>NC_090034.1:107979708-108331393 GCF_037176765.1 Anolis sagrei
CAGACAGGGTCTGGTGGCTTTCAAGCTCAAATGGGATCCTTTTAGGGGGAGCGTTGATAAGGAAGCAGCTGAAATTCTCAGCTGGACACACAATCTGTGGAGGCGGTTTCCCACCCAATCTCCAACCAGGGCTGACCCTGCTTAGCTTCCAAGATCAGATAGGATCTAGTACCTTTCAAGTTCAATTGGGATCTTTTTAGGGGGGACTTTACTAAGGAAGCAGCTGAAATTCTCAGCTGGACACACAATCTGCGTAGGCGGTGTCCCATCTAATCCCCAACCAGGGCTGGCCCTGCTTAGCCTCCAAGATCAGATAGGATCTGGTACCTTTCAAGTTCAATTGGGATCTTTTTAGGGGGGACTTTACTAAGGAAGCAGCTGAAATTCTCAGCTGGACACACAATCTGCGTAGGCGGTGTCCCATCTAATCCCCAACCAGGGCTGGCCCTGCTTAGCCTCCAAGATCAGATAGGATCTGGTACCTTTCAAGTTCAATTGGGATCTTTTTAGGGGGGACTTTACTAAGGAAGCAGCTGAAATTCTCAGCTGGACACACAATCTGCGTAGGCGGTGTCCCATCTAATCCCCAACCAGGGCTGGCCCTGCTTAGCCTCCAAGATCAGATAGGATCTGGTACCTTTCAAGTTCAATTGGGATCTTTTTAGGGGGGACTTTACTAAGGAAGCAGCTGAAATTCTCAGCTGGACACACAATCTGCGTAGGCGGTGTCCCATCTAATCCCCAACCAGGGCTGGCCCTGCTTAGCCTCCAAGATCAGATAGGATCTGGTACCTTTCAAGTTCAATTGGGATCTTTTTAGGGGGGACTTTACTAAGGAAGCAGCTGAAATTCTCAGCTGGACACACAATCTGCGTAGGCGGTGTCCCATCTAATCCCCAACCAGGGCTGACCCTGCTTAGCTTCCAAGATCAGATAGGATCTGGTGGCTTTCAAGCTCAAATGGGATCTTTTTAGGGGGAGCGTTGATAAGGAAGCAGCTGAAATTCTCAGCTGGACACACAATCTGTGGAGGCGGTTTCCCACCCAATCTCCAACCAGGGCCGACCCTGCTTAGCTTCCAAGGTAATATAAAATCAAGTGACTTTCAAGATCAAATGGGATAGGTTTAGGGGGCACTTTGATTTTTAAAAAAGTAGCTGGAATTCTCTGCTGGACACACAATATCTAGTGGTGGTCTCCCATCCAGGCTCCAACCAGGGCCGACCCTGCTTAGCTTTCAAGATCAAACAGGATCCTTACAGTTTCCTTGGAGGCCAAAACGCCTTACGTTATCGGGGGCACTTGCGTGGTCTGGTAAACCAGCAACCCTGCCACTGCCATGATGCCTAAAACACTCCCGACGACGATCCCTGCGACGGCTGTCCCCGTGAGTATACTCCGCGGCTTGTCATCTGACACGGGAAGGAAGGAAAGAGAAAGAGGGAATATAACCCAAAGTTATGCATTGTGTTTAATTTAGCCTTATAGATGTAGCGTTTAGTGTTTCAATATGTAGTACTTTAACCTTTTGTTAGATGTGCAAACAGGTGTGCTTGTTGTTCTCTCTGGTGTGGCACAGTCTGCCTGTTGCTTGATGTTGTCCAAAATGTATATGTTAAATAATACAAAAAATGGCAGGAAAAGAGGTTCCTTCAAAATGTTAGGAAGAGCTGTCCAACAATGGAATAAACTGTCTTTACACCAGTGGTTCCCAACCGTTTTTTGACCAGGGGACAGGTTGTCCAGGAACCAGCTGGACCAGGGACCACTTTGACCAGGGACCACTTGAACAGGGATCATTTGACCAGAGTCCAATTTCACCAGGGGCCACTTTACCAGGGACCACTTCGATCAGGGACCACTTCACCAGGGACCACTTTGACCAGGGATCATTTTGACCAGGGTTCAATTTGACCAGGGACCACTTGACCAGGGGTCACTTTGACCAGGAATCATTTTGACCAGGAACCACTTGACCAGGGACCACTTTGACCAGGGACCACATGTCCAGGGTCCAATTTGACCAGGGACCACTTGAACAAGGATCATTTTGACCAGGGTTCAATTTCACCAGGGACCACTTGTCCAGGGACCACTTTGAGAAGAGACCACTTGACCAGGGATCACTTTGACCAGGAATCATTTTGACCAGGATCCAATTTCACCAGGGACCACTTGAACAGGGATCATTTTGACCAGGGTCCAATTTGACCAGGGGCCACTTCACCAGGGACCACTTTGACCAGGGATTATTTTGACTAGGGTTCAATTTGACCAGGGGCCACTTGTCCAGGGGCCACTTTGATGAGAGACCACTTGACCAGGGATCACTTGTCCAGGAACCACTTTGAGAAGAGACCACTTGACCAGGGACCACTTTGACCAGAGATCATTTTGACCAGGGTTCAATTTGACCAGGGACCACTTTGACCAGGGACCACTTGTCCAGGGACCACTTTGAGAAGAGACCACTTGACCAGGGACCACTTTGACCAGAGATCATTTTGACCAGGGTTCAATTTGACCAAAGACCACTTGTCCAGGGACCACTCTGACCAGGGTTCAATTTGACCAAAGACCACTTGTCCAGGGACCACTCTGACCAGGGACCACTTGACCAGGGTCCAATTTGACCAGGGGCCACTTCACCAGGGACCACTTTGACCAGGGATCATTTTGACCAGGGTTCAATTTGACCAGGGACCACTTGTCCAGGGACCACTCTGACCAGGGACCACTTGACCAGGGTCCAATTTGACCAGGGGCCACTTCACCAGGGACCACTTTGACCAGGGATCATTTTGACCAGGGTTCAATTTGACCAGGGACAACTTGTCCAGGGACCACTTTGACCAGAGATCATTTTGACCAGGGTTCAATTTGACCAAAGACCACTTGTCCAGGGACCACTCTGACCCTACAACATCCCAGTGATTCCGGCCATGAAAGCCTTCGACAATATAAAGTTAATCTATTTGCTGATGACACCATGATAATATTAGGGACTCCAGGGAAGGCAAGCAGTAGAAATTGAAATGTTATCATGTCTTGCAATAAATCTCGAAAAATCAGAGATTATACATTTAAAAAATTCCTGGCAAAAGTTAAGAAAAATCCAAAAAATCCTGGGGATAAGATTGGGGGGAAAGAAGCTTAAATAAATATTTGGGAGTTTATATCCCAAAACGTTTAAATAATATAACACCAACTCTATGATTCTATGTTTTCCAATTAGTTTGTCTATGCCATGGGGAGGGACAAGGTATGTGAAGCATATTTACCTCCAATCAGCAGGAACAATCTTGCATATTCGGAGGTCATGTTGAGGTCCCTCAGCTTCTGAAAATGATAGTAGCCAATGTCTGCCATGGTGAGGTTGGTGATGTGCAAGGAGCAGTTCTGCTTCATACTCTCCCTGCCAGTGTAGCCATTGCCATAGACATACCTCACACTCGGTGGCGGTGTGTATTGAATGATCAGGGAGTCATTGGTCATTTCCTTTCGGTACCAGAGGCATAAGAAGACGTCGACTTCATCTCCGGTGGGGATGATGGTGACTTCCGAACCTCTCAATGCTGGCCAGGGTTCCGACCTGAGTGTGATTTCAAGGTATGGCGCTCGAACCGAACCAAAGCAACAGAAGAGCAAGACGTACCCTGGAAAGAGACCGTCAGTCGACATGCATCCTCTGCACTACCCATTTGATGCAGTTTGGTCCCACTTTGAATGCCGGGCATCCTCTTGTGTTAAACCTCCTAGAGATGTAGTGTTTGGGAGGGATAGAGATCTCCAATGCATCCTGGACGAGCCCCCAAGTTGCTTAACCGGAGAAGATAAGCAAGCCAGCAAGTGAGGTACAAACAATAATAATCATATTTTGTAATGAAATAGAACAATACAATAATATTAAAGGTAGACAATCCAGTCAGGGAGATACAAATAATAATAATATTTTGTAATAATAATAATAATAGTGGTAGGCAATCCAGCAAGGGGGATACAAACTGCAATAATAATATTTTGTAATAAAATAATAATAACTAGCTTTACCCGCCACGCGTTGCTGTGGCCAACCTTCTCTCCCTCTTTCTCTCCTGCTTTCACTCCTTCCTTCATTTCCTTTTCTTCTTTCCTTTCTTCCTTCTCTACCTGTTTACTTCCTTCCTTAGCTTTTTGCTCCCATCCTTCCTTCTCTTTATTTCTTTCCTTCCCTCCCTCTTTCTCTCCTTCTTTCTCTTCTTCCTTTCCTCCGTATTTCCTCCCTTCCCTTTTTTTCTTTCCTTCTCTCCTCCTTCCTTCTCTTTCTCTTTCCTTCCTCCTCCCTTTTTCCCTTCCTCTTTCTCTCCTTTCTTCCCTCTCTATCTATCTCTTTCCTTCCTTCCTTCGCTCTTCACTTCCACACTTCCTTTCCTTTATTTCTTTTCTTCCCTCCCTTTCTCTTCTTCCTTCGCTTTTTTTCTTCTCTTCCCCTTCCCAAATTCCCCTTCCTTCCTTCCTTCCTTCCTTCCTTCCTTCCTTCCTTCTGACACCTTCCCTTCCCCTTCCCTTTCTTCTTCTTTTCTATCTTTCTTTCCTTTCCTCCTTCCTTCCTTTCTCCCTTCTTTCCCATCCTCCTTCTCTCTCTGTATTCTTTCTTTCCTACCTTTCTTCTTTCATATACCTTCTCAACTTCTCCTTCCTTCCTTCCTTCCTTCCTTCCTTCCTTCATACACCTTCCCTCTCTTCCTTCCTTCCTTTCCTTCCTTCCTTTCTCCGTTCTTTCCCAGCCTCCTTCTCCCCTTTCTTCTTTCTTTCCTACCTTTCTTCTTTCATATACCTTCTCAACTTCTCCTTCCTTCCTTCCTTCCTTCCTTCATACACCTTCCCTCTCTTCCTTCCTTCCTTTCCTTCCTTCCTTTCTCTGTTCTTTCCCATCCTCCTTCTCTCCCTTTCTTCTTTCTTTCCTTCCTTTCTTCTTTCATATACCTTCTCAACTTCTCCTTCCTTCCTTCCTTCCTTCCTTCCTTCCTTCCTTCCTTCCTTCCTTCCTTCTTTTCCTTCCTTCCTTTCTCCGTTCTTTCCCATCCTCCTTCTCTCTCAACTTCTCTCCCTTCCTTCCTTCCTTCCTTTCTTTCTTTCCTTGCTTCCTTTCTCCGTTCGCGCAGCATCCTGGCCCCCAGCGAGTAGGCCGCGTTCTAGAACTACAGTTCCCAGAGTGCATTGCGTGTGTACTTCCTCCCCTGGGTACTGCGCATGCTCAGTTGGTTTTTGTAATTGTGAGTTTGTTGAAATGTTGTTTGGAATTTTGATTCACGTTGTGCATACCTTGTGGGTTGAGGTATGTGCACGGCAAATTTGGTGAGTTTTCGTCAGGGGGTGTTCGCGTTTTGCTGTCCCGTTGAACACCCTTTCCATTTTTATATATATAGATAATATATGTATTTTAATAGCTATTTTATAGAAATATATTTAATATGTATTTATAGAAACTATGCTGTAACTCACCTCTCATCATTATTATTATTATTATTAATGTTATTATTTGCACTATGTAACAAGATTTTTGTTCCATGGGTTATACATACCATTTCCTAATTGGTTGTATCATACTAACATAGGGAAAGTGTATTAAACTAACTTCATTTTTGTGGCTGCCCCAAACTAGGTTGGTTGCAAGACTATAGCAAAATTTTGCTATCGGCAGCAATAACTGCCAATTTTTGGCAGTTCAACAAACTATTCCCATGTTATTATGCCAGAGCCAATTAGGCAATGACATTGATAACTCAGGAACAAAAATCATAGTGTTACGTGCTGTTGGTGTTAATATATAAACAAGGCTCAAAGTGATTGAACAGGACTGTTGGGCCTTTCAGGAAACCAGAGTAGATGGGAGTCTTGCAGTTGGATATATCACTTCTTAAACTGGCTTTGGTGGGGAGTGGATGGACTAGATGTCCTCTAGGTGCCCCTTCTCACAAATCCTACATCCTCTCTCCTCTTACTTACTCCAATGCTTTGCCATTTCTCACCTGCAAGGACCCACAAGGGCCACGGCGTTCTGAATATGGGGGTCCCCAGTGGTGCCAGCCAGCATCCATCTGTTGTTGCCCTCCTCTTTTTTGGGGGCAGAGCATTGTCGGACATGCTGAGACCCCCCAATGTAGTGGGAGGCCTCAGTTGACCCCTCTGTTTGTTGTGACCCAGCCAGAGCCCATCACCCACATCAGCCCATTAGCAGCCAGTGCATGATGTCAGCTGCCTCCATCTTCCCCTTGGAAACCAATGGAGGTCATAAAGCAGGGAGCTGAGCCAGAAGCAGATGGGGCCTAAAACTGGGCTCACACAACCAGGTAATGAGCACCAGAATTGTGGTGCAGCTGCATTAAGATCACTCTGACCAAAAGGTCATGAGTTCGAAGTCAGCCTGGGTTGGAGTGGGTTTCCAACCAATTGTGTGTAGCCTGTTGTCGACCTTTGCAACCCGAAAGACAGTTGCATCTGTCAAGTAGGAAAATTAGGTACCACCTTAAAGTGTGGAGAGGCTAAATTAACTAATTTATGAGGCCATAAAGAAGACTCCAGCAAAGCATTCCAGCGGGGAAGCATGCGAGGAATGCGGAAGTGCTTCATCAGCGTCGCAGATGAAAGCGACAGCTCCCCTGGTGGCCAGAAAAAGTTAAATAGCCTCTGTGTATGTCTGTATATGTTGTATGTCAAAAATTGGCATTGAATGTTTGCCATATATGTGTACACTGTAATCTGCCCTGAGTCCCCTGCGGGGTGAGGAGAAGGGCGGAATATAAAAACTGTAAATAAATAGGTTCTTGTGGGTTTTTTCGGGCTATATGGCCATGTTCTAGAGGCATTTCTCCTGACGTTTCGCCTGCACCTATGGCAAGCATCCTCAGAGGTAGTGAGGTCTGTTGGAATTAGGACAATGGGTTTATATATCTGTGGAATGGCTGGGGTGGGGCAAGGAGCTCTTCCCTGCTGGAGCTAGGTGTGAATGTTTCAACTGATCACCTTCATTAGCATTTGAAGGCCTCCCAGCAAGAGTTTTTTCCCAGGCTCAGGCAGGCCTTCAAATGCTAATGAAGGTGATCAGTTGAAACATTCACACCTAGCTCCAGCAGACAAGAGCTCTTTGCCCCACCTCAGCCATTCCACAGATATATAAACCCATTGTCCTAATTCCAACAGACCTCACAACCTCTGAGGATGCTTGCCATAGATGCAGGCCAAACGTCAGGAGAAATGCTTCTAGAACATGGCCATACAGCCCAAAATAACCCACAAGAACCTAGTGATTCCAGCCATGAAAGCCTTTGACAATACATTGTAAATAAATAAATAAATAAATAAATAATGAGAACAACTACCTTCATGAACCTTTTCCATCTACTGAATTGGAAACGGCTCTCAATAAATGTAAAAATGGCAAAGCAGCTGGCCCGGACGGTCTATAGATGGAACAAATTAAGAGCTTTGGCTCAAAAGCAAGGTGCTGGCTGCTGAAGTTGACAAACAACTGCATTGCATCCTGTCAGGTCTCTAATATCTAGAGCAGGCATGGGGAACCTTCGGCCCTCCAGGTGTGGTGGACTTCAACTCCCACAATTCCTTGTGCTGTTTTTAGCCTACAAAGCCTCAAGGAATTGTGGGAGTTGAAGTCCACCACACCTTGAGGGCCGAAGGTTCCTGACCCCTGATCTAGAGGAAAGCAAGAGTCATAGATATCTTGAAACCAGGCAAAGACCAAAATGATCCAAAAGTTATAGATCAATCTCCTTGTTGTGCCATCTTTACAAAGTCCTGGAGAGACCGATTTTGCACAGAATTATGGAAAAAATAGACCCACCGCAAGGAGAGGCAAAAACTGCGCATCACAAGTGCTGAACCTGACTCAGCAGATTACAGGAGTTGTCTTCATAGACCTGTCAGCAGCTTATGATACTGCAAATCGTCACCACTTCCCAAAAAATGTATAATATTACAAAGGACTACCACCTCACCTGCTTCATAAGACATCTGCTACAAAACAGGAGCTTTTTTGTTGAGTTCCAGGGCCAGAGAAGCAGGTGGCGAAGGCAGAAGAATGGCCTGCCACAAGGGAGCCTGCTTGCTCCATCAATGTTTAACATTTACAGAAACAGGTTGTTGTAGGTTTTTCCAGGATATGGCCATGTTCTAGAGGCATTTTCTCCTGACATTTCGCCTGCATCTATGGCAAGCATCTTCAGAGGTAGTGAGTATGCTTGCCATAGATGCAGGCGAAACATCAGGAGAAAATGCCTGTAGAACAGTGGTTCTCAACCTTCCTAATGCCGCAACCCCTTAGTCCAGTTCCTCATGTTGTCCTGACCCCCAACCATGTTGTTGCTACTTCCTAACTGTAATTTTGCTACTGTTATGTATCGTAATGTAAATATTTTATATGCAGGATGGATTTTCATTCACTGGACCAAATTTGGCACAAATACCCGATACACCAAATACTGGTGGGGGGTTGGGGGAGATTGATGTTGTCATTTGGGATTTGTAGTTGCTGGGATTTATAGTTCGCCTACAATCAGAGAGTATTTTGAACTCCATCAGTGAAGGAATTGACCTGGCCACACAGAACTCCCATGACCAACAGAAAATGCTAGAATGGCTTGGTGGGCATTGACCTTGCGTTTGGGAGTTGTAGTTCACCTAAATCCAGAGAGCACTGTGGACTCAAACAATGATGGATCTGAACCAAACTTGGTACAAACACTCAATATGCGCAAATGTGAATTCTGGTGGAGTTTGGGGGAAATAGACCTTGACATTTGGGAGTTGTAGTTGCTGGGATTTATAGTTCACTTAAAATCAAAGAGTACTCTGAACCCCACCAATGATAGAATTGGACCAAACTTCCCACACAGAACCCCCATGATCAACAGAAAATATTGTATATTCTGACTGTCTTTGGGGACCCTTCTGACACCCCCTCGCGACCCCCCCCCAGAGGTCCCGACCCCCAGGTTGAGAAACACTGCTCTAGAACATGGCCATATATCCCGGAAAAACCTACAACAACTCAGTGATTCCGGCCATGAAAGCCTTCGACATTTATAGAAATGATCAGCCACTGTCAGAAGGGACAGAGAGTTTAATCTATGCTGACGATTGTGCCATCACCACCCAAGTAGGGAGCTTTGAAATAGTTGAACAGAAGCTCTCTAAGGTGCTCTAACTGCCTATTACAGGGAAAACCAACTGATTCCTAATTAATCTAAAACACAAATGTGCTTTTCATCTTAAGAACAGACAAGCATCTCGAGCTCTGAGGATGACCTGGGAAGGAATCCCATTGGAGCATTGCAGCGCACCCAAATACCTGGGAGTCACTCTTGACCATGCGCTGACCTACAAGAAGCACTGCTTCACTTTTAAGCAAAAAGTGGGTGGTGCTAGGAACAATATCGTATTAAAGCTGACGGGCACAACCTGGGGATCACAACCAGACACAGTGAAGACATCTGCCCTTGCGCTATGCTACTCTGCTGCTGAGTACACATGCCCAGTGTGGAACATATCTCACCACGCTAAAACAGTGGATGTGGCTCTTAATTAGACATGCTTCATTATCACAGGATGTCTATGCCCTACACCGCTGGGGAAATTATACTGTTTAGCTGGCATTGCACCACCTAACAGATTCCAGGAAGTAGCAGCCAGCAATGAAAGACCAAGGCAGAGACATCTCTGGCCCATCCCCTGTTTGGGTATCAGCCAGAATGCCAACACCTTCAATCAAGAAATAGTTTTTGAAGATGTACAGGGATACACGCAGGAACGCCTCAGCAAGTGAGAGTCCAAAAGTGGCAGGCTAAAACATGGAACCTCAATCCATGTCTGATACTGGATGGATGACTCCCTCCTGGGCACAGAGAAAACTGGGTGACTTGGAAGCCGCTGAACAGAATGTGCTCTGGCACCACGAGGCGCAGAGCCAATGTTAAGAAATGGGGCCACAAAGTGCAGTCCACGACATGTGAGTTTGGAGAAGAGCAAACCACTGACCACCTATTTCAATGCACCCTGAGCCCCGCCACGTGCACAATAGAGGACCGTCTTATAGCAATACTAGAGGGACTCCAAGTGGCCAGCTTCCAGTCAAAAGACATTTAGTATGGTTTAAATTTAGTGTGTAAAATGTGTTATTAATGTAAGTTAGAATCTATTTGTAGCAATTTGTTTATATAAGAATTTTCAAAATGTAGCTGGGTGCCACTTAGCATATCTATTATTTTGTCCTCTCTGAATTTAGTTTGTAAAAATCACAGAAGGGACTATTACATGTGACTGAATGAAATAACCCCCAAGAAACCTGATGAAGAGAATCTACTCTTGAAAGAATCATAGAATCATAGAATCCTAGAATCAAAGAGTTGGAAGAGACCCCCTGGGCCATCCAGTCCAACCCCATTCTGCCAAGAAGCAGGGATATTGCATTCAAATCACCCCGGACAGATGGCCATCCAGCCTCTGTTTCAAAGTCTCCAAAGAAGGAGCCTCCACCACACTCCGGGGCAGAGAGTTCCACTGCTGAACGGCTCTCACAGTCAGGAAGTCCTTCCTAATGTTCAGATGGAATCTCCTCTCTTGTAGTTTGAAGCCATGGCTCCATTGCATCCTAGTCTCCAGGGAAGCAGAAAACAAGCTTGCTCCCTCCTCCTCCCTGTGGCTTCCTCTCACATATTTATACATGGCTATCATATCTCCTCTCAGGCTTCTCTTCTTCAGAAGGACACAAAACACCCGGGGAACCTTGTTGTGTATTCCTAAGTTTGCTGAACACAACACGAATTGTTTCCAAGATTGATATATTCAACATGAACTATATTCCCAAGTTTATGGAACACCTCGTGATTTTTTGTTGAAAACCTTGTGAACATACTGAAATTGATCTATTTGACCTACGTAATTATTTTGTAAATCTTATATATTGTGTTTGTTGCACTATTAAAGTGTGCCCTGTATGTACTATGAAAGTTACTTAAACTGGTATCTGTACTGAAGCTCATTATAATAGGACAATTACATATTTACAATTCACTTATAGATATCTGTGTTATTAGAGCAGGATCCTGGGAGACAGAGAAGGTATTCAATGGTTTCTTCACAGGCTGTGATGATGGAGGTCTTCAATTTGTTCCAGTGTTCCTCAGTATTTTTAGGGTGTTCTATGGGTAGATTATCCTTTAGTGTTGTCTAGAGAAGGGCTCATTTGGAAGGCTGTAGGAACGAAGGAAGGAAGAAAAGAAGGAAGGCAGTTATATCAGAGAAGAAAGGTAGGAAACAAAAGGAGGGAAGGGGAAGGTGTATGAAAAAAGGAAGGAAGGAGAAGTTGGGAAAGTATATGAGGGAAGAAAGGTAGGAAAGAAAGAAGAAAGAGAGAGTAGGAGCATGGGAAAGAAGGGAGAAAGGAAGGAAAGAAGAAGAAAGGGGCGGAAGGGAAGGTGTAGGAACGAAGGAAAGGAAGGAAGGAAGGACAGAAGAAATGGGAAGGGAGGAAAGAAAGCAAATGAAGAAGAGAAAGGGAAGGAAGGAAGGAAGGAAGGAAGGAAGGAAGGAAGGAAGGAAGGAAGGAAGGAAGGAAAAGGCAGTATGGAACTACAGATTTAGTGATTTGAGTATATGAGAGAAGAAAGGTAGGAAAGAAAGAAGAAAGAGAGAGTGGGAGCATGGGAAAGAAGGGAGAAAGGAAGGAAAGAAGAAGAAAGAGGCGGAAGGGAAGGTGTAGGAATGAAGGAAAGGAAGGAAGGAAGGACAGAAGAAATGGGAAGGGAGGAAAGAAAGGAAATGAAGAAGAGAAAGGGAAGAAAGGAAGGAAGGAAGGAAGGAAGGAAGGAAGGAAGGAAGGAAGGAAGGAAAGAAAAGGCAGTATGGAACTACAGATTTAGTGATTTGAGTATATGAGAGAAGAAAGGTAGGAAAGAAAGAAGAAAGAGAGAGTGGGAGCATGGGAAAGAAGAGAGAAAGGAAGGAAGGAAGAAGAAAGGGGCGGAAGGGAAGGTGTAGGAATGAAGGAAAGGAAGGAAGAAAGGACAGAAGAAATGGGAAGGGAGGAAAGAAAGCCAATGAAGTAGAGAAAGGGAGGGAAGGAAGGAAGGAAAGAAAGAAAGAAAGAAAGAAAGAGAGAAAGAAAGGAAGGAAGGAAGGAAGGAAGGAAGGAAGGAAGGAAGAAAAGGAAGTATGGAACTACAGAGCGAAGGAAGGAAGGAAAGAGAAAGAGAGGGAAGAAAGGGGAAGAAAGAGGAAGGAAAAAAAAAAGGGAGGAGGAAGGAAAGAGGTACAGAAGGAAGGAGGAAAGAAGGAAAGAAAAAAGGGAAGGGAGGAAAGACGCAGCAAAGGAAAAAGAGAAAGAAGGAGGGAAAGACGCAGGGAAGGAAATAAGGAGAAGGAAGGATGAAAGCAAACAGCTAAGGAAGGAAGTAAACAGGTAGAGAAGGAAGAAAGGAAAGAAGACCACGGAATGAAGGAAGGAGTGAAAGAAGCAGAGGAAGAGGGAGAGAAGGCTGGCCACAGCAACACATGGCGGGTAAAGCTAGTAACATATAACTGTAGATAAAAACCGCTAAAACTGGGGCTGGGCGGTTTTGTTTCGTTAATTCGTAATTCGTTAATAATTCGTTAATTTTTTTAATTACAAAACAATAACGAACCATTCTGGAGCAATTTTTTAAAAAAACGAATTTTTAAAACACGTTTTGTAAATGCTTCGTATTTCGATATTGTATTCGTTTCGTTATTGTTCTGAGGTCGTTTCGTTATTATTTCCGCATGTCTGGGGCAAGTTTTATAGTTGTTTTTTGTTTAATTAGTGAAAAAAATTTATAATATCACACCAACAGTCAACAACAGAGGGAGAGGGAAGCTTCAGAAGGTTTTGGAGGTTTTTTAGCGTATTTCGCGGTCGCGTCCGCCATTAATGAATTGATTCGTTATTGTTTCGGAAATCGATTCGTTAATGTTTTGTAATTTTTTTCACATTTACGAAATTTCGTAAATATCAAACTTTTTAAAAGGAAAATTTTGTAATTATTTTAAATAACGAAACGCAAAAACCCCCAAAAAACGAATCGATTTTAGAAACAAATTTTTCCGTTGTTACCCAGGCCTAGTAGGAACGAAGGAAAGGAAGGAAGAAAGGACAGAAGAAAAAGGAAAGGAGGAAAGAAAGCAAATGAAGAAGAGAAAGGGAGGGAAGGAAAGAAAGAAAGAACGAAAGAAAGAAAGAAAGAAAAGGAAGTATGGAACTACAGAGCGAAGGAAGGAAGGAAAGAGAAAGAGAGGGAAGAAAGGAGACAAAGAGGAAGGAAAAGAAAAAGGGAGGAGGAAGGAAAGAGGTACAGAAGGAAGGAGGAAAGAAGGAAAAAAAAAGGGAAGGGAGGAAAGACGCAGCAAAGGAAAAAGAGAAAGAAGGAGGGAAAGACGCAGGGAAGGAAATAAATAAGGAGAAGGAAGGATGAAAGCAAACAGCTAAGGAAGGAAGTAAACAGGCAGAGAAGGAAGAAAGGAAAGAAGAACACGGAATGAAGGAAGGAGTGAAAGAAGCAGAGGAAGAGGGAGAGAAGGCTGGCCACAGCAACGCGTGGCGGGTAAAGCTAGTAACATATAACTGTAGATAAAAACCATTAAAACTATAGAAACATCAAACATAGGCATAAGCATGAGACATATTATTGCTGCAATTAACAATGTAGACCCCACCTCTCCCCCACCACTCCCCCACTCTCTCTCCATAGAGTTTCAGCCCTTCTTTTTACACCCTCCCTGCTCCCCCCACATCCCAACAGACACAACGTTATTTAGGTACAGATTGAATACAAAACGAGGAGGGTAAAAAAAAAGTCCTAGGCCTTCTTTAGAGGTGGTAAATATGATATGAGGTTCTTGTGGTGGGTGGAGGGAGAGTCTTATCTGATGATGGTAGTAGGCTACTGATCAATTTCGTAGAAGTCCAGAGGAACATAGATTTTATCAGTTGTGGTGTCATAAGTTAGGTGTGAGCTATCACTTGCCAGTAGACTGAAGATGGGGAAGGGCAAGGAAGTGCAGCTGCCCCTGAGGAGAGTTGTTGTGTAGGCTGCACCGTGCACCCTGGAGGAGCTGAAGTCTCCTGGCCTTCTTTTTACCTCCCCCTTGTGTTTTCCTGCAACAGAAATTATCTACCGGTGACCCTGAGAGCGGCGGAGGCCCCCGCCTTCAAATTGGTATAAACTGCAGCAGAGAGTTCCACAGTTCCTGGGAGCCAAGTTTGGGACCAACTGATGAAATGTGCCCCAGCAGACAGCTCAAAACTAGAACTGCCTTCAGCCTTCCTCACTTTCCCCCAAGCCCTGACTTTGTAACTAATCCCTAATAAAGGTACTTGGAAATTGCAACTTTTTAACTTCTCTGCTTGATACTTTGTGTCCTTCACTGCCTAAGCTAACCAATGTATGAAATAAACCTCTTTCCAGGCTCCGGGCAACCGCGGGCCTGCCTGGGATGCCTTTCTGGCATTCCGGGGAGGCCGAATCTGCGTCAATTGGAACCGCGGATACGGAGATCTTCCTTTTGGATCCCCGTATCCG
Organism: Anolis sagrei; assembly: GCF_037176765.1. Lineage (NCBI taxonomy): Eukaryota > Metazoa > Chordata > Lepidosauria > Squamata > Anolidae > Anolis > Anolis sagrei. The sequence continues at coordinate 107,994,300 of NC_090034.1, forward strand.
CTAAAATCTCAAAATGGCGGATCGGCCCCGTTTCAATGCCATATTTTTCTGTGCTTAATTTTTAACCGAACTGCTATCTTGCTTTTCTCATTTCGGACCCCTACATCTGGGAAATAATCTCTTTGTTTTAAAGAATATAATTTGACAGAAAACAGCTGATTGTCAAATTTGCCGGCTCCGAGCAACCCAGCCTATTTCTCCTCGCTGATGCTTGTTCCTGCCTAGCTCCGCAACCGGGGACTTGCTGCGGCTACCCCCAGGAGACCTTGGAGAGGGGGGCGGGCAGGAGGCCCAGTCCTTGGGAGGGAGTTATAGTTCCCCAAGGACCAAGCCATGGACTTTGTTACCGATCAACTGAGCGCCCATCTGCTAACCTCAACCAAGGAAAATTGACTTTCTGGTGCCTGTTTTGGACTACAAGCCACACACATTTCCACAAACTCTTTCAAGGACGCTCCGAGTTTTCAAATAAAGAAATGATTTTATTATTGAGTATCTGGGATGGGGACGGGATTTTCTCTGTATGAAATAATATTGTTTAAATATGTATGAAATATTGCTTGCCCTCCTGTCTTGCCCCCGGACTTTTGCCCTAGAAAAATGTGACCAAGGACTGTTGAAATGCCTGAGGGAGGACCACCGCCTCCCTCGAAACTTACTTGATTATTCAACATCTGCATGGACAATAACAAGTTGAGATTTCCTCAGCCCGCTCTCTGAGTTTGTCTGGCGGGCGAGGAAGTCTCTTTGGACACCTTGATTAAATTACAAAGGGACAAGGATGACCCCCGGGGTCTCCTGGTCCTGGTCCTGTTGTTCCTTTTGCCAAAACCCATCAAGGACACTCCTTATCTGATCCAAGACAGGAAAATCTTTCTTAAGGAAATCACACTTCGCCGGCCAAAACAATGCCTCAAATTCCAGCTGGCCGGTTAGCAATAATCCCATCATTTCCCCATTGTCAACAATCATCCCGCCACTCGCTTCTGATTCGTCCATCCTCGGAGGCAAGAGAAGAGTGCTGATTGGTTCCCCAGAGGCAGGGAAGCTTGCTGATTGGCCCAAGGTGAAGCGGGCCGCCAAGCCTCCTCCCAGCTGTTTGGGCCAACAGCCAATCAGCATGAATCCGGGCGGAGAAGGGGTGGGCAGGAAATTCAAAATGCTTTCCTGTACTTTACCTATAAAAATGCCTGTAACCCTTGTATTGGCATGCTTGTAGTGGAAATATCCCTACACTTGCATCCGATCTCAGCTGAATCACTAATAAAGACACCTCGGTTGCCGACTTCTTCCGCTTTGGTGAGGATTTATTATTTTAATATATTCTGCTGCTGGAATTGGCTTTGCTGCCCTCACCAAGGTCCAAGGACCCTCTTTGGTGCGGTTCTCGGGATCTCCTCAGCTGGGGAGATCCTCCTAAAAGCGGCTCGATATCATTGGCATGGAATCAGACCTGGTATTCAGTAGGCCTTTATTTCAATAAGTCAATACAGAGGGTTTCTGGGCTCGTGTATCGGAAGAGAGCATCTAAGTCATAAATTCTTGCGGAGGGATGATGCTTGGCTGCGTTGGAGGCTGGCAATATTGGCAACAGAGGCAGCTTCGGGTCCTTCGTTTTCATCTGGAAGGAAAGGAAACCCCAGTTTAGGTCCAGAAGTTCCTGCATTGCCGCAGTTTGATGCTGCTTTAAGCCACCCGGGTTGCATCCTAGGGAATGTCAAATGCTGGGTAATAAAGCTTGATGGATAGCAGCCATAAAGTAATCTGCTTTATTTACATTTATTTACACAGAGAACATCCCAGCACAGAGCAAGTACGTCTGCTCCGGTAAAAGCATCAAACAACATGGCGATCCTCCATTCAGACATCCGGTCTCACACAGAGGAAGTAAGAGGTTGTTGTAGGTTTTTTCGGGCTATATGCCCATGTTCTAGAGGCATTCTCTCCTGACGTTTCGCCTTCATCTATGGCAAGCATCCTCAGAGGTAGTGAGGTCTGTTGGAACTAGGAAAAGGGGTTTATATATCTGTGGAATGACCAGGGTGGGACAAAGGACTCTTGTGTGTTGGAGCTAGGTGTGAATGTTTCAACTGACCACCTTGATTAGCATTTGATGGCCTGGCAGTGCCTGGGGCAATCTTTTGTTGAGAGGTGGAGATGTCCCAGATTGTTTCCTCTCTGTTGTTTTGCTGTTGTTGTTGCAATCCAGAGCAGGAAACTGGATCCTCAGACAACAATTCACCACACTTGACTTCAGGAAAACAATCTTTTTTATTGATGAAAGATGAATACAAAATAGAAGAATTATGCAAAGGTAAAAAAAAATCACAGTAAAAATCAGGAGCAAGAAATGTCCACAAACAAGATCATGAAATCCACAGCAAAACTGCTGAATCCTGGAACCTGTTAGCAATCCACTAACCGTACTTGGAACAACTAGAAAACCTCTGAGGAACAAGGCCACTTGAATCAGGAGACCTGGAAAAGCTTGCATATGAATCTGGAATGATGCCTGGTCTGAAGTTGCATTCAGGCCAGGCATACTTAAGGCCGAGAAATCTATTGCGAGACACGCCTGAAGATTTTGTTTGCATTTCTCTCAATCTGGCTGACCTACGTAAACTTTGTGCTTCACCCCGGCTCTGCCAAATCTGCCCCCGCCTATCCTCATTAGGGAGACCAGGTGTCAGATTCTTTGGAGAACTAAGACTGGGAGGAAAAGGGAGTGAAACATCTCCGCTCGGCTTAGAATGCATGTTCTCATGGGAATCCTGACTTTCACTTTCCAAGGCTGTAGGATTTTCACTACTCAAACCATCATCATCTAAATTGGCCTCAGAATTCACATTGACATCTACATTGGCAACAGGAAATACAATCAGAGAATCAGGTTCAGGTTCACACACAGGCTGAACCCCAACAGTTGTGATTTTAAAGTTTTTTAATACTGGTAGACAGATTTTGTTCATTTTCATGGTTTCTTCCTTTCTGTTGAAATTGTCCACACCTAGCTCCAGCAGACAAGAGTCCTTTGTCCCACCCTGGTCATTCCACAGATATATAAACCCCTTTTCTTAGTTCCAACAGACCTCACTACCTCTGAGGATGCTTGCCATAGATGCAGGCGAAACATCAGGAGAGAATGCCGCTAGAACATGACCATATAGCCCCAAAAAAAACTACAACAACCCAGTGATTCCGGCCATGAAAGCCTTCGACAATACATTGAAGTAGGAAGTCATTACACATTTATCCTTCTAGGAAATACTCAAACTGTGGTTTGTTAACTCTACACATGCTAGTCAGTTTTACAAACACGTGATCACCGCTTTAAAAACATATGCTTTGGAATCTACCAATAAATCAAACACAGTAATAACAGGGAATCTTGGGAGTTCTAGTTTGCTAAGATGTCTATATACACACACCATGTTTTGTGTTCATGGTGAACCCATGAATTCCTAGGTGTTTTTTTTTTTTTTTGGTAAGGCAAAGAATATCCAATTCCTTCCCCTAAAATGGAACTTGTGTCACCCTCTATTTGGTGATGGTCTCCCATCCAAGTCCCAACCAGGACCAACCCAGCTTAGCTTCCAAAATCAGATAGGACAATGGTTCTCAACTTTCCTAATGCTGTGACCCCTTGTTGTGATGCCCTCCAACCATAAAATTATTTTCATTGCTACTTCATAATTGTAATTTTGCTCCTGTTATGAATTGTTATGTAAACATCTGATATGCAGGTTGTATTCTCATTCACTGAACCAAATTTGGCACAAATGCCCGATACGCCCAAATCTGAATATTGGTGGGGTGTGTGGGGGGGGGGGGATTTTGTCATTTGGGAGTTGTAGTTGATGGGATTTATAGTTCACCTACAATCGAAGAGCATTCTGAACTCCACTAATGATGAAATTGAACTAAACTTGGCATACAGAACTCCCATTACTAATAGAAAATACTGGAAGGATTTGATGGGCATTGAGTTTTGGAGTTGTAGTTCACCTACATCCAAGGACCCCTTGAGGTGGAGCCAATGGAGGCAGCCTCGCGACCCCTCTGAAATGACCAGACGACCCCCCTGGGGGTTGCGACCCCCAGGTTGAGAACCGCTGAGATAGGATCTGGTACCTTTCAAGTTCAAATGGGATCTTTTTAGGGGGAACTTTGCTAAGGACGCAGCTGAAAATCTCAGCTGGACACACAATCTGCGGAGGTAGTGTCCCATCTAATCCCCAACCAAGGCCGGCCCTACTTAGCCTCCAAGATCAGATAGGATCTGGTGGCTTTCAAGCTCAAACGGGATCTTTCAAGTGCCTTTCAAGATGACTTGGGATAGGCGGCACTTTGATAAAGAATTAGCTGGGATTCTCTGCTGGACACACAATATCCAGTGGCGGTCTCCCATCCAAGCTTCAACCAGGGCTTGCCCTGCTTAGCTTTCAAACAGGATCTTTACAGTTTCCCTGGAGGCCAAAATGCCTTACGTTCTCAGTGTCATTGTCACTCTCGTGCTCTGGTAAACCATCAACGCCACCATTCCCATGATGCCTAAAATACTCCCGACGACGATCCCTGCGACGGCTGTCCCCGATAGTTTACCCTGCGGCTTATCATCTGACATGGGAAGGAAAGAGAAAGAGGGAATATGACCCAAAGTTACATTTTCTAAAATGTGGAGTTAAAGTTTGGACGGCACAGGCATCTACGGAATGACAAAGTAAAAGTAAATGCTAAACGTAGTAATCACAATATATAAGATACTAGCTGTACCCACCACGCATTGCTGTGGCCAACCTTCCCTCTTTCTCTCCATCTTTTCCTCCTTCCTTCACTCCCTCTTTCCTTCCTTCCTTCCTTCCTTCCCGTCTTTCCTTCTTTTCTTCCTTCCTTCCTTCTCTATCTCTTTCCTTCCTCCCCCTTTTTCTTTCTCTTCTGCTGTCTCTCTTTTCTTCCTTCTCTCTTTCCTTCTTTCCTTCCTTCCCTCTTTCTCTCCATCTTTTCCTCCTTCCTTGACTCCCTCTTTCCTTCCTTCCTTCCCGTCTTTCCTTCTTTTCTTCCTTCCTTCCTTCTCTATCTCTTTCCTTCCTCCCCCTTTTTCTTTCTCTTCTGCTGTCTCTCTTTTCTTCCTTCTCTCTTTCCTTCTTTCCTTCCTTCCCTCTTTCTCTATATCTTCCCCCTTCCTTCGCTCCCTCTTTCCTTTTTCTTTCCTTCTCTCCTTCCTTCTCTAACTTTCCTTCCACCCCCCTTTTTCTTTCCCTCCCTCTTTCCCTCCTTCCTTCACTCCCTCTTTCCTTCCTTCCCGTCTTTCCTTCTCTTCTTCCTTCCTTCTCTCTTGTTCCTTCCTCCCCCCCTTTTTCTTTCTCTTCTGCTGTTTCTCTTTTCTTCCTTCTCTCTTTCTCTACATCTTCCGCCTTACTTCGCTCCCTCTTTCCTTTTTCTTTCCTTCTCCCTTCTCTAACCTTCCTTCCATCCCCCTTTTTCTTTCCCTCCCTCTTTCTCTCCTTTCTTCTCTATCTCTTTTCTTCATTCCCCCTTTTTCTTTCTCTTCTTCTGTCTCTCTTTTCTTCCTTCTTTCCTTCTTTCCTTCCCTCCCTCTTTCTCTACATCTTCCCCCTTCCTTCGCTCCCTCTTTCCTTCTTTCCTTTTTCTTTCCTTCTCTCCTTCCTTCTCTAACTTTCCTTCCATCCCCCTTATTCTTCCCCTCCCTCTTTCTCTCCTTTCTTCTCTATCTCTTTCCTTCCTTCTCCCTTTTTCTTTCTCTTCTGCTGTTTCTCTTTTCTTCCTTCTCTCTTTCTCTACATCTTCCCCCTTCCTTCACTCCCTCTTTCCTTCCTTCTTTCCTTTTCCTTTCCTTCTCTCCTTCCTTCTCTAACTTTCCTTCCATCCCCCTTATTCTTCCCCCCCTCTTTCTCTTCTTTCTTTTCTATCTCTTTCCTTCCTTCCCCCTTTTTCTTTCTCTTCTGCAGTTTCTCTTTTCTTCCTTCTCTCTTTCCTTCTTTCCTTCCCTCCCTCTTTCTCTACATCTTCCCCCTTCCTTCGCTCCCTCTTTCCTTCTTTCCTTTCTCTTTCCTTCTCTCCTTCCTTCTCTAACTTTCCTTCCACCCCCCCCCCTTTTTCTTTCCCTCCCTCTTTCCCTCCTTCCTTCACTCCCTCTTTCCTTCCTTCCCATATTTCCTTCTCTTCTTCCTTCCTTCTCTCTCGTTCCTTTCTTCCCTCTTTCTCTTTCTCTTCTGCTGTTTCTCTTTTCTTCCTTCTCTCTTTCTCTACATCTTCCCCCTTACTTCGCTCCCTCTTTCCTTTTTCTTCTCTCCTTCCTTCTCTAACCTTCCTTCCATCCCCCTTTTTCTTCCCCTCCCTCTTTCTCTCCTTTCTTCTCTATCTCTTTCCTTCCTTCCCCTTTTTCTTTCTCTTCTGCTGTCTCTCTTTTCTTCCTTCTCTCTTTCCTTCTTTCCTTCCTTCCCTCTTTCTCTATGTCTTCCCCTTCCTTCGCTCCCTCTTTCCTTCTTTCCTTTTTCTTTCCTTCTCTCCTTCCTTCTCTAACTTTCCTTCCACCCCCCCCTTTTTCTTTCCCTCCCTCTTTCCCTCCTTCCTTCACTCCCTCTTTCCTTCCTTCCCATCTTTCCTTCTCTTCTTCCTTCCTTCTCTCTCGTTCCTTTCTTCCCTCTTTTTCTTTCTCTTCTGCTGTTTCTCTTTTCTTCCTTCTCTCTTTCTCTACATCTTCCCCCTTACTTCGCTCCCTCTTTCCTTTTTCTTTCCTTCTCACCTTCCTTCTCTAACTTTCCTTCCACCCCCCTTTTTCTTTCCCTCCCTCTTTCTCTCCTTTCTTCTCTATCTCTTTCCTTCCTTCCCCTTTTTCTTTCTCTTCTTCTGTCTCTCTTTTCTTCCTTCTCTCTTTCCTTCTTTCCTTCCTTCCCTCCCTCTCTCTTTCCTTCCTTCCTTCCTTCCCATCTTTCCTTCTCTTCTCCCTGCCTTCTCTCTTGTTCCTTCCTCCCCCTTTTTCTTTCTCTTCTGTTGTTTCTCTTTTCTTCCTTCTCTCTTTCTCTACATCTTCCCCCCTTCCTTTGCTCCCTCTTTCCTTCTTTCCTTTTTCTTTCCTTCTCTCCTTCCTTCTCTAACTTTCCTTGTGAGTAAACAGTATTTCTTCTTGTTTCTTTGCCAGTGTTGTGGAGATTGTCTGGTTTGCCTACTCTGGAACATGTCCTTCTTGAGCGGTCCCTTTCATATCTTTGATACTGCATCTGTCATATACATATGTGTTTGTGTGTGAATGGCTGGATGGCCCTTTGTCAGGAGGGCTTTGGTTATGTTTTCTTGCCCTGGTGAAGGAGGTTGGACTGGATGGCCTTAAGGCAGCATTTCTCAACCTGGGAAGTCCAATTCTGGGCACCCCAATTCCAGAGAGATATTGACAAGCTGGACTGTGTCCAGAGGAGAGTGACTAAAATGATCAAGGGTCTGGAGAACAAGCCCTATGAGGAGCGGCTTAAGGAGCTGGGCATGTTTAGCCTGAAGAAGAGAAGGCTGAGAGGAGATATGATAGCCATGTATAAATATGTGAGAGGAAGCCACAGGGAGGAGGGAGAAAGCTTCCTTTCTGCTTCCCTGGAGACAAGGACGCAATGGAGGAATGGCTTCAAACTACAAGAGAGGAAATTCCATCTGAACATGAGGAAGAACTTCCTGACTGTGAGAGCTGTTCAGCAGTGGAACTCTCTGCCCCGGAGTGTGGTGGAGGCTCCTTCTTTGGAAGCTTTTGAACAGAGGCTGGATGGCCATCTGTCAGGGGTGATTTGAATGCAATATTCCTGCTTCTTGGCAGAATGGGGTTGGACTGGATGATGGCCCAGGAGGTCTCTTCCAAGTCTTTGATTCTATGATTCTTTCCCTGGAGTCCCTAATATTATCATGGCATCATCAGCAAATAAATTACCTTTAAAGTTAATTTATTTGCTGATGACGCCATGATAATATTAGGGACTCCAGGGAAGGGAAGTAGTAAAAATTGAAAAGATATCATGTCTTGTAATAAATCTTGAAAAATCAGAAATTATACATTAAAAAAATATACATTAAGAGAAATCCAAACAATCCTGGGAAAAAAACACTTAAATACTTGGGAGTTTGTATCCCCAAAATTTTAAATCATAGAATCCTAGAATCAGAGAGTTGGAAGAGACCTCATGGGCCATCCAGTCCAACCCCATTCTGCCAAGAAGCAGGAATATTCCATTCAAATCACCCCTGACAGATGGCCATCCAGCCTCTGTTTAAAAGCTTCCAAAGAAGGAGCCTCCACCACACTCCGGGGCAGAGAGTTCCGCTGCTGAATGGCTCTCATAGTCAGGAAGTTCTTCCTCATGTTCAGATGGAATCTCCTCTCTTGTAGTTTGAATATAATGCCAACTCTGATTCTATGATTTCCAACTAGTTTGTTTCTATGCCATGGGGAGGGGCATGGTATGTGAAGCACATTTACCTCCAATCACCAGGAACATGCTTCCATATTCGGAGGTCTTGTTGCTGTCCCTCTGCTTCCGAACATAATAGTGGCCAGTGTCTCCCATGGTGAGGTTGGTGATGTGCAAGGAGCAGTGCTGCTTCATACTCTCTCTGCCAGTGTAGGCCTTGCCATAGTCATACATCAAATCCAGTGACGGTACATATCGAAAGATCATGGTGTCGTTGGAGACGGCCTCTCGGTACCAGAAGCAGAAGGAGACGTTGACCACATCTCCGGCGGGGATGAGGGTGACTTCCGAACCTTTTAACGGTAGCCAGGGTTCCGATGTGACCAGGATGAGGCCTGCTCGAACCAAACCAAAGCAACAGAAGAGCAAGATGTACCCTGGAAAGAGACCGTCGGTCAAAATGCATCCTCTGCACTACCCATTTGATGCAGTTTGGTCCCACTTTCAATGCCTCTTGTGTTAAACCTCCTGGAGATGTAGTGTTTGGGAGGGATAGACATCTCCATTGCATCCTGGCTGAGCCCCCAAAACCTCACAAAATGAAGTCCAATAGGGACAAATGCAAGACACTCCACTTTGGCAGAAAAAAGGAAAGTAAGTAAGTAAGAGACAGCAAAGCCTAGAGAAGGGAATGATGCTGGGGAAAGTGGAAGGCAAAAGGAAGAGGGGCCGACCAAGGGCAAGGTGGATGGATGGCATCCTTGAAGTGACTGGACTGACCTTGAGGGAGCTGGGGGTGGTAACGGCCGACAGGGAGCTCTGGCGTAGGCTGGTCCATGAGGTCACGAAGAGTCGGAGATGACTGAACGAATGAACAACAACAAAGTAAGTAAGAAAGATACCACTGCAGAATGAAAACATTTCGGCACCACTTGAACTACCCTGGCTTAATGCTGTGGAAGGTGATTCCACCTGAACATGAGGAAGAACTTCCTGACTGTGAGAGCCGTTCAGCAGTGGAACTCTCTGCCTTCCCCGGAGTGTGGTAGAGGCTCCTTCTTTGGAAGCTTGGATGCTGGATGGCCATCTGTCAGGGGTGCTTTGAATGCAATATTCCTGCTTCTTGGCTGAATGGGGTTGGACTGGATGACCCAGGAGGTCTCTTCCAACTCTAGGATTCTAGGATTCTATGATTCTAAGACTGGGAGTTGTAGTTTGGTGAAGGCCTGGTTGCGGCTTGGTGAGGCTCCAATGAATCTTTAACAGAGGAGGCTTAAGTCCTTGCAAAATCAGAACTATCAGGATACCATTGCATTGAGCCATGGCAGTTCAAGTGGTTTTAATAGGCTTGGTTGATTAAAGAAATGATTCAAAACTAATTTTGAATTTTGAATCACTGGTGATTCGATTCTAAAGTCACTTCCAATTTAAAAGAAAAAACTTTCCTAAACTTCTGAAACTTCCGAATTCCTTCGTTTTTATTTACTTACTTACTTACTTACTGTATTTGTATACCGCCTTTCTCAGCCAATTGGTGACTCAAGGCGGTTTCCAACAGATCAGTATACATAAAACATAATAGATAAAAAAAACATTAATCAGTATAGGTAAAGGTAAAGGTTGTCCCCTGACATTAAGTCCAGTCATGTCTGACTCTGGGGCGTGGTGCACATCTCCATTTCTAAGCCGAAGAACCGGCGTTGTCCGTAGACACCTCCAAGGTCATGTGGCCGGCATGACTGCATGGAGCGCCGTTACCTTCCCGCCGGAGCGGTACCTATTGATCTACTCACATTTGCATGTTTTCGAACTGCTAGGTTGGCAGAAGCTAGGGCTGACAGCGGAAGCTCACGCCGCTCCCCGGAATCGGACCTGCGACCTTTCGATCAACAAGCTCAGCAGCTCAGTGCTTTAACCCACTGCGCCACCGGGGGCTCCAAAATCTGGCTACTAGTATTAAAAAAGTTTAAAATTACAACAGCAAAACAGCAGAGAGGAAACAACCAGGCACATCTTAACACCTCTCAACAAAAGATTTTCCCAGGCTCAGGCAGGTCTTCAAATGCTAATGAAGGTGATCAGCTGAAAAATTAATCAGTATAAGACATCATAAAAGCAATAAAAACAACATATTGTCGAAGGCTTTCATGGCTGGAATCACTCAGTTCTTGTGGGTTTTTTCGGGCTATATGGCCATGTTCTAGAGGCATTTCTCCTGACGTTTCACCTGCATCTGAGGATGCTTGCCATAGACGCAGGCGAAACGTCAGGAGAAATGCCTCTAGAACATGGCCATACAGCCCGAAAAAAACCCACAAGAACTGAATAAAAACAACATCCTCAGCATCTCCTTATTCTCAAGCATTGTCTAATTCCATTGTCAGGTCATTCGATTTCCTATATTAGCTACTCTGTATTTGTATAGCCACGTTTTAACTTGCCTCCGAAACGTCAAGAGGGAGGGAGCAGATCTGATTTCCCGAGGGCGGGCGTTCCATAGCTGAGGGGCCACCACTGAGAAGGCCCTGTCTCTTGTCCGCGCCAAACGTGCTTGTGACGAAGGCGGGACCGAGAGGAGGGCCTCCCAGATTATCTTAAAGTCCTCAGTGGTTTGTAATGGGAGATACGTTCGGACAGGTAAGTTGGGCCAGAACTGTTTAGGGCTTTATAGGCTAAATGGTGCCCAGTAGCAAACTGGCAGCCAGTAGAGCTTGCACAACAAGGGGAGTTGTATGCTCCCTGAGCGCCGCTCCTGTTAACAATCTGGCTGCCGTTCGTTGGACTAGTTGAAGCTTCCGAACCATCTTCAAAGGCAACCCCACATAGAGAGCGTTGCAGTAGTCTATACGGGATGTAACCAGAGCGTGGACTACCGTGGCCAAGTCAGACTTCCCAAGGTACGGGCGCAGCTGGCGCACTAGTTTTAACTGTGCAAATGCTCCCCTGGTCACCGCCGAAACCTGAGGTTCCAGGCTCAGCGATGAGTCCAGGGTCACACCCAAACTGCGAACCTGCGTCTTCAGGAGGAGTGTGACCCCATCCAACACTGGTTGTGACCCTATACCCTGTTCGGCCTTGTGACTGACCAGGAGGACCTCTGTCTTGTCTGGATTCAATTTCAATTTGTTCGCCCTCATCCAGACCGTCACAGCGGCCAAGCACCGGTTCAGGACCTGGACAGCCTCCTTAGTGGTAGGTGGAAAGGAGTGACAGAGTTGGACGTCATCTGCATACAGATGACACCGTACCCCGAAACTCCAGATGATCTCCCCCAGCGGCTTCATGTAGATGTTAAACAACATGGGAGACAATATTGAGCCCTGAGGAACCCCACAAGACAATGGTTGTGGGGTTGAACAGGTGTCTCCCAGTAACACCTTCTGAGATCGACCCTCCAGAAATGACCGGAGCCACTGCAAAACAGTCCCTCCATCCCCGCGAGGTGTCCCAGAAGGATACCGTGGTTGACAGTATTGAAGGCCGCTGAGAGGTCCACTAGAACCAACAGGGACACACTCCCCCTGTCCAGCTCCCGGCGAAGATCATCAACTAAGGCGACCAAGGCTGTCTCGGATCCATGTCCCAGTCTAAAGCCAGACTGCTGGATCTAGATAATCCATGTTTTCCAAGAATACCTGGAGTTGTGAGGCCACCACACGTTCCAGGACTTTGCCCAAAAAGTGTTATTGTTTACTGTTTATTGTTTATGTGATTTATATTAATGGTGTTGCATTTATTGTTTTCGTTATTGCTTTTGTTATTATGTACTGTGTGCTTGGCCTTATGTAAGCCGCACTGAGTCCCTTGGGGAGATGGTAGCGGAGTATAAATAAATAATAATTATTATTAAAAGTCGGAAGTTTGTTATGACTTTCAGGCTCTTCCGAACCAACCTATCCAACCCTATCTTTTAACCTGTGCTCTGAGCATTGCAGCGCTCCCAAATACCCGGGAGTCACTCTGGACCATGCTCTGACCTACAAGAAGCACTGCCTGAACATCAAGCAAAAAGTGGGTGCTAGAAACAATATCATACGAAAGCTGACTGGCACAACCTGGGGATCACAACCAGACACAGTGAAGACATCTGCCCTTGCGCTGTGCTACTCTGCTGCTGAGTATGCATGCCCAGTGTGGAACACATCTCACCACACTAAAACAGTGGATGTGGCTCTGAATGAGACATGCCGCATCATCACGGGGTGTCTGCGCCCGACACCACTGGAGAAATTGCACTGCTTAGCCAGCATTGCCCCACCTGACATCCGCCGGGAAGGAGCAGCCAATAGTGAAAGGACCAAGGCAGAGACATCTCCAGCCCATCCCCTGTTTGGGAATCAGCCAGCACGTCAATGACTTAAATCAAGAAATAGTTTTCTAAGATCTACAGAGACACTCACTGGAACACCTCAGCAAGCGAGAGTCCAAAAGTGGCAGGCTCAAACCCAGCACCTCAATTCATGGGAGATACCAGATGAGAGACTCCCCCCTGGGCACACAGAAGACTGGGCGACTTGGAAGGCGCTGAACAGACTGCGCTCTGGCTCCACGAGATGCAGAGCCCACCTCAAGAAATGGAGCCACAAAGTGGAATCCTCGACATGCGAGTGTGGAGAGGAGCAAACCACTGACCACCTGCTGCAATGCAACCTGAGCCCTGCCACATGCACAAGGGAGGACATCCTTGCGGCAACACCAGAGGCACTCCAAGGGGCCAGATACTGCTCAAAGGACATTTAACCAAATACCAAATTTGCAAAATCTGTGTTTTTTTCCCTTTTTCTTTTTAATCTGTGTGTTTGTTTTGCTCTGTTAGAATTGTAATACAATGGTTACTGATGACACGATAAATAAATTTGTATAGCCAAGTTTTAACTTGCCTCCGAAACGTCAAGAGGGAGGGAGCAGATCTGATTTCCAGAGGGAGGGCGTTCCATAGCCGAGGGGCCACCACTGAGAAGGCCCCGTCTCTCGTCCACGCTAAACATGCTTGTGACGAAGACAGCACCAAGAGCAGGGCCTCCCCAGATGATCTTAGAAGTCCTCAGTGGTTCGTAAGGGGAGACACATTCGGACAGGTAAGTTGGGTCAGAACCGGTATGGCAGACACGCATGTGCAATAGGAAAAAAACAGCACTGGCACTGGGAAAATAAATAAATACCTTGTGTCCCAAAGTGAGAGAAAAGGCTGATGGCACCCTCTGGTGGAAATGTTGGTTACTGCATGGGAGAGGCTGAGGATGAAATTATGAAATATTACACAAAGTAACAAAATTTGAAAAAGAAATCCTTTTCCTGATTTGAGGGTGTTATTTCCTGTTTAATTGAGCTACAAGCTGGGTAGATGCGGGGAATGCCGTGGATGGAGCGTACCTGGATTTCAGGAAGGCCTTCTTTGACAAGGTCCCCCATGACCTTCTGGCAAGGAAACTAGTCCAATGTGGGCGAGGCAAAACTACGGTAGGGTGGATCTGGAATTGGTTAAATGGACGAACACAGAGAGTGCTCACTAATGCTTCCTCTTCATCTTGGAAAGAAGTGACAAGTGGAGTGCCTCAGGGTTCCGTCCTGGGCCCGGCCCTGCTCAGGATCTTTATTAATGACTTAGATGAAGGGCTAGAAGGCAGGATCATCAAGTTTGCAGACGACACCAAATTGGGAGGGAGAGCCAATAGTCCAGAGGACAGGAGCAGAACTCAAAGGGATCTTGACAGATTAGAGAGATGGGGCAAAACTAACAAAATGAAGTTCAACAGGGACAAATGCAAGATACTCCACTTTGGCAGAAAAAATGAAATGCAAAGATACAGAATGGGTGACGCCTGGTTCGAGAGCAGTACGTGTGAAAAAGATCTTGGAGTCCTCGTGGACAACAAGTTAAACATGAGCCAGGAATGTGATGTGGCGGCAAAAAAAGCCAATGGGATTTTGGCCTGCATCAAGAGGAGCATAGTGTCTAGATCTAAGGAAGTCATGCTCCCCATGCTCTATTCTGCTTTGGTTAGACCACACCTGGAATATTGTGTCCAATTCTGGGCACCACAATTCAAGAGAGATATTGACAAGCTGGAATGTGTCCAGAGGAGGGCGACTAAAATGATCAAGGGTCTGGAGAACAAGCCCTATGAGGAGCGGCTTAGGGAACTGGGCATGTTTAGCCTGAAGAAGAGAAGGCTGAGAGGAGATATGATAGCCATGTATAAATATGTGAGAGGAAGCCACAGGGAGGAGGAGGGAGCAAGCTTGTTTTCTGCTTCCTTGGAGACTAGGACGCAATGGAACAATGGCTTCAAACTACAAGAGAGGAGATTCCACCTGAACATGAGGAAGAACTTCCTGACAGTGAGAGCCGTTCAGCAGTGGAACTCTCTGCCCCGGAGTGTGGTGGAGGCTCCTTCTTTGGAAGCTTTGAAACAGAGGCTGGATGGCCATCTGTCAGGGGTAATTTGAATGCAATATTCCTGCTTCTTGGCAGAATGGGGTTGGACTGGATGGCCCTTGAGGTCTCTTCCAACTCTTTGATTCTAGGATTCTATGATTCTATGTGCAATAGGAAAAAAACAGCACTGGCACTGGGAAAATAAATAAATACCGTGTGTCCCAAAGTGAGACAAAAGGCTGATGGCACCCTCTGGTGGAAATGTTGGTTACTGCATGAGAGAGGCTGAGGATGAAATTATGAAATATTACACGAAGTAACAAAACTTGAAAAAGAAATCCTGTTCCTGATTTGAAGGTGTTATTTCCTGTTTAATTGTGTGGCACTTACTCTGAAAGTGGTTGTTCTACTCCAGAAACTTCCTTGTTTTTGTGGCTACCCCAAACTAGGTTGAGCTGGTTGAGATAGTAATTGAAAGACTAGAGGAGGAGGATGTCCTTCCTGCAAAAACTGCCAGTTTGGGTAGTTTAATAAACTTTCCCCATGTTTTTATGATAGAAGCAATTAGGAAAAGACATTAGTAACTCAGGAACAAAAACCATATTGTTATGTGCTGTTGATGTTAATACATAAACAAGGCTCAACCTTCACTCAAGTCGAAAATGAAGCCCCATTCAAGCCTTGGCAGACCGTGCAAAAAGAATCTGCGAAGCCCACCTCCTCCAAGATGGACTGAACCACCTCAACTGGGCTCTCCAGGCCAAGGGAGACTCCACCTCAGGCATCAGAAGAGCTGCAAGACCACCGAGAAGAAGCCACAAGAGTCAACACCAAGATCCACCCAGTGGGAAAGTGTCCTTGCCATACATGAAGGGAACCACTGATCACATAGGGAAGCTGATGAGGAAACACAACATACAAACTATCTCCAGACCCATCAAGAAAATCCAACCAATGCTCCGTTCAGCAAAGGACAAGAGGGATCCTCTCACCTCTGCAGGAGTCTACCATTGTATACCATGCAGCTGTGGACAAGTCTACAGAGGGACCACCAAACGCAGCATTGCCCAGACAAGCATCAAGGAACATGAAAGGCACTGCAGACTACTCCAACCAGAGAAGTCAGCCATAGCAGAGCACCTGATGAACCAACCTGGACACAGCATATTATTGGAGAACACAGAAATGCTGGACCACACCAACAACCATCTTGTCAAGATACACAAAGAAGCCATTGAAATCCATAGGCATGTGGACAATTTCAACAGAAAGGAGGGAACCATGAAAATGAACAAAATCTGGCTACCAGTATGAAAAAACTCTAAAATTACTACAGCAAAACAGCAGAGAGGAAACAACCAGGCACATCTTAACACCTCTCAACAGAACATTTTCCCAGGCTCAGCCAGGCCTTCAAATGCTAATGAAGGTGGTCAGCTGAAACATTCACACCTAGCTTCAGCAGAGAGCTCTTTGCCCCACCCCAGTCATTCCACAGATATATAAACCCATTTTCCTAGTTCCAACAGACCTCACTACCTCTGAGGATGCTTGCCATAGATGCAGGCGAAACGTCAGGAGAAATGCCTCTAGAACATGGCCCTATAGCCCGAAAAGACCTACAAGAACCTAGTGATTCCAGCCACGAAAGCCTTCGACAATACAGTATGAAAAAACTCTAAAATTACAACAGCACAAAAACAGAGAGGAAACAAACAAGGACATCTAATCACCTCTCAACAAAAGATTGCTCCAGGCACTGTCAGGCCATCAAATGCTCATCATCAAGGTGGTCAGTTGAAACATTCCCACCTAGCTCCAACAGACAAGAGTCCTTTGTCTCACCCTGGTCATTCCACAGATATATAAACTCTTTTTCCTAGTTCCAACAGACCTCACTACCTCTGAGGATGCTTGCCATAGATGCAGGCGAAACGTCAGGAGAGAATGCTTCTAGACCATGGCCATATAGCCCAAAAAAACCTACAACAACCCAAGGCTCAAAGTGATTGAACAGGACTGCCAGGCCTTTCAGGAAACCGGAGTAGATAGAAGTCTTGCTGTCTAATATATCAATTCTTGCACTGGCTTTGGAGGGGAGTGGATGGACTAGATGTCCTCTAGGTGCCCCTTCTCACAAATCCTATATCCTCTCCCCTTTTACTTTCTCCAATGCTTTGCCATTTCTCACCTGCAAGGACCCACAAGGGCCACGGCGTTCTGAATATGGGGGTCCCCAGTGGTGCCAGCCAGCATCCATCTGTTGTTGCCCTCCTCTTTTTTGGGGGCAGAGCATTGTCGGACATGCTGAGACCCCCCAATGTAGTGGGAGGCCTCAGTTGACCCCTCTGTTTGTTGTGACCCAGCCAGAGCCCATCACCCACATCAGCCCATTAGCAGCCAGTGCGTGATGTCAGCTGCCTCCATCTTCCCCTTGGAAACCAATGGAGGTCATAAAGCAGGGAGCTGAGCTAGAAGCAGATGGGGCCTAAAACTGGGCTCACACAACCAGGTAATGAGAACAGCAACCTTCATGAACCATTTCCATCTACTGAATTGGAAATGGTTCTAAATAAATGTAAAAATGGTGAAGCACCTGGCCCGGACGGTCTATAGGTAGAACAAATTAGGAACAAATTAAGAACTTTGGCTGCTGAAGTTTCTGAACAATTGCATTGCATCCTGTCAGATTCCTAAAACCTGGAGGAAAGCAAGAGTCATAGAATCATAGAATCAAAGAATTGGAAGAGACCTCCTGGGCCATCCAGTCCAACCCCATTCTGCCAAGAAGCAGGAATATTGCATTCAAATCACACCTGACAGATAGCCATCCAACCTCTGCTTAAAATCTTCCAAAGAAGGAGCCTCCACCACACTCCGGGGCAGAGAGTTCCACTGCTGAACAGCTCTCACAGTCAGGAAGTTCTTCCTCATGTTCAGATGGAATCTCCTCTCTTGTAGTTTGTGTCCTAGTCTCCAAGGAAGCAGAAAACAAGCTTGCTCCCTCCTCCCTATGGCTTCCTCTCACATATTTGTACATAGCTATCATATCTCTTCTCATCCTTCTCTTCTTCAGGCTAAACATGCCCAGCTCCTTAAGCCACTCCTCATAGGGCTTGTTCTCCAGACCCTTGATCATTTGAGTCGTCTTCCTCTGGACACATTCCAGCTTGTCAATATCTCTCTTCAATTGTGGTGCCCAGAATTGGACACAATATTCCAGGTAAAATGGTCTAACCAAAGCGGAATAGAGTATGGGGAGCATGACTTCCCTAGATCTAGACACTATGCTCCTCTTGATGCAGGCCAACATCCCATTGGCTTTTTTTGCTGCCACATCCCATTCCTGGCTCATCTTTAACTTGTTGTCCACGAGGACTCCAAGATCTCCTTCACATGTCCAGCTCTCGAGCCAGGCCTCATCGTCCCCCATTCTGTCTCTTTGCATTACGTTTTTTCTGCCAAAGTGGAGTATCTTGCATTTCTCCCTGTTGAACTTCATTTTGTTAGTTTTGGCCCATCATCTCTCTCATCTCTCAAGATCGTTTTGAATCCTGCTCCTGTCCTCTGGACTATCTTGAAACCAGAGGAAGACCAAAATGATCCAAAAAGTTATAGATCAATCTCCTTGTTGTGCCATTTTTACAAAGTTCTGGAGAGAGTTATTTTGCACAGAATTATGGAAAAAATAGACCCAATAAACCAATAAAAGAGGCAAACTGGTCATCATTTAAAAATTACTTAAATGAGAGGAGTCAATAGGACAAACAAGTAATAAGACTATTCATGAGGATGTATATTGGGAATATTTTTATTGCTTCTTTTTAGGCATATCAGTGAAAAGGAGCCCTCAGAGAGAAATTTAAACTATAAAAGTTGATATACAGGGTTAGTCAAAATGAATAGGCCAATACGAAAATTAATTTTAGACGAATGTATGTTTATTGTAACCAAACTACAGCTACGTATCGACAGATAAATTATCAAAGTTTTGTCTCACCTTCAGAGATGTTCGATATGGGCGCCCCGTGTGACACGGCAGACGTCCAAGCGATAGTCCAGTTCATTCCACATCCGTTGCAGCACATCCGACGTAATGGCATCGAATGCAGCACATATACGCTGTTTTAAGTCGTCCAAGGCGTTAAGGTGACTTCTAGCAACGCCTAGCGGCATTAACGTACATGTGTGTTGCTCAAAAAAAACTTTGATAGTTTATCTATCGCTACGTAGCTGTGGTTTGGTTACAGTAAACATACATTCGGGTACAATTAATTTTCTTATTGGCCTATTCATTTTGACTAAGCCTGTATATTATACGCGAAGACACAGAATGGAAGTCAAAGAATTATTATATTTTTATTTTTTATATTTTATATTTTTTTCTTTTCTTTTCCCTCTTTTTCATTGATTTCTTAAATTTCCTACTATCCCATAACCAAATGTTCTCCCACTTTCCTTGTAAACTTAAACCAAAGGTTATATATATATATATATATATATATATGTATATGCTTTGATTTCCCCCCTTCTTTTATGTATATGTATAACCTAATAAAATTTCTTTTAAAAAACTGTATTAATTCTACAGTGTAGATCAGTGGTTCTCAACCTTTCTAATGCCATGACCCCTAAATATAGTTCCTCGTGTTGTGGTGACCCCCAACCATATTTTTGTTGCTACGTCATAACTGGACTGTTATGAATTGTAATTGTATTTCTAGGTGGGAAGATGAGTGCAGACGCAGACTGTGGCCAGGACATCAGGAGACGCTTCCTTCTTGGGAGGAGAGCAATGTCCAGTCTCGATCAAATAGTCAAGAGTAGAGACATCAGACTGGCAACCAAGATCCATTGCCTAGTCCAAGCCATGGTCTTCCCTGTAGTCACCTACGGATGTGAGAGATGGACCTTCGGGAAGGCTGAGCCAAGGAAGAGAGATGCTTTTGAGCTGTGGTGTTGGAGGAAAGTGCTGAGAGTGCCTTGGACTGCGAGAAGATCCAACCAGTCCATCCTCCAGGAAATCAAGCCCGACTAAAGCTCACTGGAGGGAAGGATAATAGAGGCAAAGATGGAGTCCTTTGAATGCCACATTATGAGGAGACAGCCAAGCCTAGAGAAGGGAAGGATGCTGGGGAAAGGGGAAGGCAAAAGGAAGAGGGGCCGACCAAGGGCAAGATGGATGGATGGCATACTTGAAGCGACTGGACTGACCTTGAAGGAGCTGGGGGTGGTGACGGCCGACAGGGAGCTCTGGCGTGGGCTGGTCCATGAGGTCACGAAGAGTCGGAGACGACTGAACGAATGAACAACAACAACTAAAAGAGAGGAGGGATGTCGATGACCTAATTTCCCTGGGAAGCGAATTCCACAGGCGAGGGGCCACCACCGAGAAGGCCCTGCTCCTCGTCCTCACCAATCTCACTTGTGATAGAGGTGGGGCTGAGAGCAGGCCCTCCCCAGAAGAACTCCGAGGCGGGACGTAGAAGGAGATGCGTTCGGAGAGGTACGCTGGGACGGAGCCGTATAGAGTTTAATCTATGCTGACAATTGTGCCATCACCGTTCAAGAATGGAGCTTTGAAATGGTTAAACAGAAGCTCTCCACAGCTCTAGGTGCTCTTACTGCCGATTACAGGGAAAAACAGCTGATTCTTAATCTATCTAAAATGCAGACATGTGATTTTCACCTTTAGAACAGACAAGCATCACGAGTTCTGAGGATGACCTGGACACAGCATATTATCTGAGAACACAAAAATGTTGGACCACTCCGACAACCACCATGTCAGGCTACACAGAGAAGCCATTGAAATCCACAAGAAGCAGGTGGACACTTTCAACAGAAAGGAGGAAACCACGAAAATGAACAAAATCTGGATACCAGTATTAAAATAAACCTCTAAAATTACAACAGCACAACAACAGAGAGGAAACAAACGAGGACATCTAATCACCTCTTAACAAAAGATTGCCCCAGGCACTGCCAGGCCATCAAATGCTAATCAAGGTGGTCAGTTGAAACATTCCCACCTAGCTCCAGCAGACAAGAGTCCTTTGTCCCACCCTGGTCATTCCACAGATATATAAACCCCCTTTTTCCTAGTTCCACCAGACTTCACTACCTCTGAGGATGCTTGCCATAGATGCAGGCGAAACGTCAGGGGAAAATGCCTCTAGACCATGGCCATATAGCCTGAAAAAACCTACAACAACCCAGTGATTCAGGCCATGAAAACCTTCAACAATACATTATTATTATTATTATTATTATTATTATTATTAATATATATATCTGTGTACATCTAATCACCTCTCAACAAAAGATTTCCCCAGGCACTGCCAGGCCACCAAATGCTAATCAAGGTGGTTAGTTGAAACATTCACACCTAGCTCCAACAGACAAGAGTCCTTTGTCCCATCCTATTTCCAACAGACCTCACTACCTCTGAGGATGCTTGCCACAGATGCAGGCGAAACGTCAGGAGAGAATGCCTCTAGACCATGGCCATATAGCCCAAAAAAACCTACAACAATCCACTGGTATCAAACTGTATTAATTCTACAGTGTAGATGCATCATAAGATGTCCCTTTGTGTATTTTCATTTGTGTTTTCCTGCAACAAAAATTATCTACCAGCATGGAGTCAGACCTGGTTTTCAGGAGGCCTTTATTTCAATAAGTCAATACAGAGGGTTTCTGGGGTCGTGTATGGGAAGAGAGCTTCTAAGTCATAAATTCTTGCGGAGGGATGAGGCTTGGCTGCGTTGGAGGCTGGCAATATTGGCAACAGAGGCGGCTTCGGGTCCTTCGTTTTCATCTGGAAGAAAAGGAAACCCCAGTTTAGGTCCAGAAGTTCCTGCATTGCAGTGGTTTGATGCTGCTTTAAGCCACCAGGGTTGCATCCTAGGGAATCCTGGGAGTTCTAGTTTGCTAAGTATCTCTCTCTCTATCTATCTATCTGATCTATCTGATCTATCGATCTATCCCACCTATCCCATCTATCCCATCTACCATCTATCCCCTCTATCCCCTCTATCCGTCCATCCGTCCATCCGTCCAGCCGTCCATCCATCCATCCATCTATCCCATCTATTCCATCTATCCCATCTATCCCCTCTATCTCCTCTATCCCTCTATCCGTCCATCCGTCCATCCATCCATCTATCTATCCATCTATCTATCCATCTATCTATCTATCCATCCATCTATCCATCTATCCCCTCTATCCCCTCTATCTGTCCATCCGTCCATCTATCCATCTGTCCATCCGTCCATCCGTCCATCCATCCATCCATCCATCCCATCTATCCCATCTATCCCATCTATCCCATCTATCCCTCTATCCCCTCTATCCCTCTATCCGTCCATCCGTCCATCCATCCATCTATCTATCCATCCATCCATCTATCCCATCTATCCCATCTATCCCATCTATCCCCTCTATCTCCTCTATCCCTCTATCCGTCCATCCGTCCATCCATCTATCTATCCATCTATCTATCCATCCATCTATCCCATCTATCCATCTATCCCATCTATCCCATCTATCCCATCTATCCCCTCTATCCCCTCTATCCCCTCTATCCGTCCATCCATCCATCCATCCATCCATCCATCCATCCATATAAATGAATGAATGAATGAATGAATGTTCATTTGTGGGATTAACATAACTCAAAAACCACTGGACAAATTGACACCAAATTTGTCCACTAGACATCCACTAACCCAAGGAGTGACCATCACTCATAACCTCCCCCTCCACCAAAAAAAGAGGGGAAAGGACATAAAAACTCCAAAAAGCTAGATGATGAAAAGCTAAATGGCGATATGGAAAAAAAAGGGAAGGGAGGGAAGGAAGGGGAGAAAGAAAGGAAGGAAGGAGAGAAAGAGGGAGGGAAGGAAAGAAGGAAAGAGAAGGAAGGATGGAAGGAAAGAGCTAAGGAAAGAAAGAAAGAGGTAGAGAAAGGAGAGAAGGAAAGGGGGAAGGAAGGAAAGAGGGTGGGAAGGAAAGAAGGAAAGAGAAGGAAGCATGGAATGAAAGAGCTAAGGAAGGAAGGAAAGAAGTAGAGAAAGGAGAGAAGGAAAGGGAGAAGGAAGGAAAGAGGGAGCGAAGGAAGGAGAGAAAGAGGGAGGGAAGGAAAGAAGGAAAGAGAAGGATGGAAGCAAAAAAGGAAAGGAAGGAAGGAAAGAAGTAGAGAAAGGAGAGAAGGAAAAAAGGAGGGAAGGAAAGAAGTAAAGAGAAGGAAGGATGGAAGCAAAAAGCAAAGGAAGAAAGGAAAGAGGTAGAGAAAGGAGAGAAGGAAAAAGGGGAAGGAAGGAAAGAGGGAGCGAAGGAAGGAGAGAAAGAGGGAGAGAAGGAAAGGAAAGAGAAGGAAGGATGGAAGCAAAAAGCGAAGGAAGGAAGGAAAAAGGTAGAGAAGGAAGAAAGGAGAAACAGAGGGGGAAAGGAATAAGGAACGAGAGAAAGAAAGAAGGGAACAAAAAGGAAAGGAAGAAAGGAAAAGCAGAGAAGGAAGAAAGGAGAGAAGGAGAGGGGGAAGGGAATAAGGAACGAGAGAAAGCAAAATGGGAACAAAAAGCAAAGGGAGGAAGGAAAGAGGTAGAGAAGGAAGGAACGAGAGAAAAGGAAAGAAAAAAGAGGAAGGAAGGAGAGAAAGAAAGGAGAGAAAGAGGGAGGGGAGGTTGGCCACAGCAACGTGTGGCGGATACAGCTAGTGTGTGTGTGTGTGTGTGTGTGTGTATATATATATATATATATGATGTTTTGTGTTAACTTATGGTGATACCACAAATTCCTAGGTGTTTTTGGTAAGGCAAAGAATATCCTCAGAGGTGGTTTTGCCAATTCCTTCCCCTAAAATGGAACTTATGTCACCCTCTATTTGGTGATGGTCTCCCATCCAAGTCCCAACCAGGACCGGCCCTGCTTAGCTTCCAAAATCAGATAGGATCTGGTGCCTTTCAAGTACAAATGGGACCTTTTTAGGGGAAACCTTGATAAGGAAGCAGTTGGAATTCTATGCTAGACACACAATCTGCGGAGGCGGTCTCCCATCTAATCCACAACCAGGGCTGGCCCTGCTTAGCCTCCAAGATCAGATAGGATCTGGTGGCTTTCAAGATCAAATGGGACCTTTTTAGGGGGGAAAATTGATGAAGCAGTTGGAATTCTATGCTAGACACGCAATCTGCGGAGACGGTCTCCCATCTGATCCCCAGCCAGGGCTGGCCCTGCTTAGCCTCCAAGATCAGATAGGATCTGGTGCCTTTCAAGTTCAAATGGGACCTTTTTAGGGGGGAAAATTGATGAAGCAGTTGGAATTCTATGCTAGACACGCAATCTGCGGAGACGGTCTCCCATCTGATCCCCAGCCAGGGCTGGCCCTGCTTAGCTTCCAAGATCAGATAGGATCTGGTGGCTTTCAAGTTCAAATGGGGCCTTTTTAGGGGAAAAATTGATTTAAAAAGCAGTTGGAATTCTATGCTAGCACAATCTGCGGAGGCGGTCTCCCATCTAATCCCCAGCCAGGGCTGGCCCTGCTTAGCTTCCAAGATCAGATAGGATCTGGTGCCTTTCAAGTTCAAATGGGGCCTTTTTAGGGGAAAAATTGATTTAAAAAGCAGTTGGAATTCTATGCTAGACACATAATCTGCGGAGACGGTCTCCCATCTGATCCCCAGCCAGGGCTGGCCCTGCTTAGCCTCCAAGATCAGATAGGATCTGGTGGCTTCCAAGTTCAAATGGGACCTTTTAAGGGGAAAAATGATAAAAAAGCAGTTGGAATTCTATGCTAGACACACAATCTGCGGAAGCGGTCTCCCATCTAATCTCCAGCCAGGGTTGGCCCTGCTTAGCTTCCAAGATCAGATAGGATCTGGTGGCTTTCAAGATAAAATTGGGAATATCTTAGAGGGCACTTTGATAAAGAAGTAGCTGGAATTCTCTGATTGACACACAATATGCAATGGTGGTCTGGTCTCCCATCCAAGCTTCAACCAGGGCTTTCCCTGCTTAGCTTTCAAGATCAAACAGTATATTTACAGTTTCCCAGAGGCCAAAATGCCTTATGTTTCTGGTGTCGCTCTCGAGGACCGGTACATCGTCAACGCCACCACTCCCATGATGCCTATAAGAGTCGCGATGACGATCGCTGTGACGGCTTTCCCTGAGAGTTGACCCCGCGGCTCATTATCTGACATGGGAAGGAAAGAGAAAGAGGGAATGTGACCCAAAGTTATGCATTTCTCCCTTTTCCAAAATTTATTTATTTATTTACTGCACTTGTAGACCGCCGTTCTCAGCCCTAGGGCGACTCACGGCAGTGTACAACATATAAAATCAGGTACAATTTACAACATAAGCAATATCACAAACAACAATAAACAACAAAACAACATCACTATCAATAATACAATTACACGAAATCATTCGCGACGTCTCATCATTGAATCACAATCCAAATCTTGTTATCCATGTTCCGTTCCAATCGTCATTGCCAATTGTTGCAGCACTTACTCAAACGCCTTCTCAAACACCACGTCTTTAGTCTCTTGCGGAATGTCATAAGGGAGGGCGCCTGTCTGATGTCCACAGGAAGGGTGTTCCACAGCCGGGGGGCCACCACCGAGAAGGCCCTATCCCTCGTCCCCGCTAGGCGCGCCTGTGAGGCAGGCGGGATCGAGAGAAGGGCCTCCCCAGATGATCTCAAAGTCCTCGTGGGCTCGTAGGCCGAGATGCGGTCAGACAGGTATTTTGGGCCGGAACCGTTTAGGGCTTTGTAGGCCAGCACCAGCACCTTGAATTGGGCCCGGTAGCAGATCGGCAGCCAGTGGAGCTGGTACAACAAGGGCGTTGTATGCTCCCTGCGTCCCGCTCCTGTTAGTAACATGGCTGCCGTGCGCTGGACTAGCTGAAGCTTCCGGGCCATCTTCAGGGGCAGCCCCACGTAGAGAGCGTTGCAGTAGTCAAGGCGGGATGTGACCAGAGCCTGTACTACCGTGGCCAATAGGCCTGGGTAACAACGGAAAAATTTGTTTCTAAAATCGATTCGTTTTTTGGGGGGTTTTGTGTTTCGTTATTTAAAATAATTACAAAATTTTCCTTTTAAAAAGTTCGATATTTACGAAATTTCGTAAATGTGAAAAAAATTACAAAACATTAACGAATCAATTTCCGAAACAATAACGAATCGATTCATTAATGGCGGACGCGACCGCGAAATACGCTAAAAAATCTCCAAAAACTTCTGAAGCTTCCCTCTCCCTCTGTTCTTGACTGTTGGTGTGATATTATAATTTTTTTCCACTAATTAAACAAAAAACAACCATAAAACTTGCCCCAGACATGCGGAAATAATAACGAAACGACCTCAAAACAATAACGAAACGAATACAATAACGAAATACGAAGCATTTACAAAACGTATTTAAAAATTCGTTTTTTTAAAAAATTGCTCCAGAATGGTTCGTTATCGTTTTGTAATTGAAAAAATTAACGAATTATTAACGAATTACGAATTAACGAAACGAAACCGCCCAGCCCTAGTGGCCAAGTCAGACTTCCCAAGGTGTGGACGGCACAGGCATCTATGGTGGTGTGGGTATGGAGGGAATTTATTGCCTACTGTGATGTTTACTGCCTTGGTATGTTGTGTGCTCTGTTTATAAATATATATCACTGGTTTTCCACTTTTTTTACTAATTACAAAGCAAAGGCTGGATGGACATCTGTCGGTAGGCCTTTGATTGTGCCTTTCCTGCCTGGAAGAAGATGGGTGTTGATTGGGTGGCCCATGTGGTCTCTTCCAACTCTAGGACTCAAATTTTCTTACTAATTTGTTTCCATAAATGATTAAAGTTTAGCTGTATTATATTATGTAGGATTTAAATTAGGATTCAAATTAGGAAGGGAAGTTAATTTATTTGCTGACGACGCCATGATATCTTTTCAAATTTTACTACTTCCCTTCCCTGGAGTCCTTAATATTATCATGGCATCGTCAGCAAATAAATTACCTTTAAAGTTAATTTATTTGCTGATGACACCATGATAACATTAGGGAGTCCAGGGAAGGGAAGTAGTAAAATTGAAAAGATATCATGTCTTGCAATAAATCTTGAAAAATCAGAGATTATTTCCTGGCAAGAGTTAAGAGAAACCCAAACAACCCTGGGGATAAGATTGGGGGGAAAGAAGCTTAAATACTTGGGAGTTTATATCTCAAAAAGTTTAAATAATATAACACCAACTCTATGATTCTATGCTTTCCAATTAGTTTGTTTCTATGCAATGGGGAGGGACAAGGTATGTGAAGCATATTTACTAGGCTTGGGCGATCAAGAAAAAAATTGGTTCTAAACCCGTTTCGTTTCTAGGGTACGCTAGCGTTTCTAAATTCTGAGGACTTCCGAAATTTAAGATTTCAAAATTTCGAAATTTCCGAAATTTCGTAAATTATGAATCGATTCGTTAATGGCGGACGTGATTGCGCAATATGCTAAAAAAATCCTCCAAATGGGACAGGGGGAACTTCTGAAGCTTCCCTCTCCCTCTGTTGCTGACTGTTGGTGTGATAAAACAAACAACTATATTATATTATATTATATTATATTATATTATATTATATTATATTATATTATATTATATTATATTATATTATTATAATATTATTATATTATATTGTTGTATATTATATTATAATATTATTATATTAGATTATATTATAAATATTATAATATATTATTATAATATTATTATATAATATTATTGTATATTATATTATTATAATATATAATATTACAATATATTATATATATTATATTATATTATACAATTATAATATAATATAATAATATAGTAATAAAATATATAATATAATAATATAATATAATATATACAATACTATAATATAATAGTATTATAATAATATAATATAATATATATTATTATATTATTATATTATTATTATATTATTATTATATTATATTATATTATTATATTATATTGTTGTATATTATATTATAATATTATAATATTATATTATTGTATATTATATTATATTATAAATATTATTATATATTATTATAATATTATTATATTATATTATTGTATATTATATTATTATAATATATAATATTATAATATATTATATATATTATATTATATTATACAATTATAATATAATATAATAATATAGTAATAAAATATATAATATAATAATATAATATAATATATACAATACTATAATATAATAGTATTATAATAATATAATATAATATAATATATTATATTATTATAATATTATTATATTATATTGTTGTATATTATATTATAATATTATTATATTATATTATTGTATATTATATTATATTATAAATATTATTATATATTATTATAATATTATTATATTATATTATTATAATATATAATATTACAATATATTATATATATTATATTATATTATACAATTATAATATAATATAATAATATAGTAATAAAATATATAATATAATAATATAATATAATATATACAATACTATAATATAATAGTATTATAATAATATAATATAATATAATATATATTATTATATTATTATTATATTATTATATTATTATTATATTATATTATATTATATTATATTATATTATATTATATTATATTATTATAATATTATTATATTATATTGTTGTATATTATATTATAATATTATTATATTATATTATGGTATATTATATTATATTATAAATATTATATTATAATAATATTATTATATAATATTATTGTATATTATATTATTATAATATATAACATTATAATATATCATATATATTATATTATATTATACAATTATAATATAATATAATAATATAGTAATAAAATATATAATATAATAATATAATATAATATATACAATACTATAATATAATAGTATTATAATAATAATATAATATAATATATATTATTATATTATTATTATATTATTATATTATATTATAATACTATTATAATATAATAGTATTATAATAATATAATATAATATAATATATATTATTATATTATTATTATATTATTATTATATATTATATTATATTATATTATAATACTATTATAATATAATAGTATTATAATAATATAATATAATATATTATATTATTATTATATTATTATATTATATATTATATTATAGTATTGTATATTAGAGTGAGGCAAGAAGAAGCATGAGGAAAGAGGAGGGAAGCAGCAAACTACAAGAGAGGAGATTCCATCTGAACATTAGGAAGAACTTCCTGACTGTGAGAGCCGTTCAGCAGTGGAACTCTCTGCCCCAGAGTGTGGTGGAGGCTCCTTCTTTGGAAGCTTTGAAGCAGAGGCTGGATGGCCATCTGTCAGGGGTGATTTGAATGCAATATTCCTGCTTCTTGGCAGAATGGGGTTGGACTGGATGGCCCAGGAGGTCTCTTCCAACTCTAGGATTCTAGGATTCTATGATTCTAGAGCAGGCATGGGGAACCTTCGGCCCTCCAGGTGTGGTGGACTTCAACTCCCACAATTCCTTGAGGCCAAGGTAAGCCTTTGGGGCGAATGCCGAGCCTCAAGGAATTGTGGGAGTTGAAGTCCACCACACCTGGAGGGCCGAAGGTTCCTGACCCCTGTTCTAGAGCAAAGGGACCGGAAGTGGGGTAAATGCGAGATTGCAAAACTTGCACCAGACATACGAAAATAATTACGAAATAATTACGAAACAATTACGAAAATTGGAAAAATTGTTTCGATTCTTAATTACCCCACACACTATTCCTGCATGGTTCGATATTGGATCGTAAGCTAATTTAAATACGAATTAATAATGAATTACGAAATTAACGAACTGGATCGCCCAAGCCTAATATTTACCTCCAATCAGCAGGAACATGCTTCCATGTTCGGAGGTCATGTTGACGCCCCTCTCCTTCCGAACATAATAGTAGCCAATGTCTTCCATGGTGAGGTTGGTGATGTGCAAGGAGCAGTGCTGCTTCATTCTCTCTCTGCCAGTGAAGGCCTTGCCATAGAAATACCTCAAACCAGGTGGCGGTGTGTATCGAAAGATCAGGGTCGCATTAGAGTCGACCCCTCGGTACCAGAAGCAGAAGGAGACGTTGGCCACATCTCCGGAGGGGATGATGGTGACTTCCGAACCTACTAACGGTAGCCAGGGTTCTGATGTCACGGGGATGAGAATGTCCACCGCTCGAGCTGAACCAGAGCAACAGAAGAGCAAGACGTACCCTGGAAAGAGACCGTCAGTCAGAATGCGTCCTCTGCACTACCCATTTGATGCAGTTTGGTCCCACTTTGAATGGCATTCATTAGGCTTGTTTGATCAAGAAAAAAATTGGTTCTAAACTCGCTTCGTTTCCAGGGGGCACCAGCGTTTCGAATTTCTGAGGACTTCCGAAATTTAAGATTTGAAAATTTTGAAATTTATGAAATTTCGTTAATTACGAATCGATTCGTTAATGGTGGACGCGATTGCGCAATGCGCAAAAAACACCTCCAAACGGGACAGGGGGAACTTCTGAAGCATCCCTTTCCCTCTGTTGTTGACCGTTGGTGATAAAACTTACAACTAACAGAAACCAAATTAAAATAAATTCAGGATGAAATTAAAATACATTAAGTTAGTAAAAATACAAATTAAAATCACTTAAAAATAGTAAAATAATAAAATAATAGTAAAGGTAAAGGTAGTCCCCTGACATTAAGTCCAGTCATGTCTGACTCTGGGGTGTGGTGCTCATCTCCATTTCTAAGCCGAAGAGCCAGCGTTGTTCGTAGACACCTCCAAGGTCATGTGGCCGGCATGACTGCATGGAGCACTGTTACCTTCCCGACGGAGCGGTACCTATTGATCTACTCACATTTGCATGTTTTCGAACTGCTAGGTTGTTGTTGTTGTTGTTCATTCGTTCAGTCGTCTCCGACTCTTCGTGACCTCATGGACCAGTCCACGCCAGAGCTCCCTGTCGGCGGTTACCACCCCCAGCTCCCTCAAGGTCAGTCCAGTCACTTCAAGGATGCCATCCATCCATCTTGCCCTTGGTCGGCCCCTCTTCCTTTTGCCTTCCACTTTCCCCAGCATAATTGTCTTCTCTAGGCTTTCCTGTCTCCTCATGATGTGGCCAAAGTACTTCAACTTTGTCTCTAGTATCTTTCCCTCCAGTGAGCAGTCGGGCTTTATTTCCTGGAGGATGGACTGGTTGGATCTTCTCGCAGTCCAAGGCACTCTCAGCACTTTCCTCCAACACCACAGCTCAAAAGCATCTCTCTTCCTTCGCTCAGCCTTCCCTAAGGTCCAGCTCTCACATCCGTAGGTTACTACAGGGAATACCATGGCTTTGACTAGGCGGATCTTTGTTGCCAGTCTGATGTCTCTACTCTTCACTATTTTATCGAGACTGGACATTGCTCTCCTCCCAAGAAGTAAGCGTCTTCTGATTTCCTGGCCACAGTCTGCATCTGCAGTAATCTTTGCCCCTAGAAATACAAAGTCTGTTACAGCCTCCACGGTTTCTCCTTCTATTTTCCAGTTGTCAATCATTCTTGTTGCCATAATCTTGGTTTTTTTGACGTTTAGCTGCAACCCGGCTTTTGCGCTTTCTTCTTTCACCTTGATTAGAAGGCTCCTCAGATCCTCCTCGCTTTCGGCCATCAGGGTGGTGTCATCTGCATATCTGAGGTTGTTAATATTTCTTCCAGCAATTTTCACCCCAGCCTTGCATTCATCAAGCCCCGCACATCGCATGATGTGTTCTGCATACAAGTTAAAAAGGTTGGGTGAGAGGATGCAGCCTTGCCGTACGCCTTTCCCAATCTTGAACCAGTCTGTTGTTCCATGGTCAGTTCTGACTGTTGCTACTTGGTCCTTGTACAGATTCCTCAGGAGAGAGGGAAGGTGGCTTGGGATGCCCATCCCACTAAGAACTTGCCACAATTTATTATGATCCACACAGTCAAAGGCTTTAGAATAGTCAATGAAGCAGAAGTAGATGTTTTTCTGAAACTCCCTGCCTTTCTCCATTATCCAGCGGATATTGGCAATCTGGTCTCTCGTTCAAATAATAAAATAATAAAATATAATAAAATAATAAAATATAATAAAATAATAAAATAAAATAAATAATAAAATAATAAAATATTAAAATAATAAAATAATAGAATAATAGAATAATAAAATGATAAAATAATAAAATAATATAATAAAATAATACAATATAATACAATATAATACAATATAATAAAAGATAATAAAATATAATAAAATAATAAAATAATAAAATAATAAAATAATAAAATAATAAAATAATAAAATAATAAAATAATAAAACAATAAAATATAATAAAATAATAAAATAAATAATAAAATGATAAAATAATAAAATAAAATAATAAAATAATAAAATATAATAAAATAATAAAATAAATAATAAAATAAAATAATAAAATAAAATAATAAAATAATAAAATAAAATAAAATAATAAAATAAGTAATAAGATAATAAAATATCTCCAGGAGGAGGAGGAGGAGGAGAAGGAGGATGGGGAGGAAAGGCAATGCTGGCACCTTTTCTCTCCTTCTTTCCCATCTAAATAATTAAGAAATAATTACGAAAATTTGGAAAAATTGTTTCGATTTTTAATTACTCTTCACACTATTCCTGCATGGCTCGATATTGGATCGTAAGCTAATTTAAATACGAATTAATAACGACTTTAGAAACTAACGAACACGATCAAACAAGCCTAGCAGTCATGCTTTTGTGTCAAACCTCACGGAGATGTAGTGTTTGGGAGGGATAGAGATCTCCAATACATCCTGGACGAGCCCCCAAGTCTCTTAACCGGAGAAGGTATGCAATCCAGCAAGTGAGATACGAACAATAATAATTAGATGTTGTAAAAACATATACTAATACAATAATAATAAAGGTAGACAATACCTCCAGAGAGATGCAAACAACAATAATATTTTAATAAAATAAAAATAATGATAAAATAATAATAATAATAATAATAATAAATGTATTGGCTCCAAGCCAAATAATAATAATAATAATAATAATAATAATGGTAGACAATACCTCCAGAGAGATGCAAACAACAATAATATTTTGTAAAAAATATATAATAATACAATAATAATAAAGGTAGACAATACCTCCAGAGAGATACAAACAACAATAGTATTTTGTAATATATTAATATTAATTATTATTATTATTATTATTATTATTATTATTATTATAAATGTAGGCAATCCAGCAAGGGAAATACAAACAATAATAATAATATTTTGTAAAAAAATAAAATAATACAATAATAATAAAGGTAGACAATACCTCCAGAGAGATGCAAACAACAATAATATTTAAATAAAATAATAATTATTATAATAACAATAATATTTTGTAATAATAATAATAATAATAATAATAATAAATGTAGGCAATCCAGCAAAGAGATAGAAACAATAATAATAATATTTTGTAAAAAAATAAAATAATACAATAATAATAAAGGTAGAGAATACCTCCAGAGAGATACAAACAACAATAGTATTTTGTAATATATTAATAATAATAATAATAATAATAATAATAATAATAATAATAATAAT
The DNA here is from genome assembly GCF_037176765.1 of Anolis sagrei. NCBI lineage: Eukaryota > Metazoa > Chordata > Lepidosauria > Squamata > Anolidae > Anolis > Anolis sagrei. The sequence continues at coordinate 108,027,753 of NC_090034.1, forward strand.
AAATGTAGGCAATCCAGCAAGGGAGATACAAGCAATAATAATAATATTTTGTAAAATAATAATAATAATAATAATAATACAATAAAAATAAAGGTAGACAATACCTCCAGAGAGATACAAACAACAATAATATTTTGTAATAATAATAATAATAATAATAATAATAATAAATATAATAATAAATGTAGGCAATCCAGCAAGGGATTTATATTTTTAAATATATAATAATAATAATAATAATAATAATAATAATAATGTATTTTAATATATATTTTATAGAAATATGTTTTAATATGCATTTTATAGAAATACATTTTAATATGTATTTATAGAATTTTATTTTAATTATGCTGTAACTCACCTCAAGCCATTATTATTATTATTATTATTATTATTATTATTATTTACACTATGTAACAAGATTTTTGTTCCATGAGTTATACACACAATTTCCTAATTGGTTGTATCATACTAACATGGGGAAAGTGTATTAAACTGCAAAAACTTTGTCTTTATGGGAGGGAAATCATCCTGCTATAGCACATTTTGTGATAGTTTTTCAATGAATCTCTTATCATCAAGTCTCAGCCAATTCAACCAGAAACAAAGTTTCTGGAGTAGAACAACTCCTTTAAAGGAAGGACCCCACAATTAAACAGGAAACAACACTTTCAAAACAGGAACAAACGAAAATTTCAACTTTTTTTTACATAGTGCGGACATCAGGTTGCTCATTAGTTAATCAATCGATCAATCAATCAATCAATCACTCAGTCGATCTATGTTTCTTTTTCCTTTTCACTGCTTAGCAACAAAGTATAGACTAAATTAAATATTGGATTAAAATGCCGCTAATTGAAAACAACATCATGAATGTTTAAAACATAAAAGTAAATGCACAATGCATTGATAGGAGCCTAGTGTCTAGGTCCAGGGAAGTCATGCTCCCCATGCTCTATTCCGCTTCGGTTAGACCACTTTACCTGGAATATTGTGTCCAATTCTGGGCACCACAATTCAAGAGAGATATTGACTGTAAGCTGGAATGTGTCCAGAGGAGGGAGACTCAAATGATCAATGGCATGGAGAACAAGCCCTGTGAGGAGCGGCTTAAGGAGCTGGGCATGTTTAGCCGGAAGAAGAGAAGGATGAGAGGAGATATGATGAGGGCCATGTATAAATGTGTGAGAGGAAGCCACAGGGAGGAGGAGGGAGCAAGCTTGTTTTCTGCTTCCCTGGAGACTAGGACGTGGAACCATGGCTTCAAACTACAAGAGAGGAGATTCCATCTGAACATGAGGAAGAACTTCCTGACTGTGAGAGATGTTCAGCAGTGGAACTCTCTGCCCTGGAGTGTGGTGGAGGCTCCTTCTTTGGAAGCTTTTAAGCAGAGGCTGGATGGCCATCTGTCAGGGGTGCTTTGAATGCAGTATTCCTGCTTCTTGGCAGAATGGGGTTGGACTGGATGGCACCAGGAGGTCTCTTCCAACTCTTTGATTCTATGATTCTATGATTCTATGACTGCCAGGCCTTTGTGGAAACCAAAGTAGTCTTGCAGTCTAATATATCAATTCCTGCAATGGCGTTGGAGGGTAGTGGGTGGACTAGATGTCCTCTAGGTGCCCCTTCTCACAAATCCTACATCCTCTCTCCTCTTACTTGCTCCAATGCTTTGCCATTTCTCACCTGCAAGGACCCACATGGGCCACGGTGTTCCATATCTGGGGGTCCCCAACAGTGCCGGGCAGCGTCCATCTGTTGTTGCCTTCCTCTTCTTTGGGGGCAAAGTATTGCTGGACATGCTGAGACCCCCGAATGTAGTGTGAGGCCTCAGTTGACCCCTCTGTTTGTTGTGACCCAGCCAGAGCCCATCACCCACATCAGCCCATTAGCAGCAAGTGCATGATGTCAGCTGCCTCCATCTTCCCCTTGGAAACCAATGGAGGTCATAAAGCAGGGAGCTGAGCTAGAAGCAGGTGGGGCCTAAAACTGGGCTCACACAACCAGGCAATGAGAACAGCAACCTTTAAAGAACCTTTTCCATCTACTGAAATGGAAATGGCTCTCAATAAATGTAAAAATGGTAAAGCAGCTGGCCCGGACGGTCTATAGATGGAACAAATTAAGAACTTTGGCTCAAAAGCAAGGTGCTGGCTGCTGAAGTTGACAAACAACTGCATTGCATCCTGTCAGATTCTTGATATCTGGAGGAAAACAAGAGTTATTGAAACCAGGCAAAGACCAAAATGATCCGAAAGGTTATAGATCAATCTCCTTGTTGTGACATTTTTACAAAGTTCTGGAGAGACCGATTTTGCACAGAATTATGGAAAAAAATAGACCCATGCATGATTCCACAGCAAGCTGATTTCAGGAAAGGCAAAAGTTGCACATCGCAATTGTTGAACATGACTTAGCACATCGAAGATGGCTTTGAACGGCAGCAGATTACAGGAGCTGTCTTCATAGACTCAGCAGCTTATGATATTGTAAATCATTGCCTTCTCCTGGGGAAAAAACGTATAATATCACAATGGATTGCCACCTCACCCGCTTCATAGGAAATCTGCTACCAAACAGGAGCTTTTTTGTTGAGTTCCAGGGCCAGAGAAGCAGATGGCGGACACAGAAGAACGGCCTGCCTCAGGGGAGCGTGCTGGCTCCATCCATGTTCAACATTTAATTATTATTATTATTATTATTATTATTATTGTTGTTATTATTATTATTATTATTTATACCCCACCACCATCTCCCCAAGCCCAAAAATACAGTACAGCAAAATAAAATACAAAATAACAGAAAAAAAATACATCAGAACTGTTGCACCTCAGAGTAGGAACAGGACCCTCTAATCATTAAATACACTACACCTTGGATGAAAGAAGAGTCATCTTTATTTCGAGAATAATTGGAGCCAATAAAAGAGATGAATATAAAGCTAATAAAAGTCCAAAAGCCAAAAGCCAAAAAAGCAGTAACATAAACAGTATCCAAACATAGGAATTTATTTATTTATTTATTTATTTATTTGGTTTACTTTTACCCCGCCCTTCTCACCCCGAAGGGGACTCAGGGCGGCTTACACATCCAAGGCACAATTCGATGCCCATAGCATACATCAATAATAAGCAATAAAACAAAATAACAAATTAGCAAACAACAACAACAACAATACATTGCATCTACGGAAGACATAGACATCACCAACAAATTTACAAATTTCTATAAGGAATTATACAAAGGGCCAGAAATAAATACGGAAAAAATAACAAAATATTTATGCGACCTCAACATGGCAAAGCTAACAGACGCACAAAGAAATAGGCTTAACGGGACAGTAACAATGTTCGAGATTGATAGGGCCATCAAAAAATTAAAGAACAATAAAGCCCCCGGCCCGGATGGCTATACAGCCATATTTTTCAAAACATTCCGGAACGAACTAAGCCCCCTATTCCAAGAAATCTCAAACAAGATATTGGAAGAAGGAAAGATCCCCAAGTCATGGGAGAAAGCAAATATAGTCTTAATACATAAAGAAAACACGGACACAACAGAAATTAAAAATTACCGGCCGATATCACTTTTGAACAATGATTATAAAATTTTCACACTCATCATGGCCGAGAGACTCAAAGAATTTCTAAAAGAATGGGCTTCCAAGGAACAATCAGGCTTTTTGCCCAATAGACAGATTAAAGACAACACTAGAACGGTGATAAACATAATAGAATATTTCGAAAAACATAATGAAAAAGAAATGGCACTACTTTTTGTAGATGCCGAAAAAGCTTTTGATAGGGTAAATTGGAGATTTCTAAACTTATTAATAAAAGAATTAGACATGGGCTTTCAATTTGGAAATGTAATCAAGGCAATTTACAAAAACCAAACGGCCACTTTAATAATCAACGGGCAAGAAACAATAAAAACGATACAAATTTCTCAAGGCACGCGTCAGGGATGTCCGCTATCCCCATTGCTGTTCATTTTAATTATGGAAATTTTAATAAGGAAAATAAATGAGGACGAAGCCTTAAAGGGACCAAAAATCTTAAAACAACAATATAAACTCAAAACATACGCAGATGACGTAGTATGTTTCATTGAGAATCCATTAGAACAAGCTAGAGGGTGGTTAAAAAAAATACAAGATTTTGGATCCCTGGCAGGTTTTAACTTAAATAAACAAAAAACAAAATTCCTAGTCAAAAACATGAGTAAAGAGGCTGAAAACACTTTGCAAAAAATAACGGGGATACAAACAGTTAGCAAGATAAAATACTTAGGAGTTAATATCTCTAAAAGTAACGCAGCCTTAATAAAAAACAATTATGTAGTGCTGTGGGAGAAAATCCAAAAAGATATGGAAAAATGGGGGAAGAAAAATTTCTCTTTCCTTGGTAAAATTGCTTTAGTCAAAATGATAATATTACCAAAGTTACTTTTTCTTTTCCAAACAATACCGGTAATCAGGAGCAATTTTCTTTTCAAAAAATGGAACTCAGATATTTCAAAATTCATATGGGCAAAAAAAAAACCAAGAGTAAACTATAAAATTTTAACAGATGACATCAAACGAGGAGGCTTGGGCTTACCGGACCTAAGAAGTTATTACGAAGCGTGTAATTTGGCAGCTATCAAAGACTGGACTACACTTAAAAATGACCATGTTCTAGCTTTAGAAGGCCACGATTTAAGGGCGGGGTGGCACAGCTACATTTGGTATGATCAAAGGAAAATGGAAAAAAATTTCACAAACCACTTCATTAGAGCCGCCCTAATTAAGACGTGGGAGAAATATAAAAACAGACTATTTAGACATACCCCACTTTGGATCTCACCAGTCGAGGCAAAACATAAAAAAGAATTAGGGACGGAAATTTGGCTAACCTATAACCAGATTCTGAAGAAGAACGAAGAAGGGAAAACAATACCTAAAACCCAACAGGAACTCCAAAAACTAAATCCAAAAATTACATGGTTAAACTACTTTCAAATTAAGGAAACATTTAAAAAAGACGAAAAAGTAGGATTTGAACAAGAAAGGGGAATATGGGACACAGTCATGGAGAAAAGCAATAAAATAATAAAACTATTGTACAAACAATTACAAATATGGAACATGGAGGAGGAACAAATCAAAGAATGCCAAATAAAATGGGCCCAAGATTTAGGACATAGTATTACGACAGACCAATGGGAAGAAATATGGACAAAAAAAATTAGATACACAGTGGCCAGTGATATAAAAGAAAATTGGTTCAAAATGTTTTACAGATGGCATTACACGCCAGTAAAAATAGCAAAATTTCAAAAGAAAAATCAAAAAATTTCGGATAAATGCTGGAAATGTGAGAAGAAAGCAGGCACCTTCCTCCATCAATGGTGGGAATGTGAGGAAATAAAGAAATTTTGGAAAAAAGTACATCGAGCATCACAAAAAATTATTAATTTGAAATTCCCACAAAGCCCAGAGCTTTACCTACTAGGGATGACAAAGGAAACCAAAATGAATAAAGATCAGGATAAAACTTTATTTTTATTAAGTACAGCAGCTAGGTTAGTGATAGCCAAAAAATGGAAACAAAAAGACACACCAACATTAGAGGATTGGATTACAAAATCACTCGATATAATACAAATGGACAACTTGTCCCAAAGAATAAATGGAGCAACCAAAAAAACAGATTGGACCGGCTTTAAAGACTATCTGAAAACAAGAGACATCTCAATAACAATAGACTTGACAAATTTTTAGAAGAAAGAAGGAAAACGAATATTGTCAGTGCAGACAGGATGAAGAAAAACATGACGGAAAAGAAGACTCTTGGAAGGACCCTGGGAAGTCAGCACAAAGGACAAGACTCACTGGTGATGGGCCCCATCAAACCCCGCTCCCCCCCCCCTCTTCAACCCATCGCCCCTTCCCACAGACTTTCCCCCAATCTCCCACCACCCCACCCCCCCCCCCCTTTTCCTTCCCTACACTCCTCTTCTACCCTCCCTTTTCACATCCTGTAAAAATGGAAACTCAATAAAAATTTAAATAAAAAAAAAAAACAATACATTGCATCTAAACCCGTTAAAACCAATAAAACCAATAAAATTTCATACAAACCGATACAAACCGCTTCTTCCTTCTTGCCAGTCACTGTTCGCTATCTCATGGTTCAGAGTTTTCTTCCACATTTATCAGTCCACATATATCAGTCCTGCCGGTCCTAATTGCCTGGTTGTCCTATCTAGTTAGCAGATTGCCCGAAGGCCTGGTCCCACAACCACGTCTTTGCCTTTCTCCTAAAGGACAGGAGTGATGTCGATGCCCTGATATCCACTGGGAGTGAGTTCCACAGGTGGGGGGCCACCACTGAGAAGGCCCTGCTCCTCGTCCCCACCAGCCTTGCTTGGGAAAGCGGTGGAGTCGAGAGCAGGGCCCCCCCAGATGATCTTAAATTCCGTGGTGGGACGTAGAGGGAGATACGTTCGGACAGATACGCTGGACCGGAACCGTACAGGGTTTTGTAGGTCAAGACCAGCACCTTGAATTGGGCTCAGAACTGAATCGGCAGCCAGTGGAGCTGACACAGCAGAGGGGTGGTGTGCTCTCTGTATGTCGCCCCAGTGAGCAGCCTGGCTGCCGCTCGCTGGACCAGTTGAAGTTTCCAAACCGTCTTCAAGGGCAACCCCACGTAGAGAGCGTTGCAGTAGTCTATTCGGGATGTAACAAGAGCGTGGACCACTGTGGCCAGATCAGACTTCCCAAGGAACGGGCGCAACTGGTGCACAAGTTTTAATTATGCAAAAGCTCTCCCGGCCACCGCCAAGACCTAGGGTTTCAGGCTCAGCGATGAGTCCAGGATCACTCCCAATAATAACAGAGTTTCAAAAGCTTGCTATAATAATCCAGATGCAATGAAATATCAAATGCCTTTAATAAAAACCATGAACATAGCCATTGCTACTCCACTTGAAAAGCCAGAAAACCTAGAGCACAAGAATATCCAAAAGACTTGATTTGAAAACCAAACAATGCCTGATCTGAAGGAAATTTCCTAAGAGCTCAATTTAAGTCCGAGAAACTGATTTCTACTCCCCACCCCAGTCTTTGACCTTAATTGCAGAATTCTTTCTGACCTGCGTAAACATTGGGCCTCTCTACGGTTCTGGCTAATTTCCAGCTGGCGACTGGTCTTATCTATCTCTTTGTTAACTGCAGGTGTGAAGCTATCTTGCAGACTCGAGTCTGGAGAAGGGAGTGAACTATCTTGCAGACTCGAGCCTGGAATTTTCTCATGAGAACTTCGCCCTTCCCCGACCCTTCTCGATCAGAGTCTGTAGTAACCTTATTGTCCAAAGTGTCTCCTTTTTGCACCCCATCCTCATTGACATCCAAGACAGGATCAGAAACATTAGAAGGGGGAAACACTATAGCAGATTCAGGGTGAAACACAGGCTGAGTCCCAACAAGGACAAAATACATAAAATCACAAAATATTTATTTATTTATTTATCTATCTATCTATTTATTTATTTATTTGCAACACATATTCCGCCCTTCTCACCTCGCAGGGGACTCAGGGCGGATTACAATGTACACATATATGGCAAACATTCAATGCCAAAGACACATGACATAGACAGACAGTCAGAGGCTATTTAACTTTTATGGCCGCCAGGGGAGCTGTTGCTTTCATCCTCTATCTGCGACACTGGTGAAGTACTTCCATGCTTTTGCTGGAGTGCTTTGCTGGAGCCTTTTTATGACCCCCGTCAATTAGTTAAATTAGCCTCCCCACACCTAGGTGGTACCTAAATTTCCTACTTGACAGATGCAATTGCCTTTCGGGTTGCAAAGGTCGACAACAAGCTACACAATTGGTCGGATGCTCACTCCGACAGTACACTATAACATACCAAAAGTCAAACAAATAGGGGAGGCTGATGGAATAATAAAACCCTGGATGAGAGAGGAATAGGAAAATGCTTTGAGAGGAAGGGGGAAGAACCCAAAGAGGAGGAACAATGGGGTTAAGCCTTCATTAGGGACGGGTTAAAGTGCATTGTAAGGACAGTGCAGATGGAAACATACAAAATGGGTTAAATGGTCACTCTCTGAAGGCACATTGGCTATCATTTACACAAATCCGACACTGCCAGAAGGGACAGAGAGTTTCATCTATGCTGATGATCGTGCCATCACCACCCAAGCAGGGAGCTTTGAAATGGTCAAACAGAAGCTCTCGGAAGCTCTAGGTCAGTGGTTCTCAACCTGGGGTCCCCAGATGTTTTTGGTCTTCAACTTCCTGAAATCCTAACAGCTGCTAAACTGGCTGGGATTTCTGGGAGTTGTAGGCCAAAAACTACAATGTGCCCAGAGGAGGGCGACTAAAATGATCAAGGATCTGGAGAACAAGCCCTATGAGGAGCGGCTTAAGGAGCTGGGCATGGTTAGCCTGAAGAAGAGAAGGCTGAGAGGAGACATGATAGCCATGTATCAATATTGTTGTTATTATTGCTTGTATTGCTGTATTTGGGCTCGGCCTCATGTAAGCCGCACTGGAGATGGTAGCAGGGTACAAATAAAGTGTTATTATTATTATTACGTGAGAGGAAGTCATGGGGAGGAGGGAGCAAGCTTCCTTTCTGCTTCCCTGGAGACTAGGACGCAATGGAACAATGGCTCCAAACTACAAGAAAGGAGATTCCACTTGAACATGAGGAAGAACTTCCTGACTGTGAGAGCTGTTCACCAGTGGAACTCTCTGCCCTGGAGTGTGGTGGAGGCTCCTTCTTTGGAAGCTTTGAAACAGAAGCTGGATGTCCATCTGTCAGGGGTGATTTGAATGCAGTATTCCTGCTTCTTGGCAGAATGGGGTTGGACTGGATGGCCCAGGAGGTCTCTTCCAACTCTTTGATTTTATTATTCTATGATTTAAAATTTTGGGGATATAAACTCCCAAGTAATTAAGTGTCTTTTTCCCAGGATTGTTTGGATTTCTCTAACTCTTGCCAGGAATATTTTTTAATGTATAATCTCTGATTGCAAGACATGATATATTTTCAAATATTAATACTTTCCTTCCCTGGTGTTTCTAATATTATCATGGCGTCATCAGCAAACAAATTAACTTTAATTTCTTCCCTGCCTAATATGAATCCTAATTTAAATTCTATATAATATGATAAAACTAAACATTAATCATTTATGGAAACAAATTAGTAAGAAAATTCAAATCCTAGAGTTGGAAGAGCCCACATGGGCCTTCTTTGGAAGCTTTTAAACAGAGGCTGGATGGCCATCTGTCGGGGGTGCTTTGAATTCTGCTTCTTAAATATGTGAGAGGAAGCCACAGGGAGGAGGAGGGAGCAAGCTTCCTTTCTGCTTCCCTGGAGACTAGGACGCAATGGAACAATGGCTTCAAACTACAAGAGAGGAGATTCCACCTGAACACGAGGAAGAACTTCCTGACTGTGAGATCTGTTCAGCAGTGGAACTTTTTGCCCCGGAGTGTGGTGGAGGCTCCTTCTTTGGAAGCTTTTAAACAGAGGCTGGATGGCCATCTGTCGGGGGTGCTTTGAATGCAATATTCCTGCTTCTTGGCAGAATGGGGTTGGACTGGATGGCCCAGAAGGTCTCTTCCAACTCTAGGATTCTAGGATTTTATGAGATGGACATAAGCTGGAGATACCTCGAGATACCTCGAGATGTTTTACATGACCATAACTTGGAGATACCTTGAGATGTTTTACATGACCATAACTTGGAGATACCTTGAGATGTTTTACATGACCATAACTTGGAGATACCTTGAGATGTTTTACATGACCATAAGTTGGAGATACCTCGAGATGTTTTACATGACCATAAGTTGGAGATACCTTGATATGTTTTAGATGACCATAAGCTGGAGATACCTTGAGATGTTTTAGATGACCATAACTTGGAGATACCTTGAGATGTTTTACATGACCATAACTTGGAGATACCTTGAGATGTTTTACATGACCATAACTTGGAGATACCTTGAGATGTTTTAGATGACCATAATTTGGAGATACCTTGATATGTTTTACATGACCATAAGTTGGAGATACCTTGATATGTTTTAGATGACCATAACTTGGAGATACCTTGAGATGTTTTAGATGACCATAACTTGGAGATACCTTGATATGTTTTACATGACCATAACTTGGAGATACCTTGAGATGTTTTACATGACCATAACTTGGAGATACCTTGAGATGTTTTACATGACCATAACTTGGAGATACCTTGAGATGTTTTACATGACCATAACTTGGAGATACCTTGAGATGTTTTACATGACCATAACTTGGAGATACCTTGAGATGTTTTAGATGACCATAATTTAGAGATACCTTGATATGTTTTACATGACCATAAGTTGGAGATACCTTGATATGTTTTAGATGACCATAACTTGGAGATACCTTGAGATGTTTTAGATGACCATAACTTGGAGATACCTTGAGATGTTTTAGATGACCATAATTTGGAGATACCTTGAGAAGTTTTACATGACCATAAGTTGGAGATACCTTGATATGTTTTACATGACCATAACTTGGAGATACCTTGAGATGTTTTACATGACCATAACTTGGAGATACCTTGAGATGTTTTACATGACCATAAGTTGGGGATACCTTGATATGTTTTAGATGACCATAAGTTGGAGATACCTTGAGATATCTTAGATAGCTTCAATGGCTTCAAACTACAAGAAAGGAGATTCCACCTGAACATGAGGAAGAACTTCCTGACTGTGAGAGCCATTCAGCAGTGGAACTCTCTGCCCCGGAGTGTGGTGGAGGCTCCTTCTTTGGAAGCTTTTAAACAGAGGCTGGATGGCCATCTGTCAGGGGTGCTTTGAATGCAATATTCCTGCTTCTTGGCAGAATGGGGTTGGACTGGATGATGGCCCAGGAGGTCTCTTCCAACTCTAGGATTCTGTGATTCTATGATTTTATGAGATGGCCATAAGTTGGAGATACCTTGAGATGTTTTAGATGACCATAAGTTGGAGATACCTTGAGATATCTTAGATAGCTTCAATGGCTTCAAACTACAAGAAAGGACACCTGAACATGAGGAAGAACTTCCTGACTGTGAGAGCCGTTCAGCAGTGAAACTCTCTGCCCCGGAGTGTGGTGGAGGCTCCTTCTTTGGAAGCTTTTAAACAGAGGCTGGATGGCCATCTGTCAGGAGTGATTTGAATGCAATATTCCTGCTTCTTGGCAGAATGGGGTTGGACTGGACACCCATGAGGTCTCTTCCAATTCTTTCATTCTATGATTCTCTATGGGTGTCTGCTGTGGACTCATCTTGTTGTGTTTCAAATAATAATAATAATAATAATAATAATAATAATAATAATAATGAAGGACAGGACCCTCTGGGTGGGCACTGGAGGCTTTTAATGTCAGACACGATGGTTCCTTTGGCTGGAGGGATCTGTGATATGGGGCAAAGGGGGGTCTTTAGAGACCAAAACGTCTTTAGTATTGATCACAATTTCCATCTTTTTTGAGGAGGGCAGAGGTTGCGTGGCTTGGGCGAAGGCTCTTCCAGATGGGGAGGCCGAGGATATTCTGGACTAGGCAGTGCTCATCTTCTGCACTGACTTCTTCTTCTTCTACCTAGAACAAAAGAGGACCAGTTTAGAACCAGAGGAATGGAAAACTGACAGCAACGCATGGCAGGGGGTGGCTAGTCTATATTAGGCCTGGGCGGTTTCGTTCGTTAATTTTGTAATTCGTTAAATATTCGTTAATTTTAGTAATTACAAAACGATTACAAAACTTATTTTTAAACCCGGAAGTGTTTTTAAATATCGAAACGGCAGGCGCCAAAAATTTTTGTATTTCCGTCCATTTCGGAAATACGTAAGATGGCCGCCTGGCGATGCTTGCTGGGAGCAAGAGGGCGAGCGAGAGGCGAGCGAGAGGGCGAGCGGCGAGCGAGAGGGCGAGCGAGAGGGCGAGCGAGAGGGCGAGCGAGAGGGCGAGCGGCAAGCGAGAGGGCGAGCGGCGAGCGAGAGGGCGAGCGAGAGGGCGAGCGGCGAGCGAGAGGGCCCGCCAGAGTGAGTGCCTGCCTTCCCTCCTTAATAATTTCTCCTCCCTATTCTACTAAATTAATAATTAAATTAAAAAATATTGAAAAAATATTGAAAAAAAAGGGCGCCATCTTTACAAAATGTTTTGTAAAGATTAACGAAATTTCGTAAATACCGAACTTTTTTAAGGGAAAATTTTGCAATTATTTTAAATATCGAAACAAAAAAAACCCCTAAATACAAATCGATTTTAGAAACAAATTTTTGCGTTGTTACCCAGGCCTAGTCTATATATATAAAAAGGGAAAGGGCGTTCAACGGGACAGCAAAACTCAAAACCGCCCTAACGAAAACTCACCAAATTTGCTGTGCACATACCTCAACCCACAAGGTATGCATAATAGGGCTGGGCGGTTTCGTTTGTTAATTTCGTAATTCATTATTAATTCGTATTTAAATTAGCTTACGATCCGATATTGAGCCATGCAGGAGCAACTAAAAATCGAAACGAATTTTTCAATTCATTTCGTAATTGTTTCGTAATTGTTTCGTAATTGGTTCGAAATCATTTCGAAATCGTTTTGAAGTCGTTTCCTTATTATTTCCGTATGCCTGGTGCAAGTTGTAGGGTTGTTGTTTGTTTTCTCAGTGATAAAAAAATAAATTATCACACCAACAGTCAACAACAGAGGGAGAGGGAAGCTTCAGAAGTTCCCCCTGTCCCATTTGGAGGGTTTTTTAAGCATATTGCGCAATTGCGTCCGCCATTAATGAATCGATTCGTAATTGTTTCGAAATTCCCGAAATTTCGTATAATTCGAACTTTTTTAAAGAAAAATTTCGGAATTCTTTTAAAAAACGAAACGCAAAAACCCCCTAAAAAAGAATCGAGTTTAGAAACAAATTTTTCCGTGGTTGCCCAGCCCTAATGCATAACACTCATCAAAATTCCAAACAACATTTCAACAAACTCACAATTACAAAAACCAACTGTGCATGCGCAGTGCCCAGGGGAGGAAGTACACACGCAATGCACTCTGGGAACTGTAGTTCTGGAACGCGGCCTACCCACTGATGCTGAAGCCCCAGCCTGGGAGTTGGAGCTTGGCCGGCTGTGCTCGCTGGGGGTCAGGATGCTGCGCAACCTGCGGAGACTGCCCGGTAGCCCCCCGCTGCGGCCCGGCTCTGCCGAGGACAGCCCATCGGCCATCACAACGCCCGGCCCAGGCCACCCCCGCACACCGCCATCTGGCTCCGCCATCAGTGAGGAAGGGGAAGGAGGGAAGGAAGCGGGCGAGGGAAGGAAGGACGGAAATGAGGGGAAGGGGTGTAAATAGCAAGGAAGGAAGGAAGGGAGGAAGGAAGGAAAGAAGGAAAGAAAGAAAGAAGAAAAGTGGGAAGGGGAAGGGAAGGTATGGAAAGGAAGGAAGGAAGGAAGGAAGGAAGGAAGGAAGGAAGGAAGGAAGGAGAAGTTGAGAAGGTATATGAAACAAGAAAGGAAGAAAGGAAGAAGAAAGGAGGGAAGGGAAGGTGTATGAAGGAAGGAAGGAAGGAGGAGTTGAGGAGGTATATGAAAGAAGAAAGGAAGGAAAGAAAGAAGAAAGAGAGAGAAGGAGGATGGGAAAGAATGGAGAAAGGAAGGAAGGAAGGAAGGAAGAAGAAAGGAGGGAAGAGAAGGTGTATGAAGGAAGTAAGGAAGGAGAAGTTGAGAAGGTATATGAAAGAAGAAAGGAAGGAAAGAAAGAAGAAAGGGAGGAAGGAAGGAAGGAAGGAAGGAAGGAAGGAAGGAAGGAAGGAAGGAAGAAGAAAGGAGGGAAGGGAAGGTGTTTGAAGGAAGTAAGGAAGGAGAAGTTGAGAAGATATATGATAGAAGAAAGGAAGGAAAGAAAGAAGAAAGGGAGAGAAGGAGGATGGGAAAGAATGGAGAAAGGAAGGAAAGAAGGAAGGAAGGAAGAAGAAAGGAGAGAAGGGAAGGTGTAGGAAGGAAGGAAGGAAGGAAGGAAGGAAGGAAGGAAGGAAGGAAGGAAGGAGAAAGGAGGGAAGAGAAGGTGTATGAAGGAAGTAAGGAAGGAGGAGTTGAGGAGGTATATGAAAGAAGAAAGGAAGGAAAGAAAGAAGAAAGGGAGAAAGGAAGGAAGGAAGGAAGGAAGGAAGGAAGAAGAAGGGAGGGAAGGGAAGGTGTATGAAGGAAGTAAGGAAGGAGAAGTTGAGAAGATATATGATAGAAGAAAGGAAGGAAAGAAAGAAGAAAGGGAGAGGAGGATGGGAAAGAATGGAGAAAGGAAGGAAAGAAGGAAGGAAGGAAGAAGAAAGGAGGGAAGGGAAGGTGTATGAAGGAAGGAAGGAAGGAAGGAAGGAAGGAAGGAAGGAAGGAAGGAAGGAGAAGTTGAGAAGGTATCTGAAAGAAGAAAGGAAGGAAAGAAAGAAGAAAGGGAGAAAGGAAGGAAGGAAGGAAGGAAGGAAGGAAGGAAGAAAGGAAGAAGAAAGGAAGGAAGGGAAGGTGTATGAAGGAAGTAAGGAAGGAGGAGTTGAGGAGGTATATGAAAGAAGAAAGGAAGGAAAGAAAGAAGAAAGGGAGAAAGGAAGGAAGGAAGGAAGGAAGGAAGGAAGAAGAAAGGAGGGAAGGGAAGGTGTATGAAGGAAGTAAGGAAGGAGGAGTTGAGGAGGTATATGAAAGAAGAAAGGAAGGAAAGAAAGAAGAAAGGGAGAGAAGGAGGATGGGAAAGAATGGAGAAAGGAAGGAAGGAAGGAAGGAAGGAAGGAAGGAAGGAAGAAGAAAGGAGGGAAGGAAGGAAGGGAAGGTGTATGAAGGAAGGAAGGAGAAGTTGAGAAGGTATATGAAAGAAGAAAGGAAGGAAAGAAAGAAGAAAGGGAGAGAAGGAGGATGGGAAAGAATGGAAAAAGGAAGGAAGGAAGGAAGGAAGGAAGGAAGGAAGGAAGGAAGGAAGGAAGGAAGAAGAAAGGAGGGAAGAGAAGGTGTATGAAGGAAGTAAGGAAGGAGAAGTTGGGAAGGTATATGAAAGAAGAAAGGAAGGAAAGAAAGAAGAAAGGGAGAAAGGAAGGAAGGAAGGAAGGAGGGAAGAAGAAAGGAGGGAAGGGAAGGTGTATGAAGGAAGTAAGGAAGGAGAAGTTGAGAAAGTATATGAAAGAAGAAAGGAAGGAAAGAAAGAAGAAAGGGAGGAAGGAAGGAAGGAAGGAAGGAAGGAAGGAAGGAAGGAAGGAAGGAAGGGAAGGTGTATGAAGGAAGGAAGGAGAAGTTGAGAAGGTATATGAAAGAAGAAAGGAAGGAAAGGAAGAAGAAAGGAAGGAAAGAAAGAAGAAAGGGAGAGAAGGAGGATGGGAAAGAATGGACAAAGGAAGGAAGGAAGGAAGGAAGGAAGGAAGGAAGAAGAAAGGAGGGAAGAGAAGGTGTATGAAGGAAGTAAGGAAGGAGAAGTTGAGAAGGTATATGAAAGAAGAAAGGAAGGAAAGAAAGAAGAAAGGGAGGAATGAAGGAAGGAAGGAAGGAAGGGAAGGTGTATGAAGGAAGGAAGGAGAAGTTGAGAAGGTATATGAAAGAAGAAAGGAAGGAAAGGAAGAAGAAAGGAAGGAAAGAAAGAAGAAAGGGAGAGAAGGAGGATGGGAAAGAATGGAGAAAGGAAGGAAGGAAGGAAGAAGAAAGGAGGGAAGAGAAGGTGTATGAAGTAAGGAAGGAGAAGTTGAGAAGGTATATGAAAGAAGAAAGGAAGGAAAGAAAGAAGAAAGGGAGGAAGGAAGGAAGGAAGGAAGGAAGGAAGGAAGGAAGGAAGGAGGGAGGGAAGGAAGGGAAGGTGTATGAAGGAAGGAAGGAGAAGTTGAGAAGGTATATGAAAGAAGAAAGGAAGGAAAGAAAGAAGAAAGGGAGAGAAGGAGGATGGGAAAGAAGGGAGAAAGGAAGGAAGGAGGAAAGGAAAGAAAGATAGAAAAAAGAAGAAAGGGAAGGGGAAGGAAGGAAGGAAGGAAGGAAGGAAGGAAGGAAGGAAGGAAGGTAGGTAGGAAGGGGAATTTGGGAAGGGGAAGAGAGGAAAAAAGCAAAGGAAGAAGAGAAAGGGAGGGAAGAAAAAAGAAAGAAAAGGAAGTCTGGAAGTCAAGAGCAAAGGAAGGAAGGAAAGAGATAGAGAGGGAAGAAAGGAGAGAAAGAGGAAGGAAAATAAAAAGGGAGGAGGAAGGAAAGAGGAAGAGAAGGAAGGAGGAGAGAAGGAAAGACGGAGCAAAGGAAGAAGATAAAGAAGGAGAGAAAGAGGGAGGGAAGGAAAGAAAGAGAAGGAAGGGTGGGAGCAAAAAACTAAGGAAGGAAGTAAACAGGTAGAGAAGGAAGAAAGGAAAGAAGAAAAGGAAATGAAGGAAGGAGTGAAAGAAGGAGAGAAAGAGGGAGAGGAGGTCGGCCACAGCAATGCATGGCAGGTAAAGCTAGTATCTTATAAATGAACATCTGGAACAGTGGTTCTCTCAACCTGTGGGTCTCCAGGTGTTTTGGCCTACAACTCCCAGGAATCCCAGTCAGTTTACCAGCTGTTAGGATTTCTGGGAGTTGAAGTCCAAAAACATCTGGGGACCCCAGGTTGAGAACCACTGATCTGGAAGATGGAATAACATAATTGGGATGTGTCAAATTCACTCAAAATGCAAAAAGATTGCTTTTTTGTGTGTGTGAAGAGAGGAACTTTCCAAAATACCTCTTCAAGGATGCTGGGACACGTAGTCCAACAAAAGAAGAGAAGGAAGGAAGTGGCTTCGTATATGAGACGCTACTCACTTGGGTTGCGCCTGGTGGCCTTCGTGGAGACTGAGTCGATATGGAGTCGTGACTCTGTAGGAAGAAGAAGGGAAATGTGGGAAGGAGACTACAAGTCCCAGCATCCCCTTCCACCCAGAGTTCCAATGCACTGAAAGAGATCCCAAACCCAATGAGGTCCCGACAGATGTATGTCTTTGACCGAATGGATTTGTGGATGATGGGAGTTGTAGTCCAAAAAAGTAACTTCCCTATGTTCTTCTGCCCCCCTTTCATTCTAATAGGCCCATTATTTATTTATTTTCAATTTTTAGGCCTGTTTCCAGGGTTATTTGTGGTGCTGATTCAGAAAATTGCATTGGATAGACCACATCAGCCCTAGATTATTAAATATGGTTTTCTGTCAGTGAGCAGATGGCAATTACTGAGTGGCATACGAACTGTATCAAAAACTAGAGCTGATGTGGTCTATCCAATGCAATTTTCTAAATTGGCTGATGTTTTCTAGCCAATGTAATTTTCTGAATCTGCTGATGTGGTCTATCCAATGCAATTTTCTGAATCAGCGGATGTGGTCTATCCAATGCAATTTCGTGAATCTGCCACTGTGGTCTATCCAATGTAATTTTCTGAATCAGCTGATGTGGTCTATCCAATACAATTTTCTGAATCTGTTGATGTGGTCTATCCATTGCAATTTTCTGAATCTGCTGATGTGGTCTATCCATTGCAATTTTGTGAATCAACTGATGTGGTCTACCCAATACAATTTTCTGAATCTGCTGATGTGGTCTATCCAATGCAATTTTCTGAATCTGCTGATGTGGTCTATCCAATGCAATTTTCTGAATCAGCTGCTGTGATCTATCCAATGCAATTTTCTGAATCAGCTAATGTGGTCTATCCAATGCAATTTTCTGAATCTGCCGATGTGGTCTATCCAATGCAATTTTCTGAATCTGTTGATGTGGTCTATCCATTGCAATTTTCTGAATCTGCTGATGTGGTCTATCCAATGCAATTTTCTGAATCAACTGATGTGGTCCATCCAATGCAATTTTCTGAATCAGTAGATGTGGTCTACCCAATGCAATTTTCTGAATCTGCTGATGTGGTCTATCCAATGCAATTTTCTGAATCAGCTGCTGTGATCTATCCAATGCAATTTTCTGAATCAGCTAATGTGGTCTATCCAATACAGTTTTCTAAATCTGCTGATGTGGTCTATCCAATGCAATTTTCTGAATCTGCTGATATGGTCTATCCAATGCAATTTTCTGCATCTGCTGATGTGGTCTATCCAATGCCATTTTCTGAATCTGCTGATATGGTCTATCCAATGAAATTTTGTGAATCAACAGATGTGGTCTACCCAATACAATTTTCTGAATCTGCTGATGTGGTCTATCCAATGAAATTTTCTGAATCAGCTGATGTGGTCTAGCCAATGCAATTTTCTGAATCAGCGGATGTGGTCTATCCAATGCAATTTTCTGAATCACCAGATGTAGTCTATCCAATGCAATTTTCTGAATCTGCTGATGTGGTCCATCCATTGCAATTTTCCGAATCAGCGGATGTGGTCTATCCAATACAAATTTCTGATTCAACTGATGTTGTCTATCCAGTACAATTTTCTGAATCGGCGGATGTGGTCTATCCAATGCAATTTTCTGAATCAACTGATGTGGTCTATCCAATGCAACTTTTTGAATCAGCTGATGTGGTCTATCCAATACAGTTTTCTGAATCAGCGGACGTGGTCTATTCAATACAATTTTGTGAATCAGCAGATGTAATCTATCCAGTACAGATGTAATCTATCCAAACAAAGGAATCGAACAGGAACTGAACATAGTAGAGAGGTTTGGGGAGAATTCACCGTGATTTATAGGAATTGTAGGTCCTGGGATATATAGTTCACCTGCAATCTAAGAACTGCACTCTGAACTCCTCCAACAATTGACCTGGAACTAATTTGGCACACAGAACCCCCATGACTAACATAACATACTGGAGGTCTTTGGGGAGGGATTTATAGGAGTTGTAGTTCTCCAACAACCAGAGTGCACTATGGACCCAAACAAGGATGGATCTGGACCAAACTTGGCATGCATACCCAATATACCCAAATTTGAATACTGGTGGGTTTTGAGGGAAATTGGCCTGGGTGCATTTTGGAGTTGTAGTTGCTGGGATGTATAGTTCACCTGCAATCAATGAGCACTCTGAAGTCCACCAAGTATGGAACTGGACCAAATTTGGCATACAGACCCCCTCCCCCACGACCAGTAAAAAAAAATACTGGAAGGCTTTGGGGACAATGTACTTGTCTTGGGGGAGTTGTAGTTCACCTACATCCAGAACGCATTATAAACCCAAACAAGGATGGATCTGGACCAAACTTGGCATGCATGCCCAATATACCCAAATTTGAATCCTGGTGAGTTTTGAGTGAAATTGGCCTGGGCACATTTTGGAGTTGTAGGTACTGGGATGTATAGTTCACCTGCAATCGATGAGCACTCTGAAGTCCACCAAGTATGGAACTGGACCAAATTTGGCAGACCCCCCTCCCCCCCCATGACCAGTAACATACCTCCCTTCCCCATGACCAATAACAAAAATACTGGAGGGCTTTGTGGACAATGTACTTGATTTGGGGGAGTTATAGTTCACCTACATCCAAAAAACACTGTGAATCAAAACCCAGATCCAACCCAAATGATGGATATGGACCAAACTTGGCATACGTACTTGATATGCCAAAATTTGATTCCTGGAGGGCTTTGGGGGGGAACTGACCTTCCTTTCTGGGAGTTGTAGTTCACCCACAACCAGAGAAACGGTGACCTCCACCAATTATGGATCTGGACCAAACTTGGCATGCATACCCAATATACCCAAATTCGAATACTAATAGGTTTTGAGGGAAATTGGCCTGGGCGCATTTTGGAGTTTAGGTACTGGGATGTATAGTTCACCTGCAATCAATGAGCACTCTGAAGTCCACCAAGTATGGAATTGGACCAAATTTGGCATACAGACTCCCCCTCCCCACATGACCAGTAAAAAATACTGGAGGGCTTTGGGGACAATGTACTTGATTTGTGGGAGTTGTAATTCACCTAGATCCAGAGAACACTGTGAATCAAAACCCAGATCCAACCCAAATGATGGATATGGACCAAACTTGGCATGCATACTTGATATGCCAAAATTTGATTCCTGGAGGACTTTGGGGAGAAACTGACCTTCCTTTCTGGGAGTTGTAGTTCACCCACAACCAGAGAAATTGTTACCTCCACCAATTATGGACGTGGACCAAACTTGGCACACAGAACCCCCTTGACTAACTCAACCTACTAGAGGGGTTGGAGGGGACCCACTCACCATAGTGGGATATGTAGTTTACCCTACAGCCAGAGAGCACACTGAACCCCAGCAAGGATGCATCTAGAGCAAACTTGCCCACCATAACAATCTTTAAGTACTGATGAAGTTTCTCGGGGTTAACTTGGCATGATGGGAGTTGTAGTTCACCCACAACTAAACCCACAACAATTAAAAAAACTGAATTTTTCAAATAATTTGGGTAATGCTGGGTAACCAAACTAGTTAAATAATAAGGCCGTTAAACGAAAGTGAGAGATGCCGTAATTTTTGAGTAACTTCTACAGAAAGTAACTTAGCAACCTACTTGCTTCCGGAAGGATGAGGGGAGCCCGGAGTTTCGTCACCGCTAAGGAAACAAAGAGGAAAAGTCAGGATTGTGTGTGTTTTTGGGGACACACAAAACACACAAGAAGGCTTACATTGGAGAAGTGATGCAATTTGGGGCCACTCAAACCACCATGGGAGTTGTAGTTTGCACTCTTAAGACTGGGAAGGCTCCAGACCTTGGGAAAACTACAACTCTCACGATGACGTGGCAGCCAAAAGTGGTCTCAAACTGCGTTAATTATATCCTGATGTCTATTGGTCATTTCTTTGGGAGTATCAGGAGGCAGAGACAAAGGTTTTCAGTGGTTTCATCCCAAAATGGATTCTGCGCACAATAACACTATATAACGAAAATTGTAAAATTTTCAGTTCCTGGTTTGGAAGTGTTATTTCCCATTTAATTGTGCAGTCCTTACTTCGAAAGTCATTGTTCCACCCCAGAAATGTCATTTTTGTGGCACAAACTAGGTTGAATTGGTTGAGACCCAATGATGACAGTCATTGAAAGACTATAGCAAAATATTGCCATGACATGATATCCTTCTGTATCTATCTATATCTAATCAATATCTACATTTATATCTTATCTTATCTATATCTATATATCCATATCCTTATCTATATATATATATATCCATATCCATATAGATAAGATATATATAGATATAAATTGGATATAGATAAGATCTTATCGATATCTATATATCCATATCCGTATCCATATATCTATATATCCATATCCATATAGATAAGATATATATAGATATAGATTGGATATAGATATAGATAAGATTATCATATCTAGATCTATATCCATTTTATCTATCTTATCGATATCTATATTTATATCTTATCTATATATATTTAATTTATATCTATATCTATATATCTTGTCTGTATCTGTATCTTGATCTGTATCCATCTCTAATCTATATCTATATTTATCTTATCTATATCTATATATCCATATCCAGATCTCTATATCTATATATCCATATAGATATAGATAAGATAAATATATAGATTAGATATAGATAGATACAGATCAAGATACAGACAAGATATATAGATATAGATATAAATTAAATATATATTGACATAGATAAGATATATAGGTATAGATTGGATATAGATAAGATTATCTATTATATCTAGATCTATATCCATCTTATCTATCTTGTCGATATCTATATTTATATCTTATCTATATCGATATATATTTAATTTATATCTATATATCTTGTCTGTATCTGTATCTTGATCTGTATCTATCTACATCTAATCTATATCTATATTTATCTTATCTATATCTATATATCCATATCCTTATCTATATATCTATATATCCATATCCATATAGATAAGATATAGATAGATTGGATATAGATATAGATAAGATTATCATATCTAGATCTATCTTATCTAATCTATCCTATCGATATCTATATTTATATCTTATCTATATCGATATATATTTAATTTATATCTATATATCTTGTCTGTATCTGTATCTTGATCTGTATCCATCTACATCTAATCTATATCTATATTTATCTTATCTATATCTATATATCCATATCCTTATCCATATATCTATATATCCATATCCATATAGATAAGATATATATAGATATAGATTGGATATAGATAAGATCTTATCGATATCTATACATCCATATCCTTATCCATATATCTATATATCCATATCCATATAGATAAGATATATATAGATTGGATATAGATATAGATAAGATTATCATATCTAGATCTATATCCATCTTATCTATCTTATCGATATCTATATTTATATCTTATCTATATATATTTAATTTATATCTATATCTATATATCTTGTCTGTATCTGTATCTTGATCTGTATCTATCTATATCTAATCTATATCTATATTTATCTTATCTATATCTATATATCCATATCCTTATCCCTATATCTATATATCCATATCCATATAGATAAGATATAGATAGATTGGATATAGATATAGATAAGATTATCATATCTAGATCTATGTTATCTAATCTATCCTATCGATATCTATATTTATATCTTATCTATATCGATATATATTTAATTTATATCTATATATCTTGTCTGTATCTGTATCTTGATCTGTATCCATCTACATCTAATCTATATCTATATTTATCTTATCTATATCTATATATCCATATCCATATCTCGATATCCATATAGAGATAGATAAGATATATATAGGTATAGATTGGATATAGATAAGATTATCTATCATATCTAGATCTAGATCTATCTTATCTATATCCATATCTAAGATATAGATCTAGATCTAGATCTATATCTTATCTTATCTAGATCTATATCTGATACAGATATAGATAAGATTTAGGTATCTATATCTTATGTATATCTATATATCTTGCTGTATCTGTATCTTGATCTGTATCTATCTAGAATCATAGAATCATAGAATCCTAGAATCCAAGAGTTGGAAGAGACCTCTTGGGCCATCCAGTCCAACCCCATTCTGCCAAGAAGCAGGAATATTGCCTTCAAATCACCCCTGTGGTGGCCCCTTGGCTGTGAAACGCCCTTCCCATGGACATTAGATCAGCCCCTTCGCTAATGGTGTTTCGAAGAAAACTAAAAACCTGGCTGTTTGAACAGGCGTTCGGATAAATAGTGCAATGAACACGATGAATATAGGAAACGGAATTATGGATGACGAATTGGATCACGATTTTAGTTACGAGATGATAATGTGTTGTTATTGAGATGTCATTAGTTTGTATTTTATACTGTTAATGGTTTTAATATTGTATGTTGTTGGATTGTCTTTTGCTCTTGTTGTGAACCGCGTTGAGTCGCCTACGGGCTGAGAAACTGCGGTATACAAGCAAAGTAAATAAAAAAATAAAATAATAAATAGTCTCCAAGGAAGCAGAAAACAAGCTTGCTCCCTCCTCCTCCCTGTGGCTTCCTCTCACATATTTATACATGGCTCTCATCATGTCTCCTCTCAGCCTTCTCTTCTTCAGGCTAAACATGCCCAGCTCCTTAAGCCGCTCCTCATAGGGCTTGTTCTCCAGACCCTTGATCATTTAGTCACCCTCCTCTGGACACATTCCAGCTTAGAGTCAATATCTCTAATATTGTGGTGCCCAGAATTGGACACAATATTCCAGGTAATGTGGTCTAACCAAAGCAGAATAGAGCATGCGGAGCATGACTTCCCTGGATCTAGACACTATCCCTTGGCAGCCACCTCTCCACCAAAGTCAACATCGACACCGAAATTCAACACCGCCTGAGCTCTGCGAGTGCAGCACTTTCCCCAATAAAGCAGAGAGAGTTTGAGCACCGGGACATCCATTAAGATGATAATAATAATAATAATAATAATAATAATAATTTGAAAAATTGTCCTGAATAAACACTACCTTACCTGTCGATAGTACTGGCTGTCTGGAAGACCACGAGCCCGACAAAAAAGCTGAGGCCGACGAAGCAGGCGACGATGACCCCGATGGTGGCTACCGGAGAGAGGCCTGTTCTTGGCTCAAATCCCAGTTTATCTGGAAGCCAAAATGGGGGGGACGGACAATATTAGACTATTCAGAGGTTAGGTTCTTGTGGGTTTTTTCAGGCTATAGAGCCATGTTCTAGAGGCATTTCTCCTGACGTTTCGCCTGCATCTATGGCAAGCATTCTCAGAGGTAGTGAGGTCTGTTGGAATTAGGACAATGGGTTTATATATCTGTGGAATGGCTGGGGTGGGGCAGGGAGCTCTTCCCTGCTGCAGTTAGGTGTGAATGTTTCAACTGATCACCTTCATTAGCATTTGAAGGCCTGCCTGAGCCTGGGAAAATCTCTTGCTGGGAGGTGTTAATTAACAGGCCTTCAAATGCTAATGAAGGTGATCACACCTAGCTGCAGCAGGGAAGAGCTCCTTGCCCCACCCCAGCCATTCCACAGATATATAAACCCATTGTCCTACTTCCAACAGACCTCACTACCTCTGAGAATGCTTGCCATAGATGCAGGCCAAACGTCAGGAGAAATGCCTCTAGAACATGGCTCTATAGCCCGAAAAAACCCACAAGAACCTATTTATTTACAGTTTTTATATTCCGCCCTTCTCCTCACCCCGCAGGGGACTCAGGGCAGATTACCGTGTACACATATATGGCAAACATTCAATGCCAATTTTTGACATACAGACATATACAGACATAGACAGAGGCTATTTAACTTTTTCTGGCCGCCAGGGGAGCTCTCGCTTTCATCGTTCATCTGTGACGCTGATGAAGCACTTCCGCATTCCCCGCATGCTTCCCCGCTGGAATGCTTTGCTGGAGTTTTCTTTATGGCCCCATAAATTAGTTAATTTAGCCTCCCCACACTTCAAAGTGGTACCTAATTTTCCTACTTGACAGATGCAACTGTCTTTCGGGTTGCAAAAGGTGAGGATGCTTGCCATAGATGCAGGCGAAACGTCAGGAGAAATGCCTCTAGAACATGGCTCTATAGCCCGAAAAAACCCACAAGAACCTAGTGATTCCAGCCATGAAAGCCTTCGACAATACATTATTCAGAGGTTGAACCCCAATGCCATTTGTACAAATGGGGTGGGCACACAATAGGCAACAGCAGGCAAAGGGAGCAGGCAAAAACCGTCAAACGAATACTATTTCAGCTAGCTAGAATTGCCTTGGCTCAACGTGATGCAATCCTGGGAGTGTTTAGCCTTTTCTGCCATTCAATGCACACTACAACTCCCAGGATTCCATAGGGGTTCAAATGCATCCAGTCGGCACTGTATTGGTGTGCAATGTGACATATTATGTTTGTTTATGTTCCTACTTTTGGTTATTGTCTATTTTTCTGGCTTTGAGTGTTTGCCATTTTTGATGGAAACCACCCTAAGTCCCTTCAGGAAGGCATTATTATTATTATTATTATTATTATTATTATTATTATTATTGTTATTCATACCCAAAGTGTTGTAACTCAGCGTGTGTATATACATACACAAAACACATACACAGAAAGGGGGGAAGAAGGAAGAAAAAGAGAAGGAGGGAGAGAAGGAGGCAAAGAAGGAGGGAAGGAGAGAAAGAAGGCAAAAAGAAGGGTAGAGAAGGAAGAAGGAGGGAGAGAAAGAGAAAGAAAGAGGGAAAGAAGAGGGAAGGAGAGAAAGAAGGAAAGAAAGAAGGGTAGAGAAGGAAGGAGAGAAGGAGGGAGAGAAAGAGAAAGAAAGAGGCAAAGAAGGAGGGAAGGAGAGAAAGAAGGAAAAAAGAAGGGTAGAGAAGGAAGAAGGAGGGAGAGAAAGAGAAAGAAAGAGGGAAAGAAGAGGGAAGGAGAGAAAGAAGGAAAGAAAGAAGGGTAGAGAAGGAAGGAGAGAAGGAGGGAGAGAAAGAGAAAGAAAGAGGCAAAGAAGGAGGGAAGGAGAGAAAGAAGGAAAGAAAGAAGGGTAGAGAAGGAAGGAGAGAAGGAGGGAGAAAAAGAGAAAGAAAGAGGGAAAGAAGGAGGGAAGGAGAGAAAGAAGGAAAAAAGAAGGGTAGAGAAGGAAGGAGAGAAGGAGGGAGAGAAAGAGAAAGAAAGAGGGAAAGAAGAGGGAAGGAGAGAAAGAAGGAAAGAAAGAAGGGTAGAGAAGGAAGAAGGAGGGAGAGAAAGAGAAAGAAAGAGGGAAAGAAGAGGGAAGGAGAGAAAGAAGGAAAGAAAGAAGGGTAGAGAAGGAATTAGAGAAGGAGGGAGAGAAAGAGAAAGAAAGAGGGAAAGAAGGAGGGAAGGAGAAAAAGAAGGAAAAAAGAAGGGTAGAGAAGGAAGAAGGAGGGAGAGAAAGAGAAAGAAAGAGGGAAAGAAGAGGGAAGGAGAGAAAGAAGGAAAGAAAGAAGGGTAGAGAAGGAAGAAGGAGGGAGAGAAAGAGAAAGAAAGAGGGAAAGAAGAGGGAAGGAGAGAAAGAAGGAAAGAAAGAAGGGTAGAGAAGGAAGGAGAGAAGGAGGGAGAGAAAGAGAAAGAAAGAGGCAAAGAAGGAGGGAAGGAGAGAAAGAAGGAAAGAAAGAAGGGTAGAGAAGGAAGGAGAGAAGGAGGGAGAAAAAGAGGAAGAAAGAGGGAAAGAAGGAGGGAAGGAGAGAAAGAAGGAAAGAAAGAAGGGTAGAGAAGGAAGAAGGAGGGAGAGAAAGAGAAAGAAAGAGGGAAAGAAGAGGGAAGGAGAGAAAGAAGGAAAGAAAGAAGGGTAGAGAAGGAAGGAGAGAAGGAGGGAGAGAAAGAGAAAGAAAGAGGCAAAGAAGGAGGGAAGGAGAGAAAGAAGGAAAAAAGAAGGGTAGAGAAGGAAGGAGAGAAGGAGGGAGAGAAAGAGAAAGAAAGAGGCAAAGAAGGAGGGAAGGAGAGAAAGAAGGAAAAAAGAAGGGTAGAGAAGGAAGGAGAGAAGGAGGGAGAAAAAGAGAAAGAAAGAGGGAAAGAAGGAGGGAAGGAGAGAAAGAAGGAAAGAAAGAAGGGTAGAGAAGGAGGGAGAGAAATAAAGAGGGAAAGAAGAAGGGAAGAAGGAGGGAAGGAAAAAAGAAGGGTAGTGAAGGAAGGAAGGAGAGAAGGAGGGAGAGAAAGAGAGAAAGAAAGAGGGAAAGAGGAAAGGAAAGAAGGTGGAAGGAGAGACAGAAGGAAAGAAGGGTAGAGAAGGAAGGAAGGAGAGAAGGAGGGAGAGAAAGAGAGAAAGAAAGAGGGAAAGAGGAAAGGAAAGAAGGTGGAAGGAGAGACAGAAGGAAAGAAGGGTAGAGAAGGAAGGAAGGAGAGAAGGAGGGAGAGAAAGAGGGAGAGAAAGAGAGAAAGAAAGGGAAAGAAGAAGGGGAAAAAGGAGGGAAGGAGAGAATGAAAGAAGGAAAGAAAGGGTAGAGACAGAAGGAAGGAGAGAAGGAGGGAGAGAAAGAGAGAAAGAAAGAGGGAAAGAGGAAAAGAAAGAAGGTGGAAGGAGAGAAAGAAGAAGGGTAGAGAAGGAAGGAAGGAGAGAAGGAGGGAGAGAAAGAGAAAGAAAGAGGGAAAGAAAGAAGATGGAAGGAGAGAAAGCAGGAAAGAAGGGTAGAGAAGGAAGGAAGGAGAGAAGGAGGGAGAGAAAGAAAGAGGGAAAGAGGAAAAGAAAGAAGGTGGAAGGAGAGACAGAAGAAGGGTAGAGAAGGAAGGAAGCAGAGAAGGAGGAAGAGAAAGAGAAAGAAAGAGGGAAAGAGGAAAAGAAAGAAGGTGGAAGGAGAGAAAGAAGGAAAGAAAGAAGGGTAGAGAAGGAAGGAAGGAGAGAAGGAGGGAGAGAAAGAGAGAAAGAAAGAAAGAAAGAAAGAAGGAAGGAAAGAGGAAAAGAAAGAAGATGGAAGGAGAGAAAGAAGGAAAGAAAGAAGGGTAGAGAAGGAAGGAAGGAGAGAATGAAAGAGGGAAAGAAGAAGGGAAAGAAGGAGGGAAGGAAAGAAAGAAGGGTAGAGAAGGAAGGAAGGAGAGAATGAAAAAGGGAAAGAAGAAGGGAAAGAGGAAAAGAAAGAAGGTGGAAGGAGAGAAAGAAGGAAAGAAAGAAGAGTAGAGAAGGAAGGAAGGAGAGAATGAAAGAGGGAAAGAAGAAGGTAAAGAAGGAGAGAAGGAAAGAAAGAAGGAAAGAAAGAAGGGTAGAGAAGGAAGGAAGGAGAGAATGAAAGAGGGAAAGAAGAAGGGAAAGAGGAAAAGAAAGAAGGTGGAAGGAGAGAAAGAAGGAAAGAAAGAAGGGTAGAGAAGGAAGGAAGGAGAGAATGAAAGAGGGAAAGAAGGGAAAGAAGGAGGGAAGGAGAGAAAGAAGGAAAGAAAGAAGGGTAGAGAAGGAAGGAAGGAGAGAATGAAAGAGGGAAAGAAGGAGGGAAAGAAGGAGGGAAGGAGAGAAAGAAGGAAAGAAAGAAGGGTAGAGAAGGAAGGAAGGAGAGAATGAAAGAGGGAAAGAAGAAGGGAAAGAGGAAAAGAAAGAAGGTGGAAGGAGAGAAAGAAGGAAATAAAGAAGGGTAGAGAAGGAAGGAAGGAGAGAATGAAAGAGGGAAAGAAGAAGGGAAAGAAGGAGGGAAGGAGAGAAAGAAGGAAAGAAAGAAGGGTAGAGAAGGAAGGAAGGAGAGAATGAAAGAGGGAAAGAAGAAGGGAAAGAAGGAGGGAAGGAGAGAATGAAAGAAGGAAAGAAAGAAGGGTAGAGAAGCAAGGAAGGAGAGAATGAAAGAGGGAAAGAAGAAGGTAAAGAAGGAGAGAAGGAAAGAAAGAAGGAAAGAAAGAAGGGTAGAGAAGCAAGGAAGGAGAGAATGAAAGAGGGAAAGAAGAAGGTAAAGAAGGAGAGAAGTAAAGAAAGAAGGAAAGAAAGAAGGGTAGAGAAGGAAGGAAGGAGAGAATAAAAGAGGGAAAGAAGAAGGGAAAGAAGGAGGGAAGGAGAGAAAGAAGGAAAGAAAGAAGGGTAGAGAAGGAAGGAAGGAGAGAATGAAAGAGGGAAAGAAGAAGGGAAAGAGGAAAAGAAAGAAGGTGGAAGGAGAGAAAGAAGGAAAGAAAGAAGGGTAGAGAAGGAAGGAAGGAGAGAATAAAAGAGGGAAAGAAGAAGGGAAAGAAGGAGGGAAGGAGAGAAAGAAGGAAAGAAAGAAGGGTAGAGACAGAAGGAAGGAGAGAAGGAGGGAGAGAAAGTAGGGAGTAGAACCGTGTTCTTGATTCCTTACCCAGGACCAGCAAGGCCGTCACGCCCACATACATGGTGTTGTTGAAGGAGATCTTCTCCACACGGTAGAAGTTGCTGTCCCAAAGGCTGAGGTTCCGGACATGGAGCCTGCAATCGCTGTCGATGCTCTCCCGGCCCGTGTAGCCATCTTTGAAGGTCACGGTAGAGTTGAAGGGCAGGAACTCCATGATCTCGAAGTAGCGGTACCTGTCTCCCCGGAACCACCTGCAGGAGAAGAGGTTCCTCCGCGAGCCCCCCGGGATCAGGACCACGCTCTCCCCGACCTTCACCGAGTGCGGCTCGTTTTTAATCCCCACGGTGATGTTCGTCATGATGGACGGCTGGGCGACGCACGAAGGACTCAGGAGGTGGGCTTGGGGGGGAAGAGAGGGGCGTTGGGGTCCGGTGGAGACCCCCAAAGAGATCCACAAAACAGCACCCTTGTTTTTTCAAAATGCCACTAGACTACTGCAATGCACACAACCTGGGGCTGCCCTTGGAAACTGTCCATTTTGCAGTACTATTCTTAAGACTACTGCAGTGCACTCTATGTGGGTCTGTCCTCAGAAAATAAACTGTGATTAAACTACTGAAGTACTGTTATTAGATTACTGCAATGCACTCTACATGGGGCTGCCCTTGGAAACTGTCCATTTTGCAGTACTGTTCTTAGACCACTACAGTGCACTCTATGTGGGTCTGCCCTCAGAAAATAAACATTATGCACGACTGTTATCAGACTACTGAAGTACTGTTATTAGATTACTGCAATGCACTCTACATGGGGCTGCCCTTGGAAACTGCCCATTTTGCAGTACTGTTCTTAGACCACTGCAGTGCACTCTATGTGGGTCTGCCCTCAGAAAATAAACATTATGCACGACTGCTATTAGACTACTGAAGTACTGTTATTAGACTACTGCAGTGCACTCTACATGGGGCTGCCCTTAGAAACTGTCCATTTTGCAGTTCTATTCTTAAGACTACTGCAGTGCACTCTATGTGGGTCTGCCCTCAGAAAATAAACATTTCTTAGACCACTGCAGTGCACTCTATGTGGGTCTGCCCTCAGAAAATAAACATTATGCACGACTGTTATTAGACTACTGAAGTACTGCTATTAGATTACTGCAATGCACTCTATATGGGGCTGCCCTTGGAAACCGCCCATTTTGCAGTAATGTTCTTAGACCACTACAGTGCACTCTATGTGGGTCTGCCCTCAGAAAATAAACATTTTGCAGTACTGTTCTTAGACCACTGCAATGCACTCTATATGGGATTGCCCCTGGAAACCAAACATTTCTGATTTTTGCTCTAACACTATTAGAGTACTGCACTGCCACTCTTGGAAACTGACCATTTTGCACTACTGTTATTAGACTATTGCACTACTGTTACTAGATTACTGCAATGCACTCTATGTGGGGGTGCCCTTGGAAACCATCCATGTTGCAGTACTGTTATTAGACTGCTGAACTGCTGTTATTAGATTACTGCAATGCACTCTACATGGGGCTGCCCTTGGAAACTGACCATTTTGCACTACTGTTATTAGACTATTGCACTACTGTTACTTGATTACTGCAATGCACTCTATGTGGGGGTGCCCTTGGAAACCATCCATGTTGCAGTACTGTTATTAGACTGCTGAACTGCTGTTATTAGATTACTGCAATGCACTCTACATGGGGCTACCCTTGGAAACTGTCCATTTTGCACTACTGTTATTAGACTGTTGCACTACTGTTACTAGATTACTGCAATGCACTCTACATAGGGCTGCCCTTGAAACCAAACAGTCTGATTTTTGCTCTAACGTTATTAGACTACTGCACTGCTGTACTCTACATGGGGCTGTCCTTGGAAACTGTCCATTTTGCAGTACTGGAATTGAACCAAACTTAGCACTCAGAACTTCAATGACCAACAGAAAAGACTGTAAGGGTTTGGTGGGCAGTGACCTTGAGTTTTGGAGTTGTAGTTCACCTACATCCAGAGAGCACTGTGAACTCAAACAATGATGGATCTGGACCAAACTCTACACGAATACTCAATATGCCCAAATGTGAACACTGGTGGAGTTTGGGGAAAATAGACCTTGACATTTGGGAGTTGTTATTGTTGAGATTTATAGTTCACCTACAATCAAGGAGCATTCTGAACCCCTGCCCCTCCCCCCAACCGTAGAATTGGCCCAAACTTCCCACACAGAAACCCCATGACCAACAGAAAATACTGTGTTTTCTGATGGTCTTTGGTGACCCCTCTGACACCCCTCGCGACCCCTCCAGGGGTCCCGACCCCCAGGTTGAGAAACACTGGACTAGGAGAAAGGCATGATATGGACGAAATAAATACATGATGATCATCAGAGATAATAGCTCCCCGTCAGCAGGCTGTCCCCCACTTTGAGTCTCACCTCCCAGAAGTAGCATCGGCCACAACCTTAGGCAAGGTCCCCTTGGTGTCCAAGCTGTCCTTGGCATCCTGGGAACTGGCCGGATGGATAGATGGACAGATGGCCACCTTGGTTCCTTCCGTGCTCTTTGACCCCCTCCCTCTCATCTCTCACACCAGGCCCCCTCCCTACTCTCTTGGGAGGCCCCTCCTTGCCCCATTGTGAACTCAGGGGTTCCAATAGGTCATAAAGCAGAGTCTGCAGCTATGGGGAACTGAGGGAGAGAGGTCATTTGGGGTCACGGCAGGTTGGGCATCGGTCTAATGACACTATAGGGTGGGGGTTCTCAAACTGTTTCAGCCCTTTTTGTAAGGCATTGAATGTTTGCCTGTGTCTGCTGTGGAATATAAATAAAGGCGGAATATAAATAAAGATTATTATTATTATTATTATTATATTATAAATAATAATATAGAAGATGGCATTGAAAGGCAGCAGATCACAGGTGCTGTCTTCATAGACTTGTCAGCAGCCTATGATACCGTGAACCACTGCTGCCTCCTCCTGAGAAAAATGTATAATATCACAAAGGGCGACCACCTCACCCGCCTCATAGGAAACCTGCTACAAAACAGGAGCTTTTTTGTTGAGTTCCAGGGCCAGAGAAGCAGAGGGCGGAAACAGAAGAATGGCCTGCCTCAGGGGAGTGTGCTTGCTCCATCCATGTTCAACATCTACACAAATGACCAGCCACTGTCAGAAGGGACAGAGAGTTTCATCTATGCTGATGATCGTGCCATCACCGCTCAAGCAGGGAGCTTTGAGATGGTAGAACAGAAGCTATCTAAAGCTCTATGTGTTCTTACTGCCTATTACAGGGAAAACCAGCTGATCCCTAACCCATCTAAAACACAGACATGTGCCTTTCACCTTAAGAACAGACAAGCATCCCGAGCTCTGAGGATTATTACCTGGGAAGGAATCCCACGGGAGCATTGCAGCACACCCAAATACCCGAGAGTCACCCTGGACCGTGCTCTGACCTACAAGAAGCACTGCCTGAACATCAAGCAAAAGGTGGGTGCTAGAAACAATATCATAGGAAAGCTGACTGGCACAACCTGGGGATCACAACCAGACACAGTGAAGACATCTGCCCTTGCGCTATGCTACTCTGCTGCTGAGTATGCATGCCCAGTGTGGAACACATCTCACCACGCTAAAACAGTGGATGTGGCTCTTAATGAGACATGCCGCATGATCACGGGGTGCCTGCACCCTACACCACAGGAGAAATTACACTTCTTAGCCGGTATTGCACCACCTGACATCCGCCGGGAAGTAGCAGCCAATAGTGAAAGGACCAAGGCAGACACATCTCCAGCTCATCCCCTGTTTGGGTATCAGCCAGCACGTCAATGACTTAAATCTAGAAATAGTTTTCTAAGATCTACAGAGACACTCTCTGGAACACCTCAGCAAGTGAGAGTCCAAAAGTGGCAGGCTCAAACCCAGAACCTCAACCAATGGCTGATACCAAATGAGAGACTCCCCCTGGGCACACAGAAGACGGGGCGACTTGGAAGGCACTGAACAGACTGCGCTCTGGCACCACAAGATGCAGAGACAACCTTGAGAAATGGGGCCACAAAGTGGAATCCACGGCATGCGAGTGTGGAGAAGAGCAAACCACTGACCACCTGCTGCAATGCACCCTGAGCCCTGCCACATGCACCATGGAGGACCTTCTTGCGGCAACACCAAAGGCACTCCAAGGGGACAGAGACTGGTCAAAGGACATTTAATCAACTACCAAACTCACACATTTTGTCTGTTTGTTTGCTTTGTTCTGTTAGAAATGTAATATAATGGACTGATTGCCCTGACACGACAAATAAATAAATAATAAATTATTTGAAACTTGACAAACAAGGGCACTCTGCTGGCTGTTGTATTGGATCACACGTCGGACCCTTCCCAAGTGTCTAGGACTGTGTGGTGTATCGGCAAATAATGTGTGCAGATCCCAGTAAGGTGGCCTTCTGCAGCTGGCAGATGGTAACTTTGTCAGTGGCGATTGTGTTTAAGTGCAGGCCAAGGTCTTGAGGCACTACACCCAGTGTGCTCATCACCACTGGGACCCCCTTGACTGACTTGTGCCAGAGTCTTTGCAGTTCCATCTTTAAATCCTCATATTTTATTCTGCTTTTCCAGTTGTTTCTCTTCAATCCTGCTGTCACCTGGGATTGCGACATTGATTGCGCTATGCTTTTTAACACGATGGTGAGGTTAGGAGTGTTGTGCTCCAAAACTCTGTCAGTCTGAATTTGGAAGTCCCAGAGTAGCTTGACATGTTCATTTTCTGTAACTTTTACCAGCTTGCGGTCCCACCAGTTCTTTCTCACAGACAGATGGTATTTGTGGCACAAGTTCCAATGAATCATCTGAGCAACGGTGTTGTACCTCTGCTTGGAGTCTGTTTGCGCGATCTTCTTGCAGCAGCTGAGGATGGGATCTCTTGTTTCGCCTGCTTCCTTGCAGAGTCTACATTTGGGATCTGTCCTTGTCTTTTCAATTCTGGCTTTGATGGCCTTGGTTCGAATAGCTTGTTCTTGGGTTGTTATAGGTTTTTTCCGGGCTATATGGCTATGTTCTAGAGGCATTTTCTCCTGACATTTCGCCTGCATCTATGGCAAGCATCCTCAGAGGTAGTTCTTGTTCTTGGGCTGCCAGAATCGGGACCTCCTTTGTCTCCTTTTTCCAAGTCCCATTTGTGAGCCACAGACATGTTTTGTCTTTGTCAGTTTGGCTCTCAATGTTTCCCAGGAACTGTCCATGGAGAGAGGGCCTTCTTTGGCCAGTTTTCTCTTCTGCTCTGGATTGTGTTTTTACGGTATTCGCTCTTTGTCTTTTGCACTTGAAGCAGTTTTCTACTCTTGACTTCCCTCAATGTTGGTTCTTGACTGCCTTTCCCATCATCTGTCAGCGCATGTTTCTCTTCTTCTACTGTTTATTTCCCTTGCAGAAGCCCT
The DNA here is from genome assembly GCF_037176765.1 of Anolis sagrei. Taxonomy (NCBI): domain Eukaryota; kingdom Metazoa; phylum Chordata; class Lepidosauria; order Squamata; family Anolidae; genus Anolis; species Anolis sagrei. Next base: position 108,062,432 of record NC_090034.1, read on the forward strand.
CTTCTCTCTTCCTCCTGATTTTCTGGGCAGGTCAAGCCTGTTGACATCACTACGCAGGTGTAATGCGTAGTGGCTTGTCATCCGTTGTCTTGTTTTTCTGTCCAGATCCTCCAGCTCTGCTTGTGTCCAGTTCTCAATCCCAGCAGTGTTTCTGATGACGGTGATGTCCCAGGGGATGAGAGCCTTGATTGTATTTACGCCATTTAATTTGCTCTTCACAACCTTTCTGACTCTTCGGATATATTCTTTGCTGACCACATTTTTCACATGCCCATTACTAATACTACTATTATTAACACACACACATATGTATACACACACACACACACACACATAATGTATTGTTGAAGGCTTTCACGGCCGGAATCACTGGGTTGTTGTAGGTTTTTCCGGGCTATATGGCCATGTTCTGGAGGCAATTTTTCTCCTGACGTTTCGCCTGCATCTATGGCAAGGAGGCAATTTTTCTCCTGACGTTTCGCCTGGATCTATGGCAAGCATCCTCAGAGGTCGTGAAGTCTGTTGGAAGCAGGAAAATGGGTTTATATATCTGTGGAATGACCAGGGTGGGACAAAGGACTTTTGTCTGCTGGAGCTGGGTGTGAATGTTTCAGCTGATCACCTTGATTAGCATTTGATGGCCTGGCAGTGCCTAGGGCAATCTTTTGTTGAGAGGTGATTAGATGTTCCTGATTGTTTCCTCTCTGTTGTTGTGCTGTTGTAATTTTAGAGTTGTTTTTTTTTTTTTTTTTAGTACTGGTAGCCGGATTTTGTTCATTTTCATGGTTTCCTCCTTTCTGCTGAAATTGTCCACCTGCTTGTGGACTTCAATGGCTTCTCTGTGTAGTCTGACATGGTGGTTGTGAGAGTGGTCCAGTATTTCTATGTTCTCAAATACTATGCTGTGTCCAGGTTGGTTCCTCAGGTGCTCTGCTATGGCTGACTTCTCTGGTCGACGTAGTGCCTTTCATGTTCCTTGATGCGTGTCTGGGCGCTGCGTTTGGTGGCACTGCAAACTACTCCAACCAGAGAAGTCAGCCATAGCAGAGCACCTGATGAACCAACCTGGACACAGCATAATATTTGAGAACACAGAAGTGCTGTACCACACTCACAACCACCATGTCAGACTACACAGAGAAGCCATTGAAATCCACAAGCATGTGGACAATTTCAACAGAAAGGAAGAGACCATGAAAATGAACAAAATCTGGCTACCAGTATTAAAAAACTCAAAAATCACAACAGAAAAACAACAGAGGGGAAACAACCAGGCACATAAAATCACTCTCAAAAGATTCCCCCCAGACACTTCCAAGCCTCTAATCAAGGTGATCAGCTGAAACATTCACACTTAGCCCCAGCAGACAAAAGTCCTTTGTCCCACCCTGGTCATTCCACAGATATATAAACCCATTTTTCCTACTTCCAACAGACCTCACGACCTCTGAGGATGCTTGCCATAGATGCAGGCGAAACGTCAGGAGAAAAATTGCCTCCAGAACATGGCCATGTAGCCCGGAAAAACCTACAACAACCCACAAGAGAAGTTTCTGTTTGATTGTTCATTAATAAAGGACTTTGTTATACTTCACAAGCCATCTAAAGACTATTTGTGGTGGAAAACTTCTGAGAACTTCTCTTTGGGCCCCCTGCCTTCCCACTGGGCAAAGGTTGCACATCCTATTTAAAGACAATTATTTACAGGCCCAACGCGCGACAGAACAAACATGATCTGGCTAGGAAAGTTACACATTATCATAGATATAGGGTTTTACTGTACCTATGTAGACTTACTCTAATATTACGACTAATATCGGGAATATTAATCCCAGTCATAGTTGTTGTCATTGTCATTAATACCCCGTAATATTCTGTCTTGTTGAAGACCCAATCCCTTCCAAAAGGAGTAAACACAGAGAAAGGACTATGTTTTGAAGTATGTATTTTCTGGAACATGGAGACAATCAGGTTCCCTTCTCCTCATTTGGGGTTCTGGATAGATTTAGGAACCAGACCGAATGCCCGGAACCATTTCCTCACGGCATTCATGTGGACGCAGCTTCTCTCCTGGGCAAAATATGAGTCTGGTAGGTGCTCCTTCCCAATTGGGCAATATTCTGGATTAAGACACCTGATTGCCATCCCTGGAAGAAGAAAACAAGCCCAGAATCAATGGATGAATAATCAGAATCATGTAGGTCCTCCTTCTGGGCACTTCTACACTGGAGAATGAAAGCGGTTTGGGCCCACTTTAACTGCCATGGGTCAACGCTATGGAATCTTTGGAGTTGTTGTTTTGCAAACTCCATCGCCTTCTCTGTCTGTGTCTACACCTTAGACATCGTGCCGCTACAGAACAGGAGCTTTTTTGTTGAGTTCCAGGGCCAGAGAAGCAGATGGTGGAAACAGAAGAACTGCCTGCCTCAGGGGAGCGTGCTTGCTCCATCCATGTTCAACATCTACACAAATGACCACCCACTGCCAGAAGGGACAGAGAGCTTCATCTATGCTGATGATCGTGCCATCACCGCTCAAGCAGGGAGCTTTGAGATGGTAGAACAGAAGCTCTTGGAAGTTCTAGGTGCTCTTACTGCCTATGACAGGGAAAACCAGCTGATCCCTAATCCATCTAAAACCCAGACATGTGCTTTTCACCTCAAGAACAGGAAAGCATCCCGAGCTCTGAGGATTATTACCTGGGAAGGAATCCCACGGGAGCATTGCAGCGCACCCATATACCTGGGAGTCACTCTGGACCATGCTCTGACCTACAAGAAGCACTGCCTGAACATCAAGCAAAAAGTGGGTGCTAGAAACAATATCATATGAAAGCTGACTGGCACAACCTGGAGATCACAACCAGACACAGTGAAGACATCTTCCTTTGCGCTATGCTACTCTGCTGCTGAGTATGCATGCCCGGTGTGGAACATATCTCACCATGCTAAAACAGTGGATGTGGCTCTTAATGAGACACAGGATGTTTACGCCTCACATCACTGGAGAAATTACACTGTTTAACCGGTATTGCACCACCTGACATCCGCCGGGAAGTAGCAGCCAATAGTGAACGGACCAAGGCAGAGACATCTCTGGCCCATCCCCTGTTTGGGTATCAGCCAGCATGTCAACAACTTAAATCAAGAAATGGTTTTCTAAGATCTATAGAGACACTCGCTGGAACACCTCAGCAAGCGAGAGTCCAAAAGTGGCAGGCTCAAACCCAGCACCTCAACCAATGGCTGATACCAGATGAGAGACTCCCCCCTGGGCACTCAGAAGACTGGGCGACTTGGAAGGTGCTGAACAGACTGCTCTCTGGCACCACGAGATGCAGAGCCAACCTCAAGAAATGGGGCCACAAAGTGGAGTCCACGACATGCGAGTGTGGAGAAGAGCAAACCACTGACCACCTGCTGCAATGCACCCTGAGCCCTGCCACATGCACAAGGGAGGACCTTCTTGTGGCAACACCAGAGGCACTCCAAGTGGCCAGAGACTGGTCAAAGGACATTTAATCAACTACCAAGCTTGCAAACTTTGTGTTTTGTCTGTCTGTTTGTTTGTTCTGTCAAAAATGTAATACAACTGTTTGGTTGCCTGACACGATAAATAAAAAGAAACAAAAAAGAGAGAGCAGAGCAATATTTACCCCATCGAACCGACAATGATCTTGTAGGAGGCAATGACGGCAATGGTGGAGGCGAAAACGACACAAGCAACAAAAATCCCAGCAATGGCTCCTCCGGAGAGGCCTTTGGACTGTCTTTGGTGGGGCAAACCCTCTGGAGGGATAGACAAGGAAAAGGCTGGTGAGTATCAAGATATGGATCTGTGGGGTCTCCAAACCATCGTGCCTTCAGTATTTGGCATTTCGTGATGCTCTCCACAGAAACAACATAGCAACACTTTTAGTCGGTCTCAACTCAAGTCAAATCAATGTAGTAAAGGGTGAGTTAACCTAAACAGTGTTGGTGTGACGGCGCGAGTGGTGCCACCTATATATAGAACTGTTAGTTGTAAGATGTAAACTGTTGTATCATGCTTAATCCTGCCCCTTTTTTACACTGCTTATGTATAGTTGTATGGATTGGTTGCTTGTAGCTGTCAATCAGTACTGTTTGGCTCCACCTCTTCCTGCAAGAGGGGAGAACTTCCTTTTTCTTTTCATTCTACCATCAGAGTTCGTACCAGATGGACGTGAGTAAAAGACTTGATTCTAAAGGATCCTGATTTAAGTTACCTCTTAGCACCAGTTCTGAGGTTTTTTACCCCGGGACTCATGCTTTATGTCCAGATTGTCCTGGACAATTATTGAGGAGACCCAGGCGCCTTCAAGCCGGTTCTTTTGGCACCAAAGGAAGATCCTGAATCTTTAAAACATAGGCCATCTGAACTGGGGTTGTGGTTTGCTCCGGCATTCACAGCCATAGAGGAAAGAGGAAACTTGGTGAGGCTTCTCAGCTTCAAACTCCTTGGACCCAGGGCTAATTGAGACTGTAACGTATGTTTTCCTTCACCCCTCTAAAGTTTTCCAGCTCATTGCTTTGAAGAAATGACTTTGTGATAAATAAAACCTATTTTGAGCTATTTACAGCGTTTTGGGGTTTTTTTGGAGTTCCAGTTTCCTATAGGAGGGCAAGAAGCAATCCCCTGGGGGGAAGATGCCACGTTCATCCCTCCTTTATTGAGAGTAATAGCCCCCAGGCGCGACGGCACAGTTGAAGTTTGACCAGGGGCCACTTGGACCAGGGGTCACTTGGACCAGGGGCCACTTGGACCAGGGGCCACTTGGACCAGGGGCCACTTGGACCAGGGGGCCACTTGGACCAGGCGCCACTTGGACCAGAGGCCACTTGGACTAGAGGCCACTTGGATCAGGGGCCACTTGGACCAGGGACCACTTGGATGGACCCTTTGACTACGGTGCAGTGTTTGCTATCAGTTTTTGTTTTATATTCTGTGTCTGAGTACTATATTTATGTTTTATATTTTGGACTATTAAAACAGAAGACAAGCGGACAAACGTCAGCGTGCTGGAAGAAGCAAAGACCACCAGCATTGAAGCGATGGTCCTCTGCCATCAACTCAGCTGGGCCGGCCACGTTGTCCGGATGCCTGATCACTGTTTCCCAAAGCAGTTGCTCTACTCTGAACTTAAGAACGGAAAACGGAACATTGGTGGACAGGAAAAGAGATTGAAAGATGGGCTCAAAGCCAATCTTAAAAACTCTGGCAGAGACACTGAGAACTGGGAAGCCCTGGCCCTTGAGCGCTCCAGCTGGAGGTCAGCTGTGACCAGCAGTGCTGCAGAATTCGAGGAGGCACGAATGGAGGGTGAAAGAGAGAAACGTGCCAGGAGGAAGGCGCATCAAGCCAACCCCGACCGGGACCGCCTTCCACCTGGAAACCAATGCCTTCACTGTGGGAGAAGATGCGGGTCAAGAATAGGGCTCCACAGCCACCTACGAATCCACAAGGAAACCCATCATGGAAGACCATCTTACTCATCCAACGAGGAATTGCCTAAGTGAAGTGAAGTGCTACTTTAATTAAACTGTTTGTTACAAACTGGGAGTTTGTTTGATTCACCTCTGCCTGAATAACGGCAGAGCCCCAGCATCGTGACAAAATGGGACACTTTGGAAGAAGTAGACAAAATTCTAGAGCAGTGGTTCTCAACCTGTGGGTCTTCAACCCCCAGAAATCCTAACAACTGGTAAACTGACTGGGATTTCTGGGAGTTGTAGGGCAAAACACCTGGGGATCCACAGGTCGAGAACCACTGTTCTAGAGAATGTGAAATGGGACACTTTGGAAGGAGTAAACAAAGTTGTAGAGAGGGTGAAATGGGACACTTTTGTTTGAAGATGTAGACAAAGTTCTAGACAACTTGAAATGGGACACTTTGAGTGGAAGTTTTAGAGAGTGTGAAGCAGGATTGAACACATTTTACCTCTGATCACCAAGAAAACCTGTCCCGCTTCAGAGGAGGTTGTGCTGTTTTGAACAATGTAAAAATATGTGATGTCTTCAATTGAGAGCTTGTTAATGTGCAAGGAGCAGTTCTTCGTCACGGTCTCCCTCCCCGTGTAGGCGAGCTTGTGCTCCTCTTTCTCCATCAATGCATCATAGACTAGGATCTCGTTTGGTTCGGAGATCTCCCACCGGTACCAGCTGCAGGAGGTGAAGTTCTTCATGCCTCCTTTGGCAACGAGGGTAACGTCCGTCCCCACCAGAGGAAACCAGGGGTTCACCGTGACCAGGATGGTGAAGTTCTGGGCGGAGGCCAGAGATAGGCAAGAACTCAAGATGTAGCCTAGGAGAGGAAAGAGATGGAAGTTATGGACGAGGCCGTAGCAACTGGAACAACTCCAACTAATGAGAGTTCAGAAGGTGGACAATCATGGTTTTCGGTGCTGGGTCACAAAGGCGTCTTGACAATCCTGGAGAAGAAAGGGCTTAAGGACAATGGAAGACTCACACTCATCCACAATTCGCATCATCTGGAGACTTGGGCTCAAATCTGCTCTGTCGTAGAAAACCCATTGGGTGACTTCAGGAGGGTTACTCTCTCTCAGCCTCAGGGGAAGGTAGAGGCAAAACTCCCTGTGAACCAATCTTATAATAGGGTTGCAATACTCAGGAATTTCCTTGAAGACACACATCAATATACAATATGACCTTCATATCAGGTTCAAATCCAGGGAGAGTGTGGATGAGCTCCCTCTGTCAGCTCCAACTCCCCATGCAGAGACATGAGAGAAGCCTCCCTCAAGAATGGTAAAGCATCAAAATATCCGTGCGTCCCCTGGGCATTGTCCTTGCAGACGGCCAACTCCCTCACACCAGAAGCGACTTGCAGTTTCTCAACTCACTCCTGACACACACAAAAAATCACCCCAACAGATATATGTGGTTTCACTTATCTGTCGATTGGTGTCCCTAGGTGTTGTTAATATTTTTGTTATTTTATTGTTGTATCCCATTCCCACACTCCCCTCTTTGGGCATGCAATTTATACAGCAAACTACAGAAGTTACATACTTCTGCAAAACCACTCTAGAACTTTGTCGACTTCTTCCACCCAAAGCTCAAATACCCTCTGATCCCTCCAGCCATTTCCCATCCCACGTTCAAACCTGTTAGGAGCAGCATTGGCCAAGGACTCCTTCTCCTGCCAGGATAACATCTGCATGGTCCCCTTGCCCCGCTCAAGGGTAAGATATTGGGAGTCCTATTGGTCTCCATCCAGATGCCCAGGTGCTTCCCATGTTGGTTGCCACCAAAGATGGAGAGCACCGATGGTCTTGGCATCCCCCACAAACACAGTCTCCTTTCAGCAAGTATGGAGAACTCGGAATGCCTTTCCCACGCGCTCACATTGTGATCTCCAGGGCAACGGGAGAAGGCCACAGGTCAAGGGACGGAACCACAGCTCGGGATGATGGTGTCCACAGTCTGCCTGGGACAACGTCCTTTGAGATCAGTAGGGTGGGAAGAATTGGATTCTGCAAAGATACCCAACCAAACACCTCCAGAGGAGGAAACTCAAATAGTCACTGAATCCTAGAGATGGAAGGGGTGCCTAAAGACCATCCAGTCCAAACCCTTTCCACCAGACAGGGAAAGACCATCCAAGCCCTCCTGATAGATGGGCATCCAACCTATGTGTAAAGATCTCTAGAGAAGGAGGCTCCACCACACTCTGAATCCTAGAGTTGGAAGGGACATCCAAGAGTCTTCTAGTCCAACCTTTCTTCCAGACAAGAAGGCACCATCCAAGCCCCACAACAGATGGCCATCTAGTCTGTGCACCAAAACCTCCTGAGAAGAAAAGAGACACCACTGGACTTCAAGGCAGTCTATATTCTTCTGGATTTGGAAGGGGCAACCAAAGGCCATCTAGTCCAACCTCTTTCTGCCAGGAAGGAAGATATAATCCAAGGCTTCTCAATAGATAGCCATCTAGCCTCTCTTTCAAGACCTCCAGAGGAGGAGACCACCAGACACTCAATCCTATAGTTGGAAGGGACCCCCAAAGGCCATCCAGTCCAACCCCATTCTGCCATAAAGGAAGACCCAATCCAAGCTCTCTTGATAGATGGGCATCCAGCCTATGAGTAAAGACCTCCAGAGAAGGAGGCTCCACCATACTCTGAATCCTAGAGTTGGAAGGAACATCCAACGGTCTTCTAGTCCAACCCTTCTTCCAGGCAAGAAGGCACCATCCAAGCCTCACAACAGACCATCCAGTCCAAACCCTTTCTGCCAGACAGGGAAAGACCATCCAAGCCCTCCTGATAGATGGGCATCCAACCTATGTGTAAAGACCTCCAGAGAAGGAGGCTCCACCACAGTCTGAATCCTAGAGTTGGAAGGGACATCCAAGAGTCTTCTAGTCCAACCTTTCTTCCAGACAAGAAGGCACCATCCAAGCCCCACAACAGATGGCCATCTAGTCTGTGCACCAAAACCTCCTGAGAAGAAAAGAGACACCACTGGACTTCAAGGCAGTCTATATTCTTCTGGATTTGGAAGGGGCAACCAAAGGTCATCCAGCCTCTCTCTGTCAGGAAGGAAGATATAGATAACCATCCATCCTCTCTTTCAAGACCTCCAGAGGAGGAGACCACCAGACACTCAATCCTATAGTTGGAAGGGACCCCCAAAGGCCATCCGGTCCAACCCCATTCTGCCATAAAGGAAGACCCAATCCAAGCTCTCTTGATAGATGGGCATCCAGCCTATGTATAAAGACCTCCAGAGAAGGATGCTCCACCACACACTGAATCCTAGAGTTGGAAGGGACATCCAAGGGTCTTCTAGTCCAACCCTTCTTCCAGCCAAGAAGGCATCATCCAAGCCCTGCAACAGATGGCCATCCAGTCTGTGCACCAAAATCACTGGACTCCAAGGCAGTCTATATTCCACTGGATTTGGATGGGACAACCAAAGTTTATGATGAAGAGAGTTAACAGTGCCATTTGCTGGCCAACTTGCTTCTTATCATCCAATTAACTGACTTCAGACAGTTGGTGTCACAGAAGGTGAAGGGATCTTTTTTCCACTTATGGTGGACCTGTAACATAGTTAAAGAATTCTGGAAAAAAGTGATGAAATAAATAAATAAAATGATTAGCAAAAAAATCAAGAAAAACCCAGAAATGTGCTTATTAGGAATATTTAGGAGGCGTATTAGCACAGGAGATGAAGAAATTTGTCAGTATTGTTTTGTTGCTGCGAGACTAATAATAGCTAAATCGTGGAAGGGGGAAAAAGAGTTAAATATTAAGGATTGGAGAGATAAATTAGTAGACTATATCCAAATGGCCAAATTGACAAATAGCAGCAGAGGTGGAAATAATGAAGAATTTGTTAAAAAATGGCGGTTGGCAATTGGATATCTTGAAAAGAAGACAAAAGTAGATTTGAAGATCGCCATAAAGGGGATTCAGTGAAAGAAGACACGTGGGTAGTTGTGGGTTAGTTATGTGATCCATACGGAGTGGTGTCGGAGGTCACAGGGGTTGGGTTCACGGGTGTGGGGTTAGAGGGACATTAAATGTTAATGTATTATAACTGTACAGTCAAATTTGATTTTTTATATGTTTAATGAGTGCTGACTGTATACCATTCTGCAAATTTGCAAACTCTTTTGTATATCTTTTTTTCCTTTTTTCTGTTTTTTTCTCTTTCTTTTTTATTTTTTACTTATTTTGGTTTTTCTTTGGTGTCGGTTTTGTTTTCTGTATGCAAACCAATAAATTTTTTTTTTTAAAAAAAAGACACAGTTGTTTCTGCTTCAGTAGCAGCTCTAATCTAGTCCAGCCGCTTTCTGCCAGGAAGGAAGACATAACCCAAGACTTCTCAATAGATAGCCATCCATCCTCTCTTTCAAGACCTCCAGAGAAGGAGACCACCAGACACTGAATCCTATAGTTGGAAGGGTCCCATCAAAGGCCATCCAGTCCAACCCCATTCTGCTGTGGCAGCCGTTATGGGAAAAATAAAATCATAATCATAATTCCTACCTGGATTCAAACAGCTCAAGGGAGATTTTGCAAATTAAGGGAAAAACCGACAGATGATATGGATCGATAAGAGGTCAACATGGACTGGTCAAAGGTTGCATGTTTACACAGGCCAAATGTTTGTTTTAGCTAAATGTTGATATATGAAGAAACCACCAAAGAATTGGCAGCATGCAGAAATCAATATATATTGATCCAAGACTTGGAACATCTAAGGCAGTGTTTCTCAACCTTCCTAATGCCGTGACCCCTAAATACAGTTCCTCATACTGTGTTGATCCCTAACTCATGTTGTGGTGACCCCCAAATTATTTTCATTCCTACTTCATGACTGTATTTTTGCTACTGTTATGAATTGTAATACAAATATCTGATATGCAGGATGTATTTTCATTCACTGGACCAAATCTGGCACAAATACCACATATGCCCAAATTTGAATACTGGCGGGGTTGGGGGTGATTGATTTTGTCATTTGGGAATGTTGGAGTTGCTGGGATTTATAGTTCACCTAAAATGAAAGAGCTTTCTGAACTCCACCAATGATGGAATTGAATCAAACTTGGCACCCAGAATTCTCATGACCAAGAGAAAATACTGGGAGGGTTTAGTGGGCATTGACCTTGAGTTTGGGAGTTGTAGTTCACTTACATCCAGAGAGCACTGTGGACTCAAACAACCTGGACCAAACTTGGCATGAATACTGAATATGCCCAAATGGTGGAGTTTGGGGAAAACAGACCTTGACATTTGGGAGTTGTAGTTGCTAGGATTTATAGTTCATCTACAATCAAAGGAAATTCTGAACCCCATCAACAACAGATTTGGGCCAAACTTCCCATACGGAACCCTCATGACCAACAGAAAATACTGTGTTTTTCTGATGGTCTTTGGCGACCCCTTTGACACCCCCTGGTGACCCCTCCAGGGGTCCCGACCCCCAGGTTGAGAAACGCTGATCTAAGGTCATATGGTGAGAGAGCGCCATCTCCTGACTATTTAATGTAAATAGCAGGCAATTTCAGAAACGTTTCATTTAAAAGCAAATTCCTGTGGAACTAAGTTATTAACAAAGTAATTACGGCAGAATTGATTAGGAGATTGCCTTGATCAACTTTTTATGTTAAAAACATATATAAAGTTATAATTCATTTAAGAGATCTAAGAGAATTAAGAACAATTGAACGCGTCATCTGGGGATAATGGGTAAAGCTGAAAAGTTATATAATTGAGCAGATGTTTGGGGTCATGTTGTGCTTGCCAGAAGGATGTCCTTGGCAACTATATATGAAAATTCCTGTTAATGATTGTATTGTGTAAATGTCGGAGTTGTTCTGCGCATGTGTAAAACTAGTAATTTCATGCTATAAAAGCTGGACAAATGCGACGTCAGGTTGTGTCAGCCCTTGGTTAAGCTGAACACCCTTACTCCGGAGTATTGAATAAACGCCTGGAAACCTGCCAAGCTGTTTCTCAATCTTCTTCCTTCTCCAGAGGTACTCTAATGCAGTGTTTCTCAACCTGGGGGTCAGGACCCCTGGGGGGGTCACGAGGGGGTGTCAGAGGGGTCGCCAAAGACAATGAGAAAACACAGTATTTTCTGTCAGTCGTGGGGGTTTCGCGTGGGAAGTTTGGCCCAATTCTATCATTGGTGGAGTTCAGAATGCTCTTTGATTATAGGTGAACTATACATCCTAGCATCTAGAACTCCCAAATGTCAAGGTCTATCTTCCCCAAACCCCACTAGTGACCACATTTGGGCATATTGAGTGTTTTTACCAAGTTTCCAGATGCATCGGTGCTCTCTGGATGTGGGTAAACTACAACTCCAAAACCCAAGGTCAATGCCCACCAAACCCTTCTGGTATTTTCTGTTGGCCATGGGAGCTCTGTGTCCCAAGTTTGGTTCAATTCCATCATTGGTGGAGTTCAGAAAGCCCTTTGATACTGTAGGTGAACTATAAATCCGAGGAACTACAACTCCCAAATGACGAAATCAATCCTCCCCTCAACCCCACCAGTATTCAAATTTGGGCGTATCGGGTATTTGTGCCAAATGAATGAAAATACATCCTGCATATCGGGAATTTACAAGATGATTCATCATAGGAGCAAAATTACAGTTGTGAAGTAGCAACAAAAATAATGTGATGGTTGGGGGTCACCACAACATGAGGAACTGTACTAAGGGGTCGCGGCATTAGGAAGGTTGAGAACCACTGCTCTAATGGAACCTGGTAACGTATATGTTCTGCAACACTGCCACAAAGGAAGATCCAATCCAAGCACTCTAGAAAGCCTTCATTACACGATGTATCAAGCAAGCTATCCCTTCCTTCAAAACCAATGACATTTGGGATGATGAAAGCGCGTGGAGACATGGAGACAGGTGACCACCAGCGTGTTTTTTATTCCCTCCGTGGATACGTTTCTGCCTTTCAGGATTGGTGCGTCCATGAGTTTCTTCGTTATCGTCTCCTGATGGAAAGAGTGGAAGGAGTTTTTCTTCCTGGTCTGGGAAGGAAGGAGCATCAACCCTTCTTTTGGCCGGATGAGGTTCTTCCAGATCGGAGTCATTTCTTTGCAGGACCTGGAAGGAAAGCAGAGGAGGGTTGGCAACCAGAACTGGAATCACGTTGCCAAAACTGTGATTAAAAAAAAAGTAACTTTTCAAATCTCTGTTCAATCTTTCCTTTCCATGGAAGAGGTCTTGGTGAACTAGAACTCCCACACTCTCCATAGTGGCTGATTTTGCAGAGATTCTGTGAACTATGTCTCCCAGAACTCCCCATCAGCATGGTGACTGGCCATATTACTTGGCTGACGTATGTTGATAGGGTTGGGACAGTAATCTTAGTGAACTAGAACTCCCAAAACCCACCATGGTGGCTGGTTGTGCAGAGATTCTGTGTACTACATCTCCCAGAACTCCCCATTAACATAGTGACTGGGCCATATTACCTGGCTGGTGAATGCTGATAGGGCTGGGAATGGTACTTTAGTGAACTAGAACTCCCCAAACCCTCCATAGTGGCTGGTTGTGCAGAGATTCTGTGGACTAAATCTCCCAGAACTTCCCATTAACATGGTGACTGGCCATACTACCTGGCTAGTGAATGTTGATAATGCTGGGAATTGTACTTTAGTGAACTAGAACTCCCCAAACCCTCCATAGTGGCTGGTTTTGCAGAGATTCTGTGTACTACATCTCCCAGAACTTCCCATTAACATGGTGACTGGCCATACTACCTTGCTGTTGAATGTTGATAATGTTGGGAATGGTACCTTAGCGAAGTACAACTTCCAAAACCCTCCATAGTGGCTGGTTTTGCAGAGATTCTGCGTACTACATCTCCCAGAACTCCCCATTAACATAGTGACTAGGCCATATTGCCTGGTTATTGAATGTTGATAATGTTGGGAATGGTACCTAAGTGAACTAGAACTCCCAAGACCCTCTATAGTGGCTGGTTGTGCAGAGATTCTGTGAACTACATCTCCCACAATGCCCCATCAGCATGGTGGCTGGCCATATTACCTAGCTGGTGAATGTTGATAATGTTAGGAATGGCACTTTAGAGAACTAGAACTCTCAAAACTCTCCATAGTGGCTAATTGTGCAGAGAATCTGTGAACTACATCTCCCATATTGTGACTGGCCATATTATCTGGCTGGTAAATGTTGATAATGTTAGGAATGGTACTTTAGTGAACTACAACTCCCAAAACCCTCCATAGTGGCTGGTTGTGCAGAGATTCCGTGAACTATGTCTCCCAGAACCCCTCATTGACATGGTGACTTACCATATTACCTAGCTGACGAATGCTGACAGGGTTAGTGAACTAGAACTCCCCAAACCTGCCATAGTGGCTGGTTGTGCAGAGATTCCGTGGACTACATCTCCCAGAACTCTCCATCAGCATGGTGACTGGCCATATTACTTGGCTGATGAATGCTGATAGGGCTGGGAAAGGAACCTTAGTGAACTAGAGCTCCCAAATTCCATCATAGTGGCTTTTTTGTGCAGAGATTTTTGAGCAGGTTGGTTACTTCTCTGGACCGCATCTCCCAGAACCCACAGCCTGCTAAGAGGCCAGCTGAACCTTGGGACTTGTAGTTCTCCCTTGCTCTCTTGATACTGGATATGGTGCACCATCATCATTACCTTTGCTTGGACCCGGTTTGCCTTTGCCTTTGGCTTTGGCTTTGGGTTCGTTTTCTTTCTTGACGTTGGGCTTTAAACTTTCCCGCGGTGATGACGTTTTGACCAATCTGAAGATAAATATACAATGGAACAATCAATAAGGTTCATTATATTTTCAACAACAAAAAAAGATTTATAGTTTTCTAAAGGACATCAACCCAGAGTGAGATAAAGCATACATAACTCCCATGACCCACTTTACATCCTGGTACGGCTAGGGGGAGAATGGGCTATGGATGATGGGATTTGTAGTACCTTCACCCTCTTCCAGAGAACACTGCAACCCCCACAAACTACGGACCTGGACCAAACTTGGCACACAGACTCCCCATGACCAAAAGAACATACAGGAGACTTGGGGGTGACGGGGACGGGACTGACCTTGATTTATGGAAGTTATAGTTCACCTTCATCCAGGAAAGTGTGATCTCCACTGACAATGGACCAGAATCAAACTTGGCACAGGAAAGCCCGATGAACAACTGAACATATCGCAGGGGATTGGGGGAATAGACCTTGATTTCAGAGAGTTGTAGTTCACCCATATCCAGGGAGCACTGAATTCAGCAGATGATGACTGTGAATACTGTGAAGGACAACTGTGAATACTGGAAGGGGTTGGGGGTGATTGCCCTGAGAATCTGGGAGTTGTAGTTCACCCACATCCAGAGAACACTGAACCCATCCGACGACAGATCTAGACCCAACTTGGCACACAGACCCAACATGGCCAACTATGAATACTTGCAGGGTTTGGGGCGATTGCCCTGGGAATCTGGGAGATGTAGTTCACCCTTATCTAGATATCACTGATATCTAGCAGTCACCAGCCAATCCCTCTCCAACGCCAGAAATATAGCTTAATGGTGTCACATTAGAAAATGTTGGCCATTTCCGCTACCTTGGCAGCCACCTCTCCACCAAAGTCAACATCGACACCGAAATACAACACCGCCTGAGCTCTGTGAGCGCAGCATTTTCCCGAATGAAGCAGAGAGTGTTTGAGGACTGGGACATCCGTAGGGATACCTGTTGCATCCCAGTTCAAGAAACAAGACCATAAGATTAAATCCACCACTCTGGACTGTAGGAAAAGCAATCCTTGTTTATTGATGAAAAATTGGTTACAAAAGAAAGGTAAATGCAGAGTAAAAAAACCCACAGAAAAACACAGGAGTCAATAGGATCTCTGAACTTGAGCAAAACTTCAAAAGCCACAAAACAATAACCAAGAGTCTGTTAGTGTTTTACTAACCATGAACTTGGAAACAGAAGCCTCTGGGATTACTGGCCATGGAACACAGGAATTCTGCCAAGACCAGCCACAGTCCCGAACATTGCTTGACCTAAAGAAGCACCCGGCAGGGATGCTCTTAAACCAAAGAAGCTATTCTTAGAAATGCCCCTTGACTTTTCTGTTTGGGTCTCTTTTTGCTGAAGCCGCTGTGACCTTTGTACAGACTGTGAGACAAATCTATCTCTCACTATCTGTTCTCTCCAGAGCTCATTATCTAGCCCAGGTGGGGAGATATCACGGCTAACTTCCAAAACATTCTCTTCTAACTGTTGGGTTTCGTTTTCATTCCCACTGAGCTCTGCATCAACAACAGATTCCACACTGTCAGGGTCAGGGAAAGCTTGCTCAGTTTGAAAAACTATTGGAGAATCCTGTTCACACAGATCAGGATCAGGCTGAACCCCAACAATACCAAGGTGCTTGTCTATAAAGCTATCATTCTCCCAACCCTGCTCTATGCCTGCGAAACGTGGACTGTCTACAGACGTCACATGCAACTCCTGGAACGATTCCATCAGCGCTGCCTCCGGAAAATCCTGCAAATATCTTGGGAAGACAAGCGGGGAAACATCCGTGTGCTGGAAGAAGCAAAGACCACCAGCATTAAAGTGATGGTCCTCCGCCATCAACTCCGCTGGACCGGCCACGTTGTCCGGATGCCCGACCACCGTCTCCCAAAGCAGTTGCTCTACTCCGAACTCAAGAACGGAAAACGGAATGTTGGAGGACAGGAAAAGAGATTGAAAGACGGGCTCAAAGCCAACCTTCAAAACTCTGGCGTAGACACTGAGAACTGGGAAGCCCTGGCCCTTGACCGCTCCTGCTGGAGGTCAGCTGTGACCAGCAGTGCTGCAGAATTCAAGGAGGCACGAATAGAGGGTGAAAGGGAGAAGCATGCCAAGAGGAAGGCGCGTCAAGCCAACCCCGACCGAGACCGCATTCCACCTGGAAACCAATGCCCTCACTGTGGAAGAAGATGCAGAGCAAGAATAGGGCTCCACAGCCACATATGGACCCACAAGGACACTGGAAGACAATCATCCTCGGAAAGCGAGGGATCGCCTAAGTGACAGGGAGGGGCCCAGCCATCTAGCCTGCCGCAGGTGAAAGAAGGTGGTTCTGCTCACGGCGGAGAGAGACCTGGGCCTCCATCGTCAGCAGAGGGTCCAAAAGGACTCCCAGACTCTTGACCAACGAGGACGGGCGTAGCGCCTCGCCATCCAGGGTAGGCAGATGGATGTCATAGAATCCTAGAATCAAAGAGTTGGAAGAGACCTCCTGGGCCATCATCCAGTCCAACCCCATTCTGCCAAGAAGCAGGAATATTGCATTCAAATCACCCCTGACAGATGGCCATCCAGCCTCTGTTTCAAAGCTTGCAAAGAAGGAGCCTCCACCACACTCTGGGGCAGAGAGTTCCACTGCTGAACGGCTCTCACAGCCAGGAAGTTCTTCCTCATGTTCAGATGGAATCTCCTCTCTTGTAGTTTGAAGCCATTGTTCCATTGCGTCCTAGTCTCCAAGGAAGCAGAAAACAAGCTTGCTCCCTCCTCCTCCCTGTGGCTTCCTCTCACATACTTATACATGGCTATCATATCCCCTCTCAGCCTTCTCTTCTTCAGGCTAAACATGCCCGGCTCCTTAAGCCGCTCCTCATGTCCCCACTGCCTGGTCGACCCAGCCATAGGATCTCCGTCTTTGCTGGATTCACCCTCAACCTGCTGGCACGCAGCCATCCAGTCACGGCCTCAATGAGGCACAGATGGAAACAATCGGGGACAGAGTCCGGTCGGCTTTCCATCTTCAGCACCAGCTGAGTGTCATCGGCGTACTGGTCACACTCCAGCCCAAAACCTCGGACCAGCTGAGCAAGTGGTCGCATAGAGATGTTGAACAAGAGAGGGGAGAGAATGGCCCCCTGAGGAGGAACCCCACAAGAGAGAGAGAGGGGGGACCTCTCAGAGACCAGGCCTCCCCTCTCCACTCGCTGTCCACGGTTGTGAAGAAAGGAGGGGAGCCAGTTCAAAGCTCTCCCCCTGACTCACTCCAGCAACAGCAAGGCGGTGGGTCAGAAGATGGTGGTCGACTGTGTCCAATGCTGCTGGGAGATCCAATAACACAAGCAGCACCGACCCGCCCTGGTCAAGCTGACATCGAAGGCGATCCATGATGGAGACCAGCACAGTCTCTGTCCCGTGCCCCGCACATATTATAATAGAATATGTTTATTATAATATAATATATTTCTTAGTGTTATTTATTAGTGTTAATTCAAGAGAGATATTGACGCTAAGCTGGAATGTGTCCAGAGGAGGGCGACTCAAATGATCAAGGGTCTGGAGAACAAGCCTTATGAGGAGCGGCTTAAGGAGCTGGGCATGTTTAGCCTGAAGAAGAGAAGGCTGAGAGGAGACATGATAGCCATGTATAAATATGTGAGAGGAAGCCACAGGCAGGAGGGAGCAGATCAGGGGTCTGGAGGACAAGCCCTATGAGGAGCAGCTTAAGGAGCTGGGCATGTTTAGCCTGAAGAAGAGAAGGATGAGAGGAGATATGATGAGAGCCATGTATAAATATGTGAGGGGAAGCCACAGGGAGGAGGAGGGAGCAAGCTTCCTTTCTGCTTCCCTGGAGACTAGGACGCAAGGGAACAATGGCTTCAAGCTACAAGAGAGGAGATTCCATCTGAACCTGAGGAAGAAGACTGTGAGAGATGTTCAGCTGTGGAACTCTCTGCCCCGGAGTGTGGTGGAGGCTCCTTCTTTGGAAGCTTTTGAACAGAGGCTGGATGGCCATTTGTCAGGGGTGATTTGAATGCAATATTCCTGCTTCTTGGCAGAATGGGGTTGGACTGGATGATGGCCCAGGAGGTCTCTTCCAACTCTAGGATTCTATGATTCTATGTTCCTGACTGGTAGAGCTGTTCAGCAGTGGAACTCTCTGCCCCGGAGTGTGGTGGAGGCTCCTTCTTTGGAAGCTTTTAAACAGAAGCTGGATGGCCATCTGTCAGGGGTGATTTGAATGCAATATTCCTGCTTCTTGGCTGAATGGGGTTGGACAGGATGATGGCCCAGGAGGTCTCTTCCAACTCTTGGATTCTAGGATTCTATGATTTATCTTAGTAGAATATATTACATACAATACATAAATATAGATGGCAACCCATCCGAGGGGGTAGAGGGTGGGAGGAGACATATTTTCATAACTTATTTACAATTTATTATGCAATATATTTCGTAATGTCATTACTTACATAGACGGACGTCTCGGAGGGGCACTCGGATTGGGTGGAAATTGAACGGATGGCGTTGGTGGTGGAATGGATGGTGCTGGCAGAGCTGGTTCTGCAGGACTAAAAAGGAGAGAAAAAGAAAGAAAGAATGAACGAATGAATGAATGAATAAAAGAAAAGGTTACCATTAGAACGGAGCAGACGGTGCACCCCAAGCCTACTGAAGCTTATGATGAAGAGGCTTATCAGTGTAATTTGCTGACCAACTTGCTTCTTGTCATCCAATTAACTGATTTCAGGAACAGTTGTTTCTACTTCAGCAGCAGCTCTAATCTTTATTTACATTTCATTCATTGCAATAACATTTACTCATTAACATGGTCAGATGCAAGGGAGAAGAGCCGAGAGAATAAAATTGTGTCTGCTCTATTTATTCCCCTATTATTATTATTATTATTATTATTATTATTATTATTATTATTATTATTATATAATATTATAATAATTATTAATTATTATAATTATAATTATTAATTATAAATAATAATAATAATAATAATAATAATAATAATAATAATAATCTTTGTATTGTCAAAGGCTTTCATGGCCGGAATCACTGGGTTGTTGTAGGTTTTTTCGGGCTATATGGCAATGGTCTAGAGGCATTCTCTCCTGACGTTTCGCCTGCATCTATGGCAAGGATCCTCAGAGGTAGTGAGGTCTGTTGGAACTAAGAAAAAGTGTTTATATATCTCTGGAATGACTATGGTGAGTCAAAGGACTCTTCTCTGCTGGAGCTAGGTGTGAATGTTTCAACTGACCACCTTGATTAGCATACAATGGCCTGACTATGCCTGGGGCAAACTTTTGTTGAAACATTCACACCTAGCTCCAGCAGAGAAGAGTCCTTTGTCCCACCCTGGTCATTCCACAGATATATAAACCCTTTCCCCTAGTTCCAACAGACCTCACTCCCTCTGAGGATGCTTGCCATAGATGCGGGCGAAATGTCAGGAGAAAATGCCTCTAGACCATGGCCGTATAGCCCGAAAAAACCTACAACAACCCGGTGAAAGCCTTTGACAATACAAAGATTATTATTATTATTATTATTATTAATAGGGGAATAAATAGAACAGACACCATTTTATTCTCTCGGTTCTTCTCCTTTGCATCTGACCATGTTAATGAGTAAATGTTATTGCAATGAATGAAATGTGAATAAAGATTAGAGCTGCTGCTGAAGTAGAAACAACTGTTCCTGAAATCAGTTAATTGGATAGCCCGAAAAAACCTACAACAATCCAATAATAATCTTTATTTATACCCCGCCACCATCTGCCCGATGGGGACTGGGGGCGGCTTACATGAGGCCAAGCCCAAACAACAAATTACAGCAGAATAAAACCGGAAACGCAAACAGTAAACAACAACATCATAAAAACATAGAATCATAGAATCATAGAATCCAAGAGTTGGAAGAGACCTCATGGGCTATCATCCAGTCCAACCCCATTCTGCCAAGAAGCAGGAATATTGCATTCAAATCACCCCTGACAGATGGCCATCCAGCCTCTGCTTAAAAGCTTCCAAAGAAGGAGCCTCCACCACACTCCGGAGCAGAGAGTTCCACTGCTGAACAGCTCTCACAGTCAGGGAGTTCTTCCTCATGTTCAGGTGGAATCTCCTTTCTTGTAGTTTGAAGCCATTGTTCCCTTGCGTCCTAGTCTCCAAGGAAGCAGAAAACAAGCTTGCTCCCTCCTCCTCCCTGTGGCTTCCTTTCACATATTTATACATGGCTCTCATCATATCTCCTCTCATCCTTCTCTTCTTCAGGCTAAACATGCCCAGTTCCCTAAGCCGCTCCTCATAGGGCTTGTTCTCTAGACCCTTGATCATTTTAGTCGCCCTCCTCTGGACACATTCCAGCTTGTCAATATCTCTCTTGAATTGTGGTGCCCAGAATTGGACACAATATTCCAGATGTGGTCTCACCAAAGCGGAATAGAGCATGGGGAGCATGACTTCCTTAGATCTAGACACTAGGCTCCTCTTGATGCAGGCCAAAATCCCATTGGCTTTTTTTGCCACCACATCACATGCCTGGCTCATGTTTAACTTCCTGTCCACGAGGACTCCAAGATCTTTTTCACACGTACTGCTCTTGAGCCAGGCATTGTCCCCCATTCTGTATCTTTGCATTTCATTTTTTCTACCAAAGTGGAGTATCTTGCATTTGTCACTGTTGAACTTCATTTTGTTAGTTTTGGCCCATCTCTCTAATCTGTCAAGATCGTTTTGAATTCCGCTCCTGTCCTCTGGACTATCTTCCTTGTCTGTTCCACGCATGCGCTTCAAAATGTTCCACAACCTAACACTTTCACAGCTAGCAGCATGGAGATTTTAAACTTGTCCAATATGGATTGACATTCCACTAATAATCCCCATCCTAACATTTCCAGTGCTGCTTATCAAATATTTTTTTTTACCAATCATTATGAGCCCCCGGTGGCGCAGTGGGTTAAACCCCTGTGCAGGCAGGACTGAAGACCGACAGGTCTGTCAGGATCATTTAGATATGCATGTGTGTTTTTTCAATGTGTTTCTATGTCATTCAAGATGGATTAAGATGTTTTTCAAATGGATTCTATGCTGTTCAATTGTGTATTAGAAATACTGTGCTGAGGCAGAGAAAATGTAACCTTGACAGAAATGAGATAACGTGTTCTCCGGCTGGGAAGAAGAGGGAGGATCTGGTCTCAGCCAGAAGTCAGATAAGCAGATGTTCAGAGACTGTTGTTTTTGCCTAGTTCGGTGGTTCTCAACCTTCCTAATGCCGCGACCCCTTAGTACAGGTCCTCATGTTGTGGTGACCCCCAACCATAACATTATTTTCGTTGCTACTTCATAAATTTAATTTTGCTACTGTTATGAATTATAATGTAAATATCTGATATGCAGGATGTATTTTCACTCACTGGACCAAATTTGGCACAAATACCCAATACCCCCAAATTTGAATATTGGTGGATTTGGGGGGTGATTGATTTTGTCATTTGGTAATGCTGGAGTTGCTGGGATTTATAGTTCACCTAAAATCAAAGAGCCTTCTGAACCCCACCAATGATGGAATTGAATCAAACTTGGCACACAGAATTCCCATGACCAAGAGAAAATACTGGGAAGGTCTGGTGGACACTGACTTTGAGTTTTTGGAGTTGCAGTTCACCTACATCCAGAGAACACCGTGGACTCGAGCAATGATGGATCTGAATCAAACTTGGCACAAATATTCAATATGCCCAAATGTGAACACTAGTAGAGTTTGGAGAAAATAGACCTTGCCATTTGAGAGTTGTAGTTGTTGGGATTTATAGTTTACCCGCAATAAAATAGCATTCTGAACCCCACCAACAATAGAACTGGACCAAATTTTCCACACAGAACCCACATGACCAACAGAAAATTATGTTTTCTGATGGTCTTTGGTGACCCCTCTGACACCCCCTTGTGACCCCCACAGGGGTCCCGACCCCCAGGTTGAGAAACACTGGCCTAGTTGTTCCTGTCTGTTGCTTGCTGTGAATGGACGTGTATAGATGTACTTAGTAAACTTAGTTTTCTGTTGTAACTGAAAGCTTGCAGAGTCCTGATTTCTGAAACACAGTGTCTGCTGATCTAGCAATCCTTCCGCTGGCAAAGATTCAATACTCTGACAAGGTCACAGGTTCGAATCCGGGGAAAGGGGGATGAGCTGCATCAATAGGAGCATAGTGTCTAGATCTAAGGAAGTAATGCTCCCCATGCTCTATTCTGCTTTGGTTAGACCACACCTGGAATATTGTGTCCAATTCTGGGCACCACAATTCAAGAGAGATATTGACAAGCTGGAATGTGTCCAGAGGAGGGCGACTAAAATGATCAAGGGTCTGGAGAACAACCCCTATGAGGAGCGGCTTAAGGAGCTGGGCATGTTTAGCCTGAAGAAGAGAAGGCTGAGAGGGGATATGATGGCCATGTATAAATATGTGAGAGGAAGCCACAGGGAGGAGGAGGGAGCAAGCTTGTTTTCTGCTTCCTTGGAGACTAGGACGCGGAACAATGGCTTCAAACTACAAGAGAGGAGATTCCTTCTGAACATTAGGAAGAACTTCCTGACTGTGAGAGCTGTTCAGCAGTGGAACTCTCTGCCCCGGAGTGTGGTGGAGGCTCCTTCTTTGGAAGCTTTTAAGCAGAGGGTGGATGGCCATCTGTCAGGGGTGATTTGAATGCAATATTCCTGCTTCTTGGCAGAATGGGGTTGGACTGGATGGCCCAGGAGGTCTCTTCCACCTCTTTGATTCTATGATTCTATGATTCTATGAGCTCCCTTTATCAGCTCCAGCTCCTCATGTGGGGACATGAGAGAAGCCTCCCACAAGGATGATAAAAACATCAATTCATCCAGGCGTCCCCTGGGCAATGTCCTTGCAGACGGCCAATTCTCTCACAACAGAAGCAACTTGCAGTTTCTCAAGAGAAGGGCCAGTTTGGCCCAGCATGAAACTTCAGAGAACAGATTGATGAGTTCCTAAGACTTCCAAGCGTAAACACAGGGCTGAGGTAGCAGGGAGGAAGACAGCAAGGCCATAAATCTTCTGATGGGAAAAGGGAAAAACCTAGGAGGTTGGCACTGAGATAGGAAGGAAGGATGCAAGACCCCCAAAAAAGGGAAGTACAGCCATGAGTCAAGAATGCGTACCTTTTTCTCGATGCCAGTTTGCATGACGCAAGGCCGGTCAGAACCAAAACCAGCGCAACACAACCGCCGACAATGCCTCCGAGGATCCCATCGGTGAGACCTTTGATTCTGAATCCTCTCGCTTCCCATAAATTGTCTTCAATGAAGGAGAAACACAAAGTCATTTGAGGTCAAGACTGGAGACTCAGTGCAGTTCGATTTCACTTTAATCGCCATGGTTTCATGCTATGGGCTCCTGGGATGTGTCGTTTCACAAGGTCTTTTTAACCTCCCCAAACTACAACTCCCAGGACCTCACAGCATTGAGCCATGGCGGTTCAAATGGGGTTAAAGTGTATTAATCCTGCAGTGTGGATGCACCCAGAGTACTAAAAGTAAAAGCACCACTCCACTATAGAGTTTCATTCAATGCATGCAGCCTTTTCATCGTATAGGGATCTGTAGTTGTGTGCCGAAGGAAGGAGAGAAGGAAAGGAAAGGAAAGGAAAGGAAAGGAAAGGAAAGGAAGGGGAGCGAAGGAAGGAGGGGAAAAGGCGAGAAAACTGGAGAGAAGGAAAGAGGTAGAGAAGGAAGGAAGGAGAGAAGGAAAGAAGGAAAGCGAGCAAAGGAAGGAGGGAAAGAAGGCAAGAAAACTGGAGAGAAGGAAAGAAAGAGAGAAGGAAGAATGGAAGCAAAAAGCGAAGGAAGAAAGAAAAGGGGAAGGAAGGAAAGAGGTAGAGAAGGAAGGAAGGAGAGAAGGAAAGGAAAGGAAAGGAAAGGAAAGGAAAGGAAGGGGAGCGAAGGAAGGAGGGGAAAAAGGCGAGAAAACTGGAGAGAAGGAAAGAGGTAGAGAAGGAAGAAAGAGAAGGGGAATGAAGGAAAGAGGTAGAGAAGGAAGGAAGGAGAGAAGGAAAGAAGGAAAGCGAGCGAAGGAAGGAGGGAAAGAAGGCAAGAAAACTGGAGAGAAGGAAAGAAAGAGAGAAGGAAGAATGGAAGCAAAAAGCGAAGGAAGAAAGGAAAGAGGTAGAGAAGGAAGGAAGAAAAGGGGAAGGAAGGAAAGAGGTAGAGAAGGAAGGAAGGAGAGAAGGAAAGGAAAGGAAAGGAAAGGGAGCGAAGGAAGGAGGGGAAAAAGGCGAGAAAACTGGAGAGAAGGAAAGAGGTAGAGAAGGAAGAAAGAAAAGGGGAAGGAAGGAGAGAGGTAGAGAAGGAAGGAAGGAGAGAAGGAAAGGAAAGGAAAGGAAAGGGAGCGAAGGAAGGAGGGGAAAAAGGCGAGAAAACTGGAGAGAAGGAAAGAGGTAGAGAAGGAAGAAAGAAAAGGGGAATGAAGGAAAGAGGTAGAGAAGGAAGGAGAGAAGGAAAGAAGGAAAGCGAGCGAAGGAAGGAGGGAAAGAAGGCAAGAAAACTGGAGAGAAGGAAAAAGAGAGAAGGAAGAATGGAAGCAAAAAGCGAAGGAAGAAAGGAAAGAGGTAGAGAAGGAAGAAAGAAAATGGGAAGGAAGGAAAGTGGTAGGGAAGGAAGGAAGGAGAGAAAGAAAGGAAAGGAAAGGAAAGGAAAGGAAAGGAAAGGAAAGGAAAGGAAGGGGAGCGAAGGAAGGAGGGGAAAAAGGCGAGAAAACTGGAGAGAAGGAAAGAAAGAGAGAAGGAAGAATGGAAGCAAAAAGCGAAGGAAGGAAGAAAAGGGGAAGGAAGGAAAGAGGTAGAGAAGGAAGGAAGGAGAGAAGGAAAGGAAAGGAAAGGAAAGGAAAGGAAAGGAAAGGAAAGGAAAGGAAAGGAAGGGGAGTGAAGGAAGGAGGGGAAAAAGGCGAGAAAACTGGAGAGAAGGAAAGAGGTAGAGAAGGAAGAAAGAAAAAGCGAATGAAGGAAAGAGGTAGAGAAGGAAGGAAGGAGAGAAGGAAAGAAGGAAAGCGAGCGAAGGAAGGAGGGAAAGAAGGCAAGAAAGCTGGAGAGAAGGAAATAAAGAGAGAAGGAAGAATGGAAGCAAAAAGCGAAGGAAGAAAGAAAAGGGGAAGGAAGGAAAGAGGTAGAGAAGGAAGGAAGGAGAGAAGGAAAGAAGGAAAGCGAGCGAAGGAAGGAGGGAAAGAAGGCAAGAAAACTGGAGAGAAGGAAAGAAAGAGAGAAGGAAGAATGGAAGCAAAAAGCGAAGGAAGAAAGAAAAGGGGAAGGAAGGAAAGAGGTAGAGAAGGAAGGAAGGAGAGAAGGAAAGAAGGAAAGCGAGCGAAGGAAGGAGGGAAAGAAGGCAAGAAAACTAGAGAGAAGGAAAGAAAGAGAGAAGGAAGAATGGAAGCAAAAAGCGAAGGAAGAAAGGAAAGAGGTAGAGAAGGAAGAAAGAAAAGGGGAAGGAAGGAAAGAGGTAGAGAAGGAAGGAAGGAGAGAAGGAAAGAAGGAAAGGAAAGGAAGGAAGAAAAGGGAGCAAAGGAAGGAGGGAAAGAAGGCAAGAAAGCTGGAGAGAAGGAAAGAAAGAGAGAAGGAAGAGTGGAAGCAAAAAGCGAAGGAAGAAAGGAAAGAGGTAGAGAAGGAAGGAAGGAGAGAAGGAAAGAAGGAAAGGAAAGGAAAGGAAGGAAGGGGAGTGAAGGAAGGAGGGAAAGAAGGTGAGAAAGCTGGAGGGAAGGAAAGAAAGAAAGAGATAAGGAAGAAAAGGAAGCAAAAAGTGAAGGAAGAAAGGAAAGAGGTAGAGAAGGAAGAAAGAAAAGGGGAAGGAAGAAAAGAGGTAGAGAAGGAAGGAGAGAAGGAAAGGAAGGAAAGGGAGCAAAGGAAGGAGGGAAAGAAGGCAAGAAAACTGGAGAGAAGGAAAGAAAGAGAGAAGGAAGAATGGAAGCAAAAAGCGAAGGAAGGAAGGAAAGAGGTAGAGAAGGAAGGAAGGAGAGAAGGAAAGAAGGAAAGGAAAGGAAAGGAAAGGAAGGGGGGAGGGAGGGAAGGAGGGAAGGAAGAAAGAAAAGGGGAAGGAAGGAAGGAAAGAGGTAGAGAAGGAAGGAAGGAGAGAAGGAAAGAAGGGAAGGAAAGGAAAAGAAGGAAGGAGGGAGCGAAGGAAGGAGAGAAAGAGGGAGGGAAGATTGGCCACAGCAAAGCGTGGCGGCTACAGCTAGTATGTGTGTGTGTGTGTGTGTGTGTGTGTATTCATTCCACTTGCTTTGCCACCATCAGATCCTCCAAAGATGCCAGCCTCAGATGCAGGTTAAACATCAGGAGAAAATGCTGCTAGAACACATTGGCTATGCACCCCAGAATCCACACAACACCCCAGTGATCCCAGCCGTGAAAGTCTTCCACAACGCAAGGCCAATCAACACCTACTCTTGACTTCCAAGTTGATGCTGCCCTCGGCCAACTTTGTGGAGGAATTCTTCCGGATGGTGTAGACGCCAGCGTCAGAGATAATCAGCTGCGCAATGTGCAGGGAGCAGTCCTGGCCTATGAACTCCCGGCCGGAGTAGCCGTCGTGCTTCTCGATGGTCGACACCGGGGACGGCTTGTAGACCACGATAGGGACGGTGTTGGTGTCGCTGCCTCGGTACCAAGTGCAGGAGATCACGTCCTCCAAAGCCTTGCCAACCTTCAAGGTGACGTCCTCCCCGACGCGGACCACCCTGGGGTGCATGGTGATGTTGATGGTGACGGTGGGGGCCTTTGGCGGGGAACCCCCTGATTTGGAGGTAGTCTTGGGAGGAGTAGTTGCTGCACCCCCTTGAGCCCGGGTCATTGTTGGGAAGCAAGAGCTGAAGATGTAGACTGTTGGGACAGAAATCAATGACAAAAAGGTTTAAAATCTAATCACCACATTGGGAGGATGAAGCACTTCCGCATTCCCCGCATGCTTCCCCGCTGGAATGCTTTGCTGGCTGCCGATTCAATTCCGAGCACAATTCAAAGTCCTGGTTTTGACCTACAAAACCCTATACGGTTCCGGCCCAGCGTATCTGTCCGAACGCATCTCCTTCTACGTCCCGCCTCGGAGTTTAAGATCTTCTGGGGAGGCACTGCTCTCGGCCCCACCTCTATCACAAGTGAGATAGGTGGGGACAAGGAGCAGGGCCTTCTCGGTGGTGGCCCCTTGCCTGTGGAACTCACTCCCTGGGGAAATTAGGTCATCAACATGTCCCACCTCGGAGTTTAAGATCTTCTGGGGAGGCACTGCTCTCGGCCCCATCTCTATCACAAGTGAGATTGGTGGGGACAAGGAGCGGGGCCTTCTCGGTGGTGCCCCCTCGCCTGTGGAACTCACTCCCTGGGGAAATTAGGTCATCAACACGTCCCGCCTCGGAGTTTAAGATCTTCTGGGGAGGCACTGCTCTCGGCCCCACCTCTATCACAAGTGGGATTGGTGGGGACAAGGAGCAGGGCCTTCTCTGTGGTGGCCCCTCGCCTGTGGAACTCACTCCCTAGGGAAATTAGGTCATCAACACGTCCCGCCTCGGAGTTTAAGATCTTCTGGGGAGGCACTGCTCTCAGCTCCACCTCTATCACAAGTGAGATTGGTGGGGACAAGGAGCAGGGCCTTCTCGGTGGTGGCCCCTTGCCTGTGGAACTCACTCCCTGGGGAAATTAGGTCATCAACACGTCCCGCCTCGGAGTTTAAGATCTTCTGGGAGGCACTGCTCTCGGCCCCACCTCTATCACAAGTGGGATTGGTGGGGACAAGGAGCAGGGCCTTCTCGGTGGTGGCCCCTCACCTGTGGAACTCACATAATTATAGCACTTCTATCCCACTTTAATTGCTATAGTTTTGTAGTACAGTCTGATGCTCCTGAAGCTAGTGGGTTCACTGATTATTTAGAGAGGTTTGTGCAATTGCCTGTTGGATTTCCTGGGGATCCTAGTGAGGAAGATTCAAGTCACGGGAATGATGAGAAATCTGATTTAGAAAATTCAGGCCTTCAAGGTCAGTCAGAGAAGCCAGAAACTGCAACATTAGATAAGGAGTTGGGTGAAGAATTCAGTGATAAAGTAGGCTCTCAGGAAAAAACACCTACAGACTTAAGGAGATAAACAAAAGTCTTCATTTACAGAGCAGAGCACAAAATAAGCATTGTAGGTCAGAGCAATTGCGTTGGAAAATTGGGGAGAGAATTCATGGGAAACAACATGACTTCATGAGTGCCTATTAATTAGCAGGTTATCGAAGGCTTTCATGGCTGGAATCACTAGGTTCTTGTGGGTTTTTTCGGGCTATAGAGCCATGTTCTAGAGGCATTTCTCCTGACGTTTCGCCTGCATCTATGGCAAGCATCCTCTGACTACCTCTGAGGATGCTTGCCATAGATGCAGGCGAAACGTCAGGAGAAATGCCTCTAGAACATGGCTCTATAGCCTGAAAAAAACCACAAGAACCTAATTAGCAGGTTGTTTAGCTAAGAGTTAGTTCAGGCAACGTGGTGTTCAAGTGAGAAGCTAGGCCTGAGTCTCTGGCCTAGCTTTTCACTGAGTCTCACGACATCCATTTCACCACAGCTCAAAAGCATCTATCTTCTTTATGGCCTCATAAATTAGTTAACTTAGCCTCCCCACACTTTAAGGTGGTACCTAATTTTCCTACTTGACAGATGCAACTGTCTTTCGGGTTGCAAAGGTCGACAACAGGCTACACACAATTGGTTGGAAACCCACTCCAACCCGGGCTGGCTTCGAACTCATGACCTTTTGGTCAGAGTGATCTTAATGCAGCTGACACTCAGCCAGCTGCACCACAATCCCTGAAAATAAGACCTAGCATGATACGAGGGTTGAGTGAAAAGTAATGCCTCCACCTTTGTTACTTGGGTGTTGCACCAAAGCGTAGATTCGCCTTGCTGAAAACACCAAACGGCACCCAGCCAGAAGTCTTTATAGTTTATTAAAGAATAAAAGATAAAAGTCCTTAAGAGCAAAAATAATGTTCCAAAAGATCAATAGAAAATAGGGAGGTGGTCGATCTAATTTCTGTGGGAAGGGCGTTCCACCGCCGAGGGGCCACCACTGAGAAGGCCCTGTCTCTCGTCCCCGCCAACCGTGCTTGTGATACAGGCGGGACCGAGAACAGGCCCTCCCCAGACGATCTTAACATCCTAGCTGGTTCATAGGAGGAGATACGTTCGGACAGGTAAGTTGGGCCAATGTAAATCAGCAAAGCAGTTTATTGAAGAATATATAAAAAGCAGTTCA
Organism: Anolis sagrei; assembly: GCF_037176765.1. Classification (NCBI taxonomy): domain Eukaryota; kingdom Metazoa; phylum Chordata; class Lepidosauria; order Squamata; family Anolidae; genus Anolis; species Anolis sagrei. The sequence goes on from NC_090034.1 coordinate 108,092,057, forward strand.
GCAAAATAGTAAAAAAAAAAATCTAAGTCTAAATGTATGAAATAGTCCATAAGATTCAAGGTACAAGAGTTGCATGAAAAAACCAGGAATGCTAAAGAATCAGAATACACAAGGCAGCATAAAATCCAATGCACAAAATTCAGGAACAATCCTTTAAATTTGGAAGCATGGAAAATGAACAACTAGAAACGTGAAACTAGAATTCCCTTAGCAGGCTTGACTAGGACTTGTTAAGAGATGTTTCTTCAAACTCCAACATTGACGAGACTATTGAAAAATAGAATGGCTTAGTAAGGAATAAGAAGAAGTGGAAGAAGAAATTTGGAATATATTCTTCAAACAGTTCACGAGAAAAGAAATTAGGGAAATTAGAGATCCAATGCTGAGCAATACATTAGAAGTATGGTATAAGTATAGGTTGAACAGAAGCTCTCCGAAGCTCTAGGTGCTCTTACTGCCTATTACAGGGGAAACCAGCTGATCCCTAATCCATCTAAAACACAGACATGCACCTTTCACCTTAAGAACAGACAAGCATCCCGAGCTCTGAGGATTACCTGGGAAGGAATCCCACGGGAGCATTGCAGCGCACCCAAATACCTGGGAGTAACTCTGGACCGTGCTCTGACCTACAAGAAGCACTGCCTGAGCATCAAGCAAAATGTGGGCGCTAGAAACAACATCATACGAAAGCTGACTGGCACAACCTGGGGATCACAACCAGACACAGTGAAGACATCTGCCCTTGCGCTATGCTACTCTGCTGCTGAGTGTGCATGCCCAGGGTTGAACACATCTCACCACGCTCAAACAGTGGATGTGGCTCTGATTGAGACATGCCGCATTATCACAGGGTGTCTGTGCCCTACTCCGCTGGAGAAATGACACTGCTTAGCCGGTATTGCACCACCTGACATCCGCTGGGAAGTAGCAGCCAATAGTGAAAGGACCAAGGCAGAGACATCTCTCCAGCTCATGCCCTGTTTGGGTCTCAGCCAGCACGTCAATGACTTAAATCTAGACATAGTTTTCTAAGATCTACAGAGACATTCGCTGGAACACCTCAGCAAGCGAGAGTCCAAAAGTGGCAGGCTCAAACCCAGAACTGATACCAAACGAGAGACTCCCCCCTGGGCACAGAGAAGACTTGGAAGGCGCTGAACAGACTGCGCTCTGGCACCACGAGATGCAGAGCCAACCTCAAGAAATGGGGCCACAAAGTGGAATCCTCAACATGCGAGTATGGAGAAGAGCAAACCACTGACCACCTGCTGCAATGCACCCTGAGCCCTGCCACATGATGCACAAGGGAGGACCTTCTTGCAGCAACACCAGAGGCACTCCAAGAGGGCAGAGACTGGTCAAAGGACATTTAACCAACTACCAAACTCACAAGTTTTGTATTTTTCTGTTTGTTTGCTTTGTTCTGTTAGAAATGTAATATAATGGACTGGTCGCTCTGACACGACAAATAAATAAATAAATATTCATCAGGTTCATTAGCCACCCCCTGCATTCAGTTGCATATACACTTGCAGCAACCTCATGGATTTTGTAGGATTTAAAACACATTTCTGAAGCAAACTAGTCATTTTCAAACCCTAGCTTAGGGCATCCATTGATTTACAGACATCCCTAATATATATCCACCCCAAATTCTTCCTCCCGTTCTCTAAAGAGCCCCAAAATTCTCACTTGTTAGAAGCAACACCATCCAGGATCTTCCATGCTTCGAAGGAGACTTGTCTCTTGGGCATCTTTGGCAGAAAGTCCTTGCCATTTTGGGTGTTAGTGGGTACCCCTGGTGCATGTTGGGGGGTGATCTATGGGGTCATCTGGGCACCTGGATCCCCTGAAGGGATGTTGTTACCAGTCTTGGGGACCCCAATCCCCTCTCTTGCCATCTGTGTCCCCCCCAAAGGCCTCTCCTCCTTAAGGAGTCCTTTTGCAGGTGGGGCACCTGCATTCCCAGGTAACCAAAGGGGATGTCATAAAGCAGAGCGGTGAGTCATGCTGGGCTGAGGGGGGAGGACCTTGCCCCCTCACTATAGGTGGTTAAGTGACCCCCAATCTCCTTTGACCGATGGCAATGCTATGGATCAGAGGACCCCCAAGTTCCCTTGCTATCAACAGCCCCGCTCAGGTCTTGCAAAGTTCCTTGATGCAGGAGAATGAAAGGAAAAGAAATATAAAAGAAGGGCATGAAGATCAAAGTAATCCTTACTTACTTACTTACTTACTTAGGCGATCCCTCGTAGTCCAAGTTCAGTGTCCTAGCAGTGTGTCCGTAGGTGACTGTGGAGCCCTATTCTTGACCCGCATCTTCTCCCACAGTGAGGGCATTGCTTTCCAAGTGGAAGGCGGTCTCACTCGGGGTTGGCTTGACGTGCCTTCCTCTTGGCCCATTTCTCTCTTTCACCTTCCATTCATGCCTTTTCAAATTCTGCAGCACTGCTGGTCACAGCTGACCTCCAGCTGGAGCGCTCAAGGGCCGGGGCTTCCCAGTTCTCAGTGTCTATCTCAGAGTTTTTGAGATTGGCTTTGAGCCCGTCTTTCAATCTCTATTCCTGTCCTCCTGTTTTCCGTTCTTGAGTTCGGAGTAGAGCAACTGCTTTGGGAGACGGTGGTCCCCTCTATTCCGCTTTGGTTAGACCACACCTGGAATATTGTGTCCAATTCTGGGCACCACAATTCAAGAGAGATATTGACAAGCTGGAATGTGTCCAGAGGAGGGCGACTAAAATGATCAAGGGTCTGGAGAACAAGCCCTATGAGGAGCGGCTTAAGGAGCTGGGCATGTTTAGCCTGAAGAAGAGAAGGCTGAGAGGGGATATGATAGCCATGTATAAATATGTGAGAGGAAGCCACAGGGAGGAGGAGGGAGCAAGCTTGTTTTCTGCTTCCTTGGAGACTGGGACGCAATGGAACAATGGCTTCAAACTACAAGAGAGGAGATTCCATCTGAACATTAGGAAGAACTTCCTGACTGTGAGAGCCGTTCAGCAGTGGAACTCTCTGCCCCGGAATGTGGTGGAGGCTCCTTCTTTGGAAGCTTTTAAACAGAGACTGGATGGCCGTCTGTCAAGGGTGATTTGAATGCAAAATTCCTGCTTCTTGGCAGAATGGGGTTGGACTGGATGGCCCAGGAGGTCTCTTCCCACTCTTTGATTCTATGATTCTATGATTCTATGAAATGGTCCAGAACTTCAGCAAGTCCTGTAGTAAGTCCATGGTAGAATTACCATCAGCATGGAAGAAGTCCCATAATCAATCTCCATGAACTACTGTCTTCATGATCTGAATACTCATGATATACTCCTTGCAGGGAATGGCTCAACCTTAATTGCTTAATAGTCCAGGTGTTCTTCCTCAGCACACACACTCATGCAGGAGATGATCCTTGTAAAGACTTAGCATACATATGCACATCCTGTAATAAGCTATAGGTGGTTGAGTGACCCCCAATCTCCTTTGACCGATGGCAATGCTATGGATAAGAGGACCCTCAAGTTCCTTTGTTATCAACAGCCCCACTCAGGTCTTGCAAAGTTCCTTTGAAGTCGAGCATGCCCCCCCCCCCCCCCAACAAGGGATGGTGACTTATAGTTCTGCAAAGGACAAAGGTACCAGACTGCACAATAGGAATTAAGTCAATTTGCCAAGGCCTTAACAACAATGAGGACCCCATGAAACTCCGGGAATAGCTAGACCTTGGGGTCTCTGCCTCTCTCGGGAGCTGTAGTTCTCCAAGGACGGGGAGCAAAGCTTGTTTCCAGAGACATCAGGTCCATTTGGGCCACTCAAGAACTCCTGCCAGGACCTTTGTGCAACACCCTTGCGTTTTAGCCATCCCCTATGGACACTCTTTCCCCCCACATGGACAAACCTTATGAAATCTTGCCTTTTATGAACTTTAGATGTATGAAATGTGTTTTCTGATTTCTTTGTGTGGCAGAAGCCTTTACCCCTTTCCTCTGACCTTTGTTTCCCCTTTATACATGAAGAAACTCCACCAAAGGGACAACAAAGCCCCAAACATTCCAGGATTTTTTTTTATTCACAACTTCCTTTTGCATGAACAATAGCCTGGGCAGCTGGTGGCCCTCGGAGGAATTGCCCAGCCCTCAGCTTGACCCTTTGGCAAAAATCTTAATCATATTTCCTCCTGAAGAACAAAAGGTCCTCGAAAAAACCTTTTGCCTTTACTCTGATTACTCATTCCACTCAAAGCACAATAGATCAGGCTGGCCTTTGTCTCACCAGCCGCATGGTATAGCATTTCCTTTGTTTACCCCTTTCCCAGATTCCTTTGAGCTCCCTCATTCCGCCTCCATCTCTCCTGATTGGCTGTCGCCACCAGGTGGCAGAGGTCTCCCCATTGGTTCCTACGGACCACTGGAGCCCATCGCCCAATCATGTCAGGGAACAACAGGGAAACCCGGGCGGGGAGTTTGAACTCTGCAACTTTGAAAACTCTATATAAATGGCTGTATCAAATGTATTTCTTTATACTTAGCTTTGGTAAATTATTGCAGCTCTGCATCCGTTTTAGCTGAATCGCATTAAACCTCGATGGCTTTTCTTCAACTGGTGAGACTTTTCATTGGGAAATCAGGGAAAAATATGGGATGCTTCTCTGTCTCGCCAGGGAAAAAGAACTCTTTGATGAGTCTAATTGGTCTCTGCCTCCTGGCAAAGACCCCTAAATTTTAGCTCTAGATCATCTTGATGAAGGGGCATGAAGGGAAAAGTAATATAAAAAGAAGGGCATGAAGATCAAAGTAATCCTAAGAGCAGGAAGACCGATGTAATATATGGGCATGGAGATGAAAGTAGTATAAGGGCATGGAGGAAAAGTCATATAAGGGCATGGAAATAAAGGTAACATCAGGGAATGAAGACAAATCTATATATATAAATCTGTTAGGTTGGTTCAACGGGACAGCAAAACTCTAAAAAACCCCAACGAAACTTAACCAAAATTCCCATGCCCATAACACAACCCACAAGGTACAAACATATCTACTCAAAATGAAAAACAACACAACAACACACTCACAAAACGGCAAAACAACAAAACTCCAAAAAAACCCAATGAAACTTAACCAAAATTCCCATGCCCATAACACAACCCACAAGGTACAAACATATCTACTCAAAATGAAAAACAACACAACAACACACTCACAAAACGGCAAAACAACTGAGCATGCGCATTGGCGCCCAGCTGCAGAAGAGAAAGAAAAAGGGGGAAGGAAGGAAAGAGGTAGAGAAGGAAGAAATGAGAGACAGAGGGAGGGAAAGAAAAAGGGGGAAGGAAGGAAGGAGAGAAGGAAAGAAAAAAGGGAATGAAGGAAGGAAAGAGGGAGTGAAGGAAGGGGGAAGATGTAGAGAAAGAGGGAGGGAAGGAAAGGAGGAAAGAGAGAAGGAAGAAAAGAGACCAGAAGAGAAAGAAAAAGAAGGAAGGAAGGAGAGAAGGAAAGAAAAAAGGGAATGAAGGAAGGAAAGAGGGAGTGAAGGAAGGGGGAAGATGTAGAGAAAGAGGGAGGGAAGGAAAGAAGGAAAGAGAGAAGGAAGAAAAGAGACCAGAAGAGAAAGAAAAAGGGGGAAGGAGGGAAAGAGATAGAGAAGGAAGAGGAGAAGGAAAGATGGGAGGGAGGGAAGGAAGGAAAGAGGGAAAGAAGGAAAGAAAGAGGGAAGGTTGGCCACAGCAACACGTGGCGGGTAAAGGTTGTTATTTCTATTATTATTATTATGCTATTGTTCCTCTGAGACCCTTTGAGGGGGAATGGGAGAGGTGTCAGGTCCCAGAGGCAATGCACTGCATTATTGTTATTGTTATGATGGTGGTGAAATAAAAGGAAATAAAAAGAGAAAGAAGGAAGCAAACAGGGAGGGAAGAAAGGCAAAGGAAGAAAGGGGGAGGGAATGAAGGAAAGAGAGAAGGATGAAACCAAGTAGTGAAAGAAAGAAAGAGGGAGAGAAGGAAGAAAGGAGAGAAAGGGGGAGGAAAAGGGGGAAGGAATAGGTAGGTACCTCTCTTTCATAATAGTCCAGATATCTACCTCAACTTTGATAAGTTTTACTATAGGCCACAGCAACGCGTGGCAGGGCACAGCTAGTGTGGTATAAAATAAGGCATGAACACAAAAGTTATATTTACTTACTTAGGCGATCCCTCGTTGTCCGAGTAGGATAATCCTCCAGGGCGGGTCCGTAGGTGCCTGTGGAGTCCTATTCTTGATCTGCATCTTCCGCAGTGAGGGCATTGGTTTCCAGGTGGAAGGCGGTCTCGGTTGGCGTTGGCTTGATGCGCCTTCCTCTTGGCACGCTTCTCCCTTTCGCCCTCCATTCGTGCCTCTTCACATTCTACAGCACTGCTGGTCACAGTTGACCTCCAGCTGGAGTGCTCAAGGGCCAGGGCTTCCCAGTTCTCCGTGTCTATGCCAGAGTTTTTGAGATTGGCTTTGAGCCCATCTTTCAATCTCTATTCCTGTCCTCCTGTTTTCCGCTCTTGAGTTCGGATTAGAGCAACTGCTTTGGGAGACGGTGGTCCCCTCTATTCCGCTTTGGTTAGACCACACCTGGAATATTGTGTCCAATTCTGGGCACCACAATTCAAGAGAGATATTGACAAGCTGGAATGTGTCCAGAGGAGGGCGACTAAAATGATCAAGGGTCTGGAGAACAAGCCCCATGAGGAGCGGCTTAAGGAGCTGGGCATGTTTAGCCTGGAGAAGGCTGAGAGGAGATATGATAGCCATGTATAAATATGTGAGAGGAAGCCACAGGGAGGAGGGAGCAAGCTTGTTTTCTGCTTTCTGTTTAGCCTGAAGAAGAGAAGGCTGAGAGGAGATATGATAGCCATGTGTAAATATGTGAGAGGAAGCCACAGGGAGGAGGGAGCAAGCTTGTTTTCTGCTTCCTTGGAGACTAGGACGCAAGGGAACAATGGCTTCAAACTACAAGAGAGGAGATTCCATCTGAATATTAGGAAGAACTTCCTGACTGTGAGAGCCGTTCAGCAGTGGAACTCTCTGCCCTGGAGTGTGGTGGAGGCTCCTTCTTTGGAAGCTTTTAAGCAGAGGCTGGATGGCCATCTGTCAGGGGTGATTTGAATGCAATATTCCTGCTTCTTGGCAGGGGGTTGGACTGGATGGCCCATGAGGTCTCTTCCAACTCTTTGATTCTATGATTCTATGCTTCATAGAATCATAGAATCATAGAATCATAGAATTAAAGAGTTGGAAGAGACCTCATGGGCCATCCAGTCCAACCCCCTGCCAAGAAGCAGGAATATTGCATTCAAATCACCCCTGACAAACGGCCATCCAGCCTCTGTTTAAAAGCTTCCAAAGAAGGAGCCTCCACCACACTCCGGGGCAGAGAGTTCCACTGCTGAACGGCTCTCACAGTCAGGAAGTTCTTCCTAATGTTCAGATGGAATCTCCTCTCTTGTAGTTTGAAGCCATTGTTCCGCGTCCTAGTCTCCAAGGAAGCAGAAAACAAGCTTGCTCCCTCCTCCTCCCTGTGGCTTCCTCTCACATATTTATACATGGCAATCATCATATCTCCTCTCAGCCTTCTCTTCTTCAGGCTAAACATGCCCAGTTCCCTAAGCCGCTCCTCATAGGGCTTGTTCTCCAGACCCTTGATCATTTTAGTCGCCCTCCTCTGGACACTTTCCAGCTTGTCAATATCTCTCTTGAACTGTGGTGCCCAGAATTGGACACAATATTCCAGGTGTGGTCTAACCAAAGCAGAATAGAGGGGTAGCATTACTTCCTTAGATCTAGACACTATGCCCCTCTTGATGCAGGCCAAAATCCCGTTGGCTTTTTTTGCCGCCACATCACATTGTTGGCTCATGTTTAACTTGTTGTCCACGAGGACTCCAAGATCTTTTTCACACGTACTGCTCTCGAGCCAGGCGTCCCCCATTCTGTATCTTTGCATTTCGTTTTTTCTGCCAAAGTGGAGCATCTTGCATTTGTCGCTGTTGAACTTCATTTTGTTAGTTTTGGCCCATCTCTCTAATCTGTCAAGATCGTTTTGAATTCTGCTCCTGTCCTCTGGACTATTGGCTATCCCTCCCAATTTGGTGTCGTCTGCAAACTTGATGATCCTGCCTTCTCGCCCTTCATCTAAGTCATTAATAAAGATCCTGAGCAGGACCGGGCCCAGGACGGAACCCTGCGGCACTCCACTTGTCACTTCTTTCCAGGATGAAGAGAAAGCATTAGTGAGCACTCTCTGTGTTCGTCCTCTTAACCAATTACAGATCCACCTCACCGTAGTTTTGCCTAGCCCACATTGGACAAGTTTCCTTGCCAGAAGGTCATGGGGGACCTCGTCGAAGGCCTTACTGAAATCCAGGTACGCTACATCCACGGCATTCCCCGCATCTACCCAGCTTGTAGCTCTATCGAAGAAAGAGATCAGATTAGTCTGGCATGACTTGTTTTTGATAAATCCATGTTGACTATTAGCGATGACTGCTTTTGTTTCTAAGTGTTTGCAGACCACTTCCTTAACAATCTTTTCCAGAATCTTGCCCGGTATCGACGTGAGGCTGACCGGACGGTAGTTGTTTGGGTCATCCTTTTTTCCCTTCTTGAAGATTGGGACCACATTGGCCCTCCTCCAATCTGCTGGAACTTCTCCCGTTCTCCAAGAACTCTCAAAGATGGTTGCCAATGGTTCCGAAATGACTTCCGCTAGTTCCTTCAGCTAGTTCCTTCTAGTCTCCAGCTTCCCTGGAGACTAGAACGCAATGGAGCAATGGCTTCAAACTACAAGAGAGGAGATTCCATCTGAACATGAGGAAGAACTTCCTGACTGTGAGAGCCGTTCAGCAGTGGAACTCTCTGCGCCGGATTGTGGTGGAGGCCCCTTCTTTGGAAGCTTTTAAACAGAAGCTGGATGGCCATCTGTCAAGGGTGATTTGAATGCAATATTCCTGCTTCTTGGCAGAATGAGGTTAGCCTGGATGGCCCATGAAGTCTCTTCCAACTCTTTGATTCTAGGATTATATAATTCTATGATTCTGTTTGGGGATCCGGATAATGTGGCCGGTCCATTGGAGTTGACGGCAGAGGACCATCGCTTCAATGCTGGTGGTCTTTGCTTCTTCCAGCACACTGATGTTTCCCCGCCTGTCCTCCCAAGAGACTTGCAGGATTTTCCGGAGGCAGCGCTGATGGAATCATTCCAGGAGTTGCATGTGACATCTGTAGATGGTCCACGTTTCGCAGGCATAGAGCAGGGTTGGGAGGACAATAGCTTTATCAACAATCCCCTTGGTCTCCCTACGGATGTCCCGGTCCTCAAACACTCTCTGCTTCATTCGGAAGAATGCTGCACTTGCAGAGCTCAGGCGGTGTTGTATTTCAGTGTCAGTGTTGATGTCTGTAGACAGTCCACGTTTCGCAGGCGTAGAGCAGGGTTGGGAGGACAATAGCTTTATCAACAAGCCCCTTGGTCTCCCTACAGATGTCCCGGTCCTCAAACACTTTCTGCTTCATTGGGAAAAATGCTGCACTCGCAGAGCTCAGGTGGTGTTGTATTTCGGTGTCGATGTTGATGTCTGTAGACAATCCACATCTCACAGGCGTAGAGCAGGGTTGGGAGGACAATAGCTTTATAAACAAGCACCTTGGTATCCCTATGGATGTCCCGGTCCTCAAACACTCTCTGCTTCATTAAGAAAAATGCTGCACTTGCAGAGCTCAGGCAGTGTTGTATTTCGGTTCGGTGTCAATGTTGACTTTGGTGGAGACATGGCTGCCAAGGGAGCAGAAATGGTCCACATTTTCTAATGTTACACCATTAAGCTGTATCTCTGGCATTGGAGAGGGGTTGGAAAGTTCCAAAAATTATATAACATATGGAAACAGATGCAATAAGGTTGTAAGGGATGCAATGCAGGGGAGAACCTCGAGGATTCGTGGGGAAACCAAGAGTAGATTCCCCGCTCCCAGTATTTATTTATCGTGCCAGGAGCGAACAAAAAGAGTTGCATTGCATTAAAAAAACAGACAAACAAACAAACAAAACACAAAGTTTGCAGACTTGTCATTTTGTTAAATGTCCTTTGACCATTAGCTGGCCACTTGGAGTGCCTCTGGTGTTACTATAAGAAGGTCCTCCCTTGTGCATGTGGCAGGGCTCAGGGTGCATTGCAGCAGGTGGTCGGTGGTTTGCTCTTCTCCACACTCGCATGTCATGGACTCCACTTTGTGGTCCCATTTCTTGAGGTTGGCTCTGCATCTCGTGGTGCCAGAGCACAGTCTGTTCAGCGCCTTCTGAGTCGCCCAGTCTTCTGTATGCCCAGGGGGGAGTCTCTCATTTGGTCTTACCCATGGATTGAGGTGCTGGGTTTGAGCCTGCCACTTTTGGACTCTCGCTTGCTGGTGTGTTCCAGCGAGTGTCTCTGTAGATCTTAGAAAACTATTTCTTGATTTAAGTCGTTGGCGTGCTGGCTGATACCCAAACAGAGGATGGTCCTTCTCCCAGTGACACAGATCCACCAACAAGATGCATCTGCATCTTGTTGGTGGATCTACGAGAAGCTGCATCTACGAGAAGCTCGGCTTGTCATTGAACATTGAAAAAAACAAGGTGCTTTTCCAGCAGTCACCAGCCTTCCCCTCTCCAATGCCAGTGATACAACTTAATGGTGTAACATTAGAAAATGTTGATCATTTCCGCTCCCTTGGCAGCCACCTCTCCACCAAAGTCAACATCGACACCGAAAAACAACACCACCTGAGCTCTGCGAGTGCAGCATTTTTCCCAATGAAGCAGAGAGTGTTTGAGGACCAGGACATCCGTAGAGAGACCAAGGGGCTTGTTTATAAAGCTATTGTCCTCCCAACCCTGCTCTATGCCTGTGAGACGTGGACTGTCTACAGACGTCACATGCAACTCCTGGAACGATTCCATCAGTGCTGCCTCTGGAAAATCCTGCAAATCTCTTGGGAAGACAAGCGGACAAACGTCAGCATGCTGGAAGAAGCAAAGACCACCAGCATTGAAGCAATGGTCTTCCGCCACCAACTCCGCTGGACCAGCCATGTTGTCCGGATGCCCAACCACCGTCTCCCAAAGCAGTTGCTCTACTCTGAACTCAAGAACGGAAAACAGAATATTGGAGGAAAGGAAAAGAGATTGAAAGATGGGCTCAAAGCCAACCTTAAAAACTCTGGCATAGACACTGAGAACTGGGAAGCCCTGGCCCTTGAGCGCTCCAGCTGGAGGTCAGCTGTGACCACCAGTGCTGCAGAATTTGAAGAGGCATGAGTGGAGGGTGAAAAAGAGAAACGTGCCAAGAGGAAGACGCGTCAAGCCAACCCCGGCTGAGACTGCCTTCCACCTGGAAACCAATGCCCTCACTGCGGAAGAAGATGCAGAGCAAGAATAGGGCTTCACAGCCACATACGGACCCACAAGAATATTGTAAGACAATCATCCTCGGAAAGCGAGGGATCGCCTAAGTAAGTAAGTAAAAAGCATCTGCATTGCACAATTAATGCAGTTTGGTTCAACTTGAAAAGCCTTGGCTCAATGCTATGCAATCCTGGGATGTGTAGTGATGCACTCTTTGGCTAACTGGAGGTCAGCTGTGACCAGCAATGTTGCAGAATTCGAAGAGGCATGAATGTGTCAGAGATTGACGATACCCAGCGGAAGGAATGCTAGATCAAGCAGACACGGAGTTGCAAAATAAGGACTCTGCAGGCTTTGAGTTACAAAAGAAACTAAGTTTACTAAGTACAAACATCAGACACGTCTTTCTACAGCGAGCTACAAGTCAGGAACTAGTCAAAACCAAAAGCCTCTTCACATCTTGCGGAGATTGGTTACTCCCTTCTGTTCTCAGCAAGAACAAACTTTATCTTACTTTCCTCAAGTTCGCTTAATCACAGCCTCATAGTATAGACATTTCTGCACAGCATTTCTAATTCACAGTGGCATCCATATTTGCAATACATAGAAGCACATTGAAAAGCACACACATGACTAAATTAATCCTGACAGAATGGAGGGCAAAAGGGAGAAACGTGCCAAGAGGAAGGCACTAGGCCTGGGTAACAACGGAAAAATTTGTTTGTAAAATCAATTCGTTTTTTGGGGTTTTTTGCGTTTCGATATTTAAAAGAATTCCGAAATTTTCCTTAAAAAAAGTTCGATATTTACGAAATTTCGTAAATGGTAAAAACATTACAAAACAATAACGAAACAATAACGAATCGATTCGTTAATGGCGGCCGCGATCGCGCAATACGCTAAAAAAACTTCTGAAGCTTCCCTCTCCCTCTGTTGTTGACTGTTGGTGTGATATTATAATTTTTTTTTCACTAATTAAACAAAAAACAACTATAAAACTTGCCCCAGACATGCGGAAATAATAACGAAACGATCTCAAACCAATAACGAAACGAATACATAACGAAATACGAAGCATTTACAAAACGAATTGAAAAATTCGTTTCGTTTTTAAGTTGCTCCAGAATGGTTCGTTATCGCTTCGTTAACAAAAAAAAATAACGAATTTTTAACGAATTACGAATTAACGAAACGAAACTGCCCAGGCCTAGAAAGCACGTCAAGCCAACCATGACGTCTGGAAACTGATATCCTCACTGCGGAATAATTTGCGGATTTATTTATTTATTTATTTGGGGTTCTTTTACTCAGGGCGGCTTACAAAAGCAAAGGCACAATTTGATGCCTGCATCACAGAACAATCAAAACACAAAATTACATCAAATTCAAATTAACAACAATTCATGCATTATAACCATAAAATCAATAAAATCAATAAAACCAAATACAATCCCAATTTCTCCTCTTACATGGTCAGCGTTCACTAACTGATAGATCCAGTTTTACGTTCCACTTCATCAATCCTGTTGATCTTACTCGCCTGATTGTCTGATTGAATTGCCAGATTGCCCAAAGGCCTGGTCCCATAACCACATCTTCACCCTCCTCCTGAAGGAGAGGAGGGATGATGATGCCCTGATTTCCCCTGGGAGTGAGTTCCACAGGTGAGGGGCCACCACTGAGAAAGCCCTGCTCCTCGTCCCCACCAGTCTTACTTGTGACAGTGGTGGGGGCGAGAGCAGGGCCTCCCCAGATGATCTCAAACTCCGAGGTGGGACGTAGAATGAGATACGTTCGGACAGATACACTAGACCGGAACCGTACAGGGTTTTGTAGGTCAAAACCAGCACTTTGAATTGTGCTCACAACTGAACTGGCAGCCAGTGGAGCTGGCACAACAGGGAGGTGGTGTGCTCCCTGTATGTCGCTCCGGTGAGCAGTCTGGCTGCCGCTCGCTGGACTAGTTGAAGTTTCCAAACAGTCTTCAAGGGCAACCCCACGTAGAGAGCGTTGCAGTAGTCTATTCGGGATGTAACAAGAGCGTAGACCACCGTGATCAAGAATAGGGCTCCACAGCCACCTACGGACCCACCACCAAGACACTACATCTGGAGGACTACCATCCTCGAGCTACGAGGGATCGCCTAAGTAAGCAAGTAAGTAAGTAAGGTAGAGAAGGGAAAGATCTTGCATGACTACGGATAGGACAATTCACCCAGATGCACCCAGACCTAAATTCATCCAACGATCCTGGAGAAAGGAGCACTGCGGGACCCAAAGTGGTAGGACACTGGAGGTTTTATTTCATCCTTGGATATATGGTGGGTTTGCCTCCCCCCGCCCTGCAGCAAGGGGTCTGGATGGGTGCAAAAGATGGTGGAGATGTTTGGGAAAGCTTTCCTGGAAGATGGAGTGCTTCTTCTTCTTCTTCTTCTTCTTAGGGTCTCGGTAAGAAAGTCCATGGGATGCAGGTAGGATGCAGTTCGGACACCTGGACTGATTTCACCTGGAAAGACAACAGTCTCCGATTTGATTCTTAATTTTGAATATATATTTCAGTTACTTTATCTATGGTAACCCTAAAGAAAATCTATCTAAGGGATTTCTCAGCCAGGATTGCCTTAACTTTCCCTCTGAGGCTGAGAGAGTGTGGGTCACCCATGTCATAATTAGAATCATAGAATCCTAGAGTTGGAAGAGACCTCCTGGGTCATCCAATCCAACCCCATTCTGCCAAGAAGCAGGAAAATTGCATTCAAAGCACCCCTGACAGATGGCCATCCAGCCTCCAAAGGAGGAGCCTCCACCATACTCCAGGGCAGAGAGTTCCACTGCTGAACAGCTCTCACAGTCAGGAAGTTCTTCCTAATGTTCAGGTGGAATCTCCTTTCCTGTAGTCTGAAGCCATTGCTCTGTGTCCTGGTTTCCAGGTCAGCAAGGAACAAGCTTGCTCCCTCCTCCTCCCTATGAATTCATCTCACATATTTATACATGGCTATCATCATGTCTCCTCTCAGTCTTCTCTTCTTCAGGCTAAACATGTCCAGATCTTTAAGCCGCTCCTCATAGGGCTTGCTCTCCAGACCCTTGATCATTTGAGTTGCCCTCCTTTGGACACATTCCGGCTTAGAGTCAACATCTCCCTTCAATTGTGGTGCCCCGAATTGGACACAGTATTCAAGATATGGTCTAACCAAGGCAGAATTCAATTGCATAGAATTACGGTAAAAAAAGACCCATGTCTTATCCCACAGCAAGCTGGCTTCAGAAAAAGACAAAAGCTGCACATCGCAAGTGCTGAACCTGACTCAGCACATAGAAGATGGCTTTGAAAGGCAGCAGATCACAGGAGCTGTCTTCATAGACCTGTCAGCAGTCTATGATACTGTGAACCACCACCTCCTCTTGAGAAAAAATGTACAATATCACAAAGGACGACCACCTCACCCGCCTCATAGGAAACCTGCTACAAAACAGGAGCTTTGTTGTTGAGTTCCAGGGCCAGAGAAGCAGACAGCGGAAACAGAAGAACGGTCTGCCTCAGGGGAGCGTGCTCGCTCCATCCATGTTCAACATCTACACAAATGACCAGCCACTGCCAGAAGGGACAGAGAGTTCATCTATGCTGATGATCGTGCCATCACCGCTCAAGCTGGGAACTTTGAGATGGTAGAACAAAAGTTCTCATAGGAAACCTGCTACAAAACAGGAGCTTTTTTGTTGAGTTCCAGGGCCAGAGAAGCAGATGGCGGAAACAGAAGAACAGCCTGCCTCAGGGGAGCATGCTTGCTCCATCCATGTTCAAAATCTACACAAATGACCAGCCACTACCAGAAGGGACAGAGCGTTTCATCTATGCTGATGACCGTGCCATTACTGCTCAAGCAGGGAGCTTTGAGATGGTTGAACAGAAGCTCTACGAAGCTCTAGGTGCTTTTACTGCCTATTACCGGTGTGCAGAAGTTATTGATACTATGTGTTTGACTGTTAGAATATATTTGTGTGGTAACAGTAGCTGAAAACTAGAGTTAACTGGTTTGTATCCACAGTAGCGTTGCCAAGGAGACCAGGCAGGAGAGTGAGAAGTGGGCGGAGCCAAGCAAGAAAATGTTATCTGCGTCTTTGAAAAGAAGCAGTTCAGTTCGGAGTTAGCAGTCGGAGTTAGTGGTTGGGAGTGAAGAGAGAGGAGAGTGGAGAGTGGAGAAGCAGTGTGTGTGAATAGCCGGAGGTTTCTTCAGTCTAGGAAGGCTGAAGGGAGAAACCTAAATAGTTTCTTTAGTCAGAGAGGACTAAAGCTTGTTTGGATCACTAGTCAGGGAAGGACTAGAGATCTGGGATTTGATCAAGAAGAGATCAAATTGGAAGGCTATTCACATTAGGAAACATTGTTTATTAAAGTGCTTCACCTCAGTAAAAGTCAATCACAAGTTGTGTCATCTAGAAGAGTGAACTGTATTGCAAACCAAGTTACATTCAAAGTTCTATAAGTTGTTCCAAGTTATTTAACAGCCTGCAACCATACGCTTTGTACATAATAAACGTATTAACTTTTGTTGAAGACCGTCTCATCTCCATTAATCTGCGTCTGTGGAGCCAGTTCTCATGTTGGTGGCAGTTACCTTAATTTACAAGTAATAATTGGCCTCCCCTATAATAAATTCTTATCAACAATTGAGGCCTGAGATTAATTACATCCATAATCATCCCCACCTGTATAATTGGTGGCAGAATTTAAGAACAAACTGTACAGTTAATGACAGCGGGTGGGATCTTTGAAGATAGAGTCCCTATGCCCTGTCTGTGGTTGGAATAGCACCTTTGCAACCGGGAAAACCAGCTGATCCCCAACCCATCTAAAACACAGGGATGTGCCTTTCATCTCAAGAACAGACAAGCATCCCAAGCTCTGAGGATTATTACCTGGGAAGGAATCCCACGGGAGCATTGTAGCACACCCAAATAGTGGGAGGAGTCACTCTGGACCATGCTCTGACCTACAAGAAGCACTGCCTGAACATCAAGCAAAAATGGGGCGCTAGAAACAATATCATACTAGCACAACCTGGGATCACAACCAGACACAGTGAAGACATCTGCCCTTACGCTATGCTACTCTGCTGCTGAGTATGCATGCCCAGTGTGGAACACATCTCACCACGCTCAAACAGTGGATGTGGCTCTTAATGAGACATGCCGCATTATCACAGGTGTCTGCGCCCTACACCACGGGAGAAATTACACTGCTTAGCTGGTACTGCACCACCTGACATCCGCCGGGAAGTAGCAGCCAAGAGTGAAAGGACCAAGGCAGAGACATCTCCAGCTCATCCCCTGTTTGGTTATCAGCCAGCACGCCAACGACTTAAATCTAGACATAGTTTTCTAAGATCTACAGAGACACTCGCTGGAACACCTCAGCAAGCGAGAGTCCAAACACCCCGTGATAATGCGGCATGTCTCATTCAGAGCCACATCCACTGTTTTAGCTGGTGAGATGTGTTCCAGACTGGGCATGCATACTCAGCAGCAGAGTAGCATAGCGCAAGGGCAGATGTCTTCACTGTATCTGGTTGTGATCCCCAGGTTGTGCCAGACAGCTTTCGTATGATATTGTTTCTAGCGCTCACTTTTTGCTTGATGTTCAGGCAGTGCGTCTTGTAGGTCAGAGCACGGTCCAGAGTGACTCCCAGGTATTTGGGTGCATTGCAATGCTCCCGTGGGATTCCTTATCAGGTAATAATCCTCAGAGCTCGGGATGCTTCTCTGTGCTTAAGGTGAAATGCACATGTCTGTGTTTTAGATGGATTAGGGATCAGCTGGTTTTCCCTGTAATAGGCAGTAAGAGCACCAAGAGCTTCGGAGAGCTTCTGTTCAACCATCTCAAAGCTCCCTGCTTGAGCGGTGATGGCACGATCATCAGCATAGATGAAGCTCTCTGTCCCTTCTGGCAGTGACTGGTCATTTGTGTAGATGTTGAACATGGATGGAGCCAGCATGCTCCCCTGCGGCAGGCCGTTCTTCTGTTTCTGCCATCTGCTTCTCTGGCCCTGGAACTCAACAAAAAAGCTCCTGTTTTGTAGCAGGTTCCCTATGAGGCGGGTGAGGTGGTCGTCCTTTGTGATCTTATACATTTTTCTCAGGAGGAGGCTTCTCTGGCCTACTGCTTCTAGACCCCTACTGATAGGTCATCAGAAAGGGACACCGGATGATGCAAACCCTTTGCAATGATACTGGTCCGACACTGACTGATGCAACCCCTTTACAATGACAAACGTAACACATATTTCTAGTCCAGTACTCACTCTGGTGCAGGTATGGGTCCAGGTACGGGTCCAGGTCCGGGTCCAGGGCTGTGGACGCTTAGTCTCTGCTGGCTCCCTGGTCTAAAAGAAGAGATTGCAGAGTGATCCATGGGGCAAACCTGTTCCCTGGGTCTGCATTTTGTAATAGTATATATTAGTAAACTAATGGTTAATGTTTTGTTTCAGGTGTCAAACAGGGATGTGTTATTGCCCCAACTTTATTCTCCATCTTCATCGCTATGATACTTCACCTTGTTGATGGGAAGCTTCCCACCGGAGTGGAAATCATCTATCGGACAGATGGCAAGCTGTTTAACCTCAGCAGACTGAAAGCCAAAACCAAGGTCACAACAACATCTGTTATAGAACTCCAGTATGCTGATGACGTCATCTGTGCGCATTCAGAAAAAGACCTGCAAGCCACTCTAAACACCTTCACAGAAGCATCCACAAAGCTTGGCAACACCAGAGGCACTCCAAGGGGCCAGATACTGGTCAAAGGACATTTAACCAACTATCAAACTCACAAATGTTGTATTTTGTCTGTTTGTTTGCTTTGTTCTGTTAGAAATGTAATATAATTGACTGGTTGATCTGACACGACAAATAAATGCTCCGCCAGCTGCGCCACAATCCCGTGGTTCTCATGGGACTTTGCTTTGCTGGTGCCTTTTTGAATCATGCTTCAAAGTGTTATTTTCTATTGATCTTTTGGAACATTAATTTTGCTCTTAAGAACTTTTATCTTTTATTCTTTAATAAACTTATTTCTCATGCCAGGAAGGGAATGCTCAAGATCTTGCAAGGAAGACTCCAGCCAGACATGGAGCGAGAGTTGCCAGATGTTAAGGAAGCGGTCTGCAAACACTTAGAAACAAATGCAGTCATCGCTAATAGTCAACGTGGATTGATCAAAAACAAGTCATGCCAGACTCATCTGATCTCTTTCTTCTGTAGAGTTACAAGCTGGGTAGATGCGGGGAATGATGCCGTGGATGGAGCGTGTCTGGATTTCAGGAAGGCCTTCTTTGACAAGGTCCCCCACGACCTTCTGGCAAGGAAACTAGGCCAATGTGGGCGAGGCAAAACTACGGTGAGGTGGATCTGGAATTGGTTAAGTGGACGAACACAGAGAGTGCTCACTAATGCTTCCTCTTCATCCTGGAAAGAAGTGACAAGTGGAGTGCCACAAGCAGGGTTCCGTCCTGGGCCCGGTCCTGCTCAGGATCTTCATTAATGACTTAGATGAAGGGCTAGAAGGCAGGATCATCAAGTTTGCAGACGACACCAGATTGGGAGGGAGAGCCAATAGTCCAGAGGACAGGAGCAGAATTCAAAACGATCTTGACAGATTAGAGAGATGGGCCAAAACTAACACAATGAAGTTCAACAGTGACAAATGCAAGATACTCCACTTTGGCAGAAAAAATGAAATGCAAAGATACAGAATGGGGGACGCCTGGCTCAAGAGCAGTACGTGTGAAAAAGATCTTGGAGTCCTCGTGGACAACAAGTTGAACATGAGCCAGGAATGTGATGTGGCGGCAAAAAAAGCCAATGGGATTTTGGCCTGCATCAAGAGGAGCATAGTGTCTAGATCTAGGGAAGTAATGCTCCCCATGCTCTATTCCGCTTTGGTTAGACCACACCTGGGCGCCACAATTCAAGAGAGATCTTGACAAGCTGGAATGTGTCCAGAGGAGGGCGACTCAAAGGATCAAGGGTCTGGAGAACAAGCACTATGAGGAGCGGCTTAGGGAACTGGGCATGTTTAGCCTGAAGAAGAGAAGGCTGAGAGGAGATATGAGAGCCATGTATAAATATGTGAGAGGAAGCCACAGGAAGAGGAGGGAGCAAGCTTGTTTTCTGCTTCCTTGGAGACTAGGACGCGGAACAATGGCTTCAAACTACAAGAGAGGAGATTCCATCTGAACATTAGGAAGAACTTCCTGACTGTGAGAGCCGTTCAGCAGTGGAACTCTCTGCCCTGGAGTGTGGTGGAGGCTCCTTCTTTGGAAGCTTTTAAGCAGAGGCTGGATGGCCATTTGTCAGGGGTGATTTGAATGCAATATTCCTGCTTCTTGGCAGAATGGGGCTGGACTGGATGATGGCCCAGGAGGTCTCTTCCAACTCTTTGATTCTATGATTCTATGATTCTATGTTCAAGCTGGGTTTAGAAAAGGCAGAGGAACCAGAGACCAGATTGCCAATCTCCGGATGCTGGAGAATGGAGAAAGGCAGCGAGTGTCAGAAAAACCTCTATTTCTGCTTCATTGACTACTCTAAAGCCTTTGACTGTGTGGATCATGGTGGATTGTGGCAAGTCCTTGGTGGGATGGGCATCCCAAGCCCCCTTCCCTCTCTCCTGAGGAATCTGTACAAGGACCAAGGAGCAACAGTCAGAACTGACCACGGAACAGGAGACGGGTTCCAGATTGGGAAAGGCGTCCGGCAAGGCTGCATCCTCTCACCCAACCTTTTTAACTTGTATGCAGAACACATCATGCGAGGATGTGCGGGGCTTGAGGAATGCAAAGCTGGGGTGGAAATGGCTGGAAGAAACATTCACAACCTCAGATATGCAGATGACACCACTCTGATGGCCAAAAGCGAGGAGGAGCTGAGGAGCCTTCTAACCAAGGTGAAAGAAGAAAGCGCAAAAGCCGGGTTGCAGCTAAACACCTGAATGAATGAACAACAACAAACTATAAAGACTTCTGGCTGGGTGCAGTTTGGTGTTTTCAGCAAGGTGAATCTACGCTTTGGTGCGACACCCAAGTAACAAAGGTGGAGGCATTACTTTTCATTCGACCCTCATATCATGCTAGGTCTTATTTTCATGGGAGGTCTTAGGGTCTTATTTTCAGGGATTGTGACGCAGCTGGCTGAGTGTCAGCTGCATTAAGATCACTCTGGACCAAAAGGTCATGAGTTCGAAGCCAGCCTGGGTTGCAGTGGATTTCCAACCAATTGTGTGTAGCCTGTTGTTGGCCTTTGCAACCCGAAAGACAGTTGCATCTGTCAAGTAGGAATATTAGGTACGACCTTAAAGTGTGGGGAGGCTAAATTAACTGATTTATGAGGCCATAAAGAAGATAGATGCCTTTGAACTGTGGTGTTGGAGGAAAGTTCTGAGAGTGCCTTGGACTGCGAGAAGATCAAACCAGTCCATCCGCCAGGAAAGAAAGCCCGGCTGCTCATTGGAGGGAAGGAGGCTAGAGACAAAGCTGAAATACTTTGGCCACATCATGAAGAGACCAGTTGTGCCCGTACCTTGGGAAGTCTGATCTGGCCACAGTGGTCCACGCTCTTGTTACATCCCGAATAGACTACTGCAACACACTCTACATGGGGTTGCCCTTGAAGACTGTTCAGAAACTTCAACTGGTCCAGCGAGCGGCAGCCAGATTGCTCACCAGAACAACATACAGGGAGCACACCCCCCTCCCTGATGTGTCAGCTCCACTGGCTGCCGGTTCAGTTCCGAGCACAATTCAAGGTGCTGGTTTTGACCTACAAAACCCTATACGGTTCCGGTCCAGCGTATCTGTCCGAACGTATCTCCCTCTACGTCCCACTCCGGAATTTGAGATCATCTGGGGAGGCCCTGCTCTTGACCCCACCACTATCACAAGTGAGGCTGGTGGGGACGAGGAGCAGGGCCTTCTCGGTGGTGGCCCCTCACCTGTGGAACTCACTCCCGGGGGAAATTAGGGCATCGACATCCCTCCTCTCCTTCAGGAGGAAGGTAAAGACGTGGTTGTGGGACCAGGCCTTTGGGCAATCTGACAATTAGATATGGACAACCAGATGGATAGGACTGACAGGACTGACAACTGTGGAATTGGAATTTGAACTATGAGATTGTGAAACGCTGACCATCAATGAGGAGAAAATGGTTTGTATTGGTTTTATTGCTTTTACTGGTTTTATGTTTGTGTTTGCCTTACATTAATTATTGTAATTTGATGTTATTACTAGAATTGCTGTTTTCTGTTAACTAATGTTATTTGTCTTATTGCTGTTATGTGATGCGGGCATCGAATTGTGCCTTGCTTTTGTAAGCCGCCCTGAGTCCCCTCCGGGGTGAGAAGGACGGGGTAGAAGCAACCCAAATAAATAAAATAAATAAGAGACAGCAAAGCCCAGAGAAGACAATGATGCTGGGGAAAGTGGAAGGCAAAAGGAAGAGGGGCCGACCAAGGGCGAGATGGATGGATGGCATCCTTGAAGTGACTGGACTGACCTTGAAGGAGCTGGGGGTGGGGACGGCCGACAGGGAGCTTTGGCGTGGGCTGGTCCATGAGGTCACGAAGAGTTGGAGACGACTGAACGAATGAACAACAACAAACTATAAAGACTTCTGGCTGTGTGCAGTTTGGTGTTTTCAGCAAGGTGAATCTACGCTTTGGTGCAACACCCAAGTAACAAAGGTGGAGGCATCACTTTTCATTCGACCCTCATACCATGCTAGGTCTTATTTTCAGGGGAGGTCTTAGGGTCTTATTTTCAGGGATTGTGGCGCAGCTGGCTGAGTGTCAGCTGCATTAAGATCACTCTGACCAAAAGGTCATGAGTTCGAAGCTAGCCCGGGTTGGAGTGGGTTTCCAACCAATTGTGTGTAGCCTGTTGCTGACCTTTGCGACCCGAAAGACAGTAGCATCTGTCAAGTAGGAATATTAGGTACCACCTTAAAGTGTGGGGAGGCTAAATTAACTGATTTATGAGGCCATAAAGAAGATAGATGCTTTTGAGCTGTAGTGTTGGAGGAAAGTGCTGAGAGTGCCTTGGACTGCGAGAAGATCCAACCAGTCCATCCTCCAGGAAAGAAAGCCCGGCTGCTCACTGGAGGGAAGGAGACGAGAGGGAAAGTTGAAATCCTTTGGCCACATCATGAGGAGACAGGAAAGCCTAGAGAAGACAATGATGCTGGGGAAATTAGAAGGTAAAAGGAAGAGGGGCCGACCAAGGGCAAGATGGATGGATGGCATCCTTGAAGTGACTGGACTGACCTTGAAGGAGCTGGGGGTGGTGACGGCCGACAGGGAGCTCTGGCGTGGGCTGGTCCATGAGGTCACGAAGAGTCAGAGACGACTGAACGAATGAACAACAAAACCCTGCATCCAGCTATGAGAATTTACAGTTAACAGATAACAACAACAACAACAACAACGTCCTAAAGACCTTGGCCTGCAGTTTCCCACAGCAAGGAATGATGTTGTTGATACTGGAACTAGCCAGGTGCAAATTGACTCAGAAAAGGAGGACAGTTCTCAGCCTGATAATGAGCAAGAAGGCAAACAGGCTGACACTAACGAACAGACTGACCTTGACGAAGGGGGAGCCTTAGATCGGGCTGACCGTTTGGAATTCAGAGTTCGAAGGAGTGTGAGAATAATCAACAAGAAGGAGGCCAGAGACCAAAGAAACGCCTTCATGTTTTGCAAAGGGCATTAAGCAGTGTGTTTGGGGCCAAATCATTGTCAGAGCAACTTTTTCCATTTAACTAAGAAGCTTGCCTTTGCTTGTCTGGATTATCTTGCAGTTTTTGTGTTCATGGTCTCAGGACTTAGTCATATTTATTTATTTATTTGCAGCGTTTCTATTCCGCCCTTCTCACCCCGCAGGGGACTCAGGGCGGATTACAGTGTACACATATGGCATCCTTGAAGTGACTGGACTGACCTGGAAGGAGCTGGGGGTGGTGACGGCCGACAGGGAGCTCTGGCGTGGGCTGGTCCATGAGGTCACAAAGAGTCGGAGACGACTGAACGAATGAACAACAACAACAAAGAAGACTCCAGCAAAGCATTCCAGTGGGGAAGCATGCGGGGAATGTGGAAGTGCTTCATCAGCCCAGGCTGGAGTGGGTTTCCAACCAATTATGTAGCCTGTTGTCAACCTTTGCAACCCGAAAGACAGTTGCATCTGTCAAGTAGGAAAATTAGGTACCACCTTAAATTGTGGGGAGGCTAAATTAACTGATTTATGAGGCCTCCAGCAAAGCATTCCAGCAGGGAAGCATGCGGGGAATGCGGAAGTACTTCATCAGTGTCGCAGATGGACGATGAAAGCGACAGCTCCCCCTGGCGGCCAGAAAAAGTGAAATAGCCTCTGTGTATGTCTGTACATGTTTGTATGTCAAAATTGGCATTGAATGTTTGCCATATATGTGTACACTGTAATCCGTCCTGAGTCCCCTGCTATGGGGTGAGGAGAAGGGCGGAATAGAAAAGCTGTAAATAAAGAAATAAATAAATATTTTCGGGGAAAGAGGGTATCTCGCCTTTTCCCGTAACATTGTATTGGTCCATGACGCTACCGTGTTTTAGGGCAATGGTTTGCTTTTCCCTCTTGAGTTCCTCCCGCAAAAGATGATGGATCCATTGGAAATAAAGACCAAGGGAGTCAATTAAGATTACCTTTCCGGTTTCTTCGTCATCTTGTACGTAACCACGCCTAAGATTAAGAGAGACCCGATCATGCAGCCGGTGATGATGCCTGCCATGGTGCCCATGGGGAGGACCCTTGGCTCTGTTCGGTTCGTAGCTGGAGAAATAGTGGCCGCTGGGAACACAAGGAAACACCATTAGGACTGCTATAGGATGATGGGACACGTCCATTCAGTTCCTGATGTTGTGTTGACCCCCAACCATAACATTATTTTTGTTGCTACTTCACAACTGTGATTTTGCTCCTGTTATGAATCGCAATATAAATCTCTGTGCTCTCTGGGTGTAGGTGGACTACAACTCCCAAACTCAACGTCAATGCCCACCAAACCCTTCCAGTATTTTCTGTTGGTTGTGGGAGTTCTGTGTGCCAAGTTTGGCTCAATTCCATCATTGGTGGAGTTCAGAATGCTCTTTGATTGTAGATGAACTATAAATCCCAGCAACTACAACTCCCAATTGCCAAGGTATATTTTCTCCAAACTCTACCCATATTCACATTTGGGCAGATTGAGTATTCATGCCAAGTTTGGTCCAGATCCATCATTGTTTGAGTCCACAGTGCTCTCTGGATGTACGTGAACTACAACTCCCAAACTCAAGGTCAATGCCCACCAAACCCTTCCAGTGTGTTCTGGTGGTCATGGGAGTCCTGTATGCCATGTTTGTTTCAATTCCATCATTGGTAGAGTTCAGAATGATCTTTGATTGTAGGTGAACTATAAATCCCAGAAACTACAACTCTCAAATGTCAAGGTCTATTTCCCCCAAACTCCATCTGTGTTCATATTAGGGCATATTGAGTGCTTGTGCCAAGTTTGATCCAGATCCATCATTGTTTGAGTCCACAGTGCTTTCTGGATGTAGGTGAACTACAACTCCCAAACGCAAGGTCAATGCCCACCAAACCCTTCCAGTGTGTTCTGTTGGTCATGGGAGTCCTGTATGCCATGTTTGGTTCAATTCCATCATTGGTGGAGTTCAGAATGCTCTTTGATTGTAGGTAAACTATAAATCCCAGCAACTACAACTCCCAAATGACAAAATCAATTTTTTTTAGTGATGATCACTCCTTGGGTTGTTAGTTGTATCCTGTATTTGTGTATTTGTGAGTTTATATGTGTACATGCATATTGTGTATTTGTGTGTGCTCATCTATATGCATATTTGTGTGTATATATGTATGTATGTGGATATGTATATGTGTGTGCATGTGTATATGTATATATGTATATGTGCATGTGTATATATGTGTGTGTATGTATATGTGTATATTTATGTGTGTTTTTGCATATATATATATATATACGTGTATGTGTGTATGAATGTGTTCATGTGCATATGTATATGACTGTATGTGTATATGTATATATGTCTGTATGTATATGTATGTGTGTATATGTGTATTCTTTGTGTGTGTTTGTGCATATATATACATGTGTGGGTATGAATGTGTGCATGTGCATATGTATATAATTGTATGTGTATATGTATATGTGCATGTGTACATGTATATGTATGTATATGTGTATTTATATGTTTGTGTGTATATGTGTACTATTTGTGTGTGTTTGTATATATATGTGTGAGTGTGTGTGTATGAATGTGTGCATGTGCATATGTATATGAGTATATATGTATATATGGTACATTTTGGGGGTTTTTAAGTCTTCTGCTGGCGTTGTGTGTTTGTGTGTGTTCACGCGCATGCATGTGTTTATAGATGATGGTCAATTGTTGGCCTGAGAGGGGTCTTGTGTCCAAATTTGGTGTCAATTCATCCAGTAGTTTTTGAGTTCTGTTAATCCCACAAACGAACATGACATTTTTATTTATATTAGATTATTATCATCGAAGGCTTTCATGGCTGGAATCACTGGGTTGTTGTATATTTTTCAGGCTATATGGCCATGTTCTAGAAGCATTCTCTCCTGACATTTCACCTACATCTATGGCAAACATCCTCAGAGGTGGTGAGATCAGGGAGATCTAATCACCTCTCAGGGACATCTAATCCCCTGTCAACAAAAGATTCCCCCAGGCACTTCCAGGCCATCAAATGCTCATCAAGGTGTCCAGTTCATCCCTAGCTCCAGCAGACAAGAGTTCTTTGTCCCACCCTGGCCATTCCACAGATATATAAACCCATTTTCCTAGTTCCAACAGACCTCACTACCTCTGAGGATGCTTCAAATCACCCCCGACAGATGGCCATCCAGCCCCTGTTTAAAAGCTGCCAAAGAAGAAGCCTTCACCACACTCCAGGGCAGAGAGTTCCACTGCTGAACGGCTCTCACAATCGGGAAGTTCTTCCTCATGTTCAGGTGGAATCTCCTCTCTTGTAGTTTGAAGCCATTGCTCCATTGCGTCCTAGTCTCCAAGGAAGCAGAAAACAAGCTTGCTCCCTCCTCCTCCCTGTGGCTTCCTCTCACATATTTATACCTGGCTCTCATCATGTCTCCTCTCAGCCTTCTCTTCTTCAGGCTAAACATGCCCAGCTCCTTAAGCCGCTCCTCATAGGGCTTGTTTTCCAGACTCTTGATCTGCTCCCTCCTCCCTGTGGCTTCCTCTCACATATTTATACATGGCTATCATATCCCCTCTCAACCTTCTCTTCTTCAGGCTAAACATGCCCAGCTCCTTAAACCACTCCTCATAGGGCTTGTTCTCACTCCTGACACGACAAAAAACAACAACAACCTCACAACTTCTGAGGATGCTTGCCATAGATGCAGGCAAAACGTTAGGAGAGAATGCTTCTAGAACATGGCCATATAGCCTTAAAAACCTACAACAACCCATTATTATTGTTATTGTTATTGTTATTGTTATTGTTATTGTTATGTTTACAAAATTCAAATGAAAAAATATTGGGTAAGTTTGGCTTCCTAAGTTTTTTGGTGCACACCATGCCCACGTATCTGATATCTCCTCGTAAGCACAAATTTAACTCATTTGATATGACTTACTAGGACTAACAATAATTTTGCACAGTCCAACTACTATACATGTGGGAAAAAAAACAAGAAGCAAAAGTGTCTCCATTTGGCAATGTAGACAACCCCCCCAAACCCCAAACCTTCATGGACTTGCTTGACCACGAGGAAGGTTTCTCCGGTCTCAGTCCCCCCAGTGGTGTTCTTGATGATCTTGTAGAACGCCATGTCCTCGATGTCCAGGTTGTTGATGTGCAAGGAACAGTCCTTACTGAGGCTCTGCTTCCCGTTGTAGCCCTCTAACTTTTGGATAGGCTTACTGTCAGGCTTGATCACGTACAAGAAAATCCGAAGGTAATCGCTGAGCAAGCTCCTGAGCCACAGGCAGGAGGTTACGTCCGCCGTCGTCGTCTCCGGGACCAGTGAAACGGATTCTCCGACCAATGAGAACTCCGGCATATGCACAATGGTGATGTTCACATTTTTTGTGGCTTGCGAGTGAGCCACGAAGAAGCATGAACTCAAGACCTGGGCTGGTTGGAGAAGCCAACATTCAGTATTATCTTTCTGGCAGTCATATCCCATTATCTACACACACACACACACACCAATTGTATTCCAAGTTGTAAACAGGGTAGAACACTCATCCATATTTAATTGCATAATAGTTTCCCTTTTTTAATTAAAATAAAGAGGGTGCGACTATTATGCAAGGAAAACATCTGCCTTTAATTCTCTCTTTACTGTTGAAGCAGCTTACAAAACATGGAATGGAGTTCTTTGGAGAAAGGAGGGGAGATCTGATTTCATTGCATAATAGTTTCCCTTTTTTAATTAAAATAAAGATGGTGCGACTATTATGCGAGGAAAAACATCTGCTTTTGATTCTCTGTTTACTGTTGAAGCAGCTTAAAAAACATGGAATTGAGTTCTTTGGAGAAAGGAGGGGAGATCTGATTTCATTGCATAATAGTTTCCCCTTTTTAACTAAAATAAAGAGGGTGCGACTATTATGCGAGGAAAAACATCTGCCTTTAATTCTCTCTTTACTGTTGAAGCAGCTTACAAAACATGGAATGGAGTTCTTTGGAGAAAGGAGGGGAGATCTGATTTCATTGCATAATAGTTTCCCTTTTTTAATTAAAATAAAGATGGTGCAACTATTATGCGAGGAAAAACATCTGCTTTTGATTCTCTGTTTACTGTTGAAGCAGCTTAAAAAACATGGAATGGAGTTCTTTGGAGAAAGGAGGGGAGATCTGATTTCATTGCATAATAGTTTCCCTTTTTTAACTAAAATAAAGAGGGTGCGACTATTATGCGAAGAAAAACATCTGCCTTTAATTCTCTCTTTACTGTTGAAGCAGCTTACAAAACATGGAATGGAGTTCTTTGGAGAAAGGAGGGGAGATCTGATTTCATTGCATAATAGTTTCCCTTTTTTAATTAAAATAAAGATGGTGCGACTATTATGCGAGGAAAAACATCTGCCTTTGATTCTCTCTTTACTGTTGAAGCAGCTTACAAAACATGGAATGGAGTTCTTTGGAGAAAGGAGGGGAGATCTGATTTCATTGCATAATAGTTTCCCTTTTTTAACTAAAATAAAGAGGGTGCGACTATTATGCGAAGAAAAACATCTGCCTTTAATTCTCTCTTTACTGTTGAAGCAGCTTACAAAACATGGAATGGAGTTCTTTGGAGAAAGGAGGGGAGATCTGATTTCATTGCATAATAGTTTCCCTTTTTTAATTAAAATAAAGAGGGTGCGACTATTATGCGAGGAAAAACATCTGCCTTTGATTCTCTGTTTTCTGTTGAAGCAGCTTACAAAACATGGAATGGAGTTCTTTGGAGAAAGGAGGGGAGATCTGAGATCTAGAGACCTCCATTCCAGGTTTGCAAATTTTGTGTTTTGTCTGTTTGTTTGTTTGTTTGTTTGTTTTGTTCTGTTAGAAATGTAATACAATTGAGTGGTTGCCCTGACACAACAAATAAATAAAATGCTATGGGATCCTAGGATGTGCAGGTCCGTGAGACCATTCCAAAGAATGTAACCCTTGGATCTTTCCCTAGAGAGAGAGAGAGAGAGAGAGAGAGAGAGAGAGAGAGAGAGAGAGGGATGGATGGATGGATGGAGAGATAGATAGATAGATAGATAGATAGATAGATAGATAGATAGATAGATAGAGTATATAGATAGATAGACAGACGGATGGACGGATGGGTGGTTGGATGGGTGGTTGGGTGGTTGGATGGGTGGTTGGGTGGGTGGATGGGTGGGTGGATGGATGGTTGGATGGATGGATGGATGGTGGGTGGGTGCGTGGTTGGTTGGATGGATAGATAGATAGATAGATAGATAGATAGATGTATTCCTGCCATGAATCCCATTGAAACCCAGTCTCTCACCTGCTAGAAAGAGGCTCAGCCAAGGTGTTGCGCAGCCGCTGATCAGTGCCCACATCATTTTTCCTAACAATTTGAGTGATGGGTCAAGCCTTGGGCATGCTGGGAAGGGTCTTCTGTGCCCAACTTGATGTCTGCAGGGGCCCCTTGTTGGGCTAGGCCAACCCACCTTGATCTCGCCAGCTTAGGATCCCATACTCATGGCCGACCACCCTTCACAAGCCTTTAGAGGAAGATGTCACAAAGCAAAGGGCTCGGCCATTGTGAGGCAGGAAGATTCCTCTGAGGTGGGCGTTCTCTCCATGGGGCCAGGGCTGCAGCCATGATGGGGGGGGGGGGGGAGGAAGTGGTTCTAGGTGTCTCCAGGTGTCTCCAGTGTCCATTGGCAGAGAGGTTGACTCTGGGTTTGGGTCCAAGCTTCATAGGAGCTATCCAGGGAAGGATGGAGAGAAGGGAAAGAAGAGGAAAAGAGGGAAGGAAAAGATGGAGAAAGAAAGGGGAGAAGTAGGGCACGGAAGAAGGCAGAGAAGGAGGGGTGGAAGGATGGAGGTACGGAAAGAAGGAAGGAGAGATGTAAGGGAGAGAGGAAAGGAAAGACGATGGGAAAAGAAAGAAGGAGAAATTGAAAACCTGAATTATTATTTATTTACTTTATTTATATACTGCTTTTCTCAGCCCTCAGGCGACTCAAAGCAGTGAAGGAAGGAAGAAAAGTAGGTGAGAGAGTTAAGGAAACAGGAAGAGAAAGGGAAGGAAAAGATAGAAGAGAGAAAAGATGGGAAAGAGGGAAGGAAGGAAGGAAGGAAGGAAGGAAGGAAGGAAGGAAGGAAAAGAGAGAAGAGAGAAGAGATGGGAAAGAGGGAAGGAAGGAAGGAAGGAAGGAAGGAAGGAAGGAAGGAAGGAAGGAAGGAAGGAAGGAGAAAAGTAGGGAGAGAGGGAAGGAAAGAAGAAGGGAAAGGGAGGAAAGGGAGGAAGGAAAGAAGGAAGGAAGGGAAAAGAGAGAAGAGAGAAGAGATGGGAAAGAGGGAAGGAAGGAAGGAAGGAAGGAAGGAAGGAAGGAAGGAAGGAAGGAAGGAAGGAAAGAAGGAGAAAAGTAGGGAGAGAGGGAAGGAAAAAGGAAGGGAAAGGGAAGGAGGGAAGGAAGGAGTGAAGGAAAGAGATAGAAGAGAGAAGAGACTGGAAAGAGGAAAGGAAGGAAGTAGAAAAGTAGGGAAAGAGGGAAGGAAAGAG
Source organism: Anolis sagrei (assembly GCF_037176765.1). Classification (NCBI taxonomy): domain Eukaryota; kingdom Metazoa; phylum Chordata; class Lepidosauria; order Squamata; family Anolidae; genus Anolis; species Anolis sagrei. Next base: position 108,122,774 of record NC_090034.1, read on the forward strand.
GCAGGGAAAGGGAAGAAAGGAAGGAAGGAAGGAGGGAAGGAAGGAAGGAAGGAGGGAAAGAAAATGAGAGAAGAGAGAAGATATTGGAAATAGGAAAGGAAGGAAGGAAGGAAGGAAGGAAGGAAGGAAGGAAGGAGAAAAATAGAGTAGTGAAAAGGAGGAGAGAAGTAGGAGAAAACAGGGAAAGAGGGATGGATGGATGGATGGAAGGAAGGAAGGAAGGAAGGAAGGAAGGAAGGAAGGAAGGAAGGAAGGAAAAGATAGAAGAGAGAAGAGATTGGAAAGAGGAAAGGAAGGAAGGAAGGAAGGAAGGAAGGAAGGAAAGAAGGAAGGAAGGAGAAAAATAGAGTAGTGAAAGGGAGAAGGAGAGAAGTAGGGGAAAACAGGGAAAGAGGGATGGATGGATGGATGGATGGAAGGAAGGAAGGAAGGAAGGAAGGAAGGAAGGAAGGAAGGAAGGAAGGAAGGCAGGAAAGAAGAAGGGAAAGAGGGAAGGAAGGAAGGAGCAAAGGAAGGAGGGAGCACCTTAGTCAGCTCTACTAATAAAGGAGTGAAGTAGTTTATGCCGTTAGATCTCCAGCCCTGGTCATGTCTGGTGCAAATTCTTGATATTTTTAAGGAAAGAATGGGCCTGTGCCCACATCCAAGTCAAGAAGGAAAGCCTGGGGAGAGATCTGCCAGAAGAGCAATATACTTGATATATTTTCCTTGGATTGGAGCCGGAGTGTGGGCAGAATTGGCTGCTGGGCCCCATGTTTTGGTCCAGCATTGCAATAGATGCCAGCCTGGAGCTCTCCCTGGTGCTGAACACATTCCCCAACTACAAAGGCCGTCCTCCTGTGAATGTTTCAACTGACCCACCTTGATTACATTTGATGCCCTGGCAGTGCCTGGAGCAACCATGGAAATGAACACAATCTGGCTACCAGTATTAAAAAAAAACCCTCTAAAATTACAACAGCCAAACAACAGAGGGAAAACAATCAGGGACATCTAATCACCTCTCAACAAAAGATTCCCCCAGGCACTTCCAGGCCATCAAATGCTCATCAAGGTGGTCAGTTCACCCCTAACTCCAGCAGAGAAGAGTTCTTTGTCCCACCTTGGTCATCCCATAGATATATAAACCCATTTTCCTAGTTCCAACAGACCTCACTCCCTCTGAGGATGCTTGCCATAGATGGAGGCGAAACGTCAGGAGAGAATGCCTCTAGAACATGGCCAGATAGCTCGGAAAAACCTACAACAACCTAGTGATTCCAGCGAAAGGTGAAAGGTCTTGCATGACTACAGACAGGACAATTCAAGTGGGATCAGACTGTTTTCATTCCACAGTGTGGATGCACCCAGACCTAGAATCATAGAATCCTAGAATCCAAGAGTTGGAAGAGACCTCATGGGCCATGCAGTCCAACCTCATTCTGCCAAGAAGCAGGAATATTGCATTCAAATCACCCCTGACAGATGGCCATCCAGCCTCTGCTTCAAAGCCCCCAAAGAAGGAGCCTCCACCACACTCCGGGGCAGAGAGTTCCACTGCTGAACGGCTCTCACAGTCAGGAAGTTCTTCCTCACGTTCAGATGGAATCTCCTCTCTTGTAGTTTGAAGCCATTGTTCCATTGCGCCCTAGTCTCCAAGGAAGCAGAAAACAAGCTTGCTCCCTCCTCCTCCCTGTGGCTTCCTCCCACATGTTTATACATAACTATCATATCCCCTCTCAGCCTTCTCTTCTTCAGGCTAAACATGCCCAGCTCCTTAAGCCGCTCCTCATAGGGCTTGTTTTCCAGACCTTTGATCATTGTAGTCGCCCTCCTCTGGACACATTCCAGCTTAGAGTCAATATCTCTCTTGAATTGTGGTGCCCAGAATTGGACACAATATTCCAGGTAAAGTGGTCTAACCAAAGTGGAATAGAGCATGGGAGCATGACTTCCCTAGATCTAGGCACTATGCTCCTATTGATACAGGCCAAAATCCCATTGGCTTTTTTTGCCGCCACATCACATTGTTGGCTCATGTTTAACTTGTTGTCCAATTCATCCTATGGTTTTGGTGGAAGGAGCACTGCAGAGACCAAAGTGGTGGGCACTGGAGGTTTTTATTCCATCTGCGGATATATGATGGGTTTGTCTTTCACCCCTTGAAACAAGGGGGCTGGAGGGGTGCAAAGGATGGTCAAGATGTTTGGGAGGCTTTCCTGGAAAATGGAGTGCTTCTTCTTCTTCTTCTTAGGATATCAGGAAGAAAGTCCATTGGGTCCAGGTGGATTCCTGATGGGACGCAGGTCAGACACCTGGGCTGATTTCACCTGGAAAGACAACAGTCTCTGATTTAATTCTTAAACCTTAATACAGTTCCTCCTGTGGTGGTGACCCCCAACCATAAAATTGTTTTCATTGCTAATTCATAACTAATTCATAACTCGAGAGCAGTACGCGTGAAAAAGATCTTGGAGTCCTCGTGGACAACAAGTTAAACATGAGCCAGGAATGTGATGTGGCGGCAAAAAAAAAGCCAGTGGGATTTTGGCCTGCATCAAGAGGAGCATAGTGCCTAGATCGAGGGAAGTCATGCTCCCCATGCTCTATTCCGCCTTGGTTAGACCACACCTGGAATATTGTGTACAGTTCTGGGCCCCACAGTTCAAGAGAGATATTGACTCTAAGCTGGAATGTGTCCAGAGGAGGGTGACTAAAATGATAAAAGGTCTGGAGTACAAGCCCTATGAGGAGCGGCTAAAGGAGCTGGGCATGTTTAGCCTGAAGAAGAGAAGGCTGAGAGGGGATATGATAGCCATGTATAAATATGTGAGAGGAAGCCACAGGGAGGAGGAGGGAGCAAGCTTGTTTTCTGCTTCCCTGGAGACTAGGACGCAAGAGAACAATGGCTTCAAACTACAAGAGAGGAGATTCCATCTGAACATGAGGAAGAACTTCCTGACTGTGAGAGCCATTCAGCAGTGGAACTCTCTGCCCCGGAGTGTGGTGGAGGCTCCTTCTTTGGAAGCTTTTAAGCAGAGGCTGGCTGGCCATCTGTCAGGGGTGATTTGAATGCGGTATTCCTGCTTCTTGGCAGAATGGGGTTGGACTGGATGGCCCGTGAGGTCTCTTCCAACTCTTTGATTCTAGCATTCTATGATTCTATAATTTGGCTACTGTTGTGAATTGTAATGTAAATATCTGATATGCAGAATGTATTTTCATTCAATGGACCAAATTTGGCACGAATACCTGATACACCCAAATTTAGATACTGATAGAGATCGGGAGCGGAGCAGTTGATTTTGTCCTTTGGAATTATAATTGCTGGAATTTATAGTTAACCTACAATCAAAGAGCATTTCAAACTCCACCAACAATGGAACTGAACCAAACTTGGCACACAGGACTCCCATGACGAACAGAAAATACTGGAAGGGTTTGGTGGGCATTGACCTTGTGTTTTGGAGTTGTAGTTCACCTCCATCCAGAGAGCACTCAAACAATAATGGATCTGGACCAAACTTAGCACCAATACTCAATATGCTGAAATGCGAACACTGGTGGAGTTTGGGGAAAATAGACCTTGACATTTGTGAGTTGTAGTTGCTTTATAGTTCACCTACAATCAAAGAGCGTTCTGAACCTCACCAACAATAGAATTGGGCCAAACTTCCCACACAGAACCCTCCATGACCAACAGAAAATATTCTTGCTTTCTGATGGTCTTTGGTGACCCCTCTGACACCCCTTCACAACGCCCCCCCCCCAGGGGTCCCGACCCCCAGGTTGAGAAACACTGCTGTACGGACACGTTCACTCCCATGTGGTGCTCCAAATTCTGGAGTTCAGACCTTCTTACCAGCCACCACTGAAGATGATGGGCCATGCAATCCAAACACTTGCGGTGGCAACTCATCTGGCTGGATACTGGGCCCATAACCCTTGTCGCAGGATGTGCTTGTACGTGAAGTGGTTTGTGGTTTTCAAATCATGACTTTTCTGAACTGCTGCAAGCTGGATAGCAAGTGTCCCAGAAGCAAGCAAAAACACAGTTCTTTCCCAGCAAAACATGCTTCTCCCCATCTATTAACAGGGTCCAACTGCCAGCTTCTGACCTTATCTATGCAGTTTTCATCTATGCTGATGATCGTGCCATTACTGCTCAAGCAGGGAGCTTTGAGATGATTGAACAGAAGCTCTCCGAAGCTCTAGGTGCTCTTACTGCCTACTACAGGGAAAACCAGCTGATCCCTAAACATATATCATATATATAATATCACAAAGGACGACCACCTCACCCGCCTCATAGGAAACCTGCTACAAAACAGGAGCTTTTTTGTTGAGTGCCAGGGCCAGAGAAGCAGATGGCGGACACAGAAGAACGGCCTGCCTCAGGGGAGCGTGCTTGCTCCATCCATGTTCAACATCTACACAAATGACCAGCCACTGCCAGAAGGGACAGAGAGCTTCATCTATGCTGATGATCGTGCCATCACCGCTCAAGCAGGGAGCTTTGAGATGATTGAACAGAAGCTCTCCGAAGCTCTAGGTGCTCTTACTGCCTACTACAGGGAAAACCAGCTGATCCCTAAACATATATCATATATATAATATCACAAAGGACGACCACCTCACCCTCCTCATAGGAAACCTGCTACAAAACAGGAGCTTTTTTGTTGAGTTCCAGGGCCAGAGAAGCAGATGGCGGACACAGAAGAACGGCCTGCCTCAGGGGAGCGTGCTTGCTCCATCCATGTTCAACATCTACACAAATGACCAGTCACTGCCAGAAGGGCCAGAGAGCTTCATCTATGCTGATGATCGTGCCATCACCGCTCAAGGAAACCAGCTACAGAACAGGAGCTTTTTTGTTGAGTTCCAGGGCCAGAGAAGCAGAGGGCGGAAACAGAAGAACGGCCTGCCTCAGGGGAGCGTGCTTGCTCCATCCATGTTCAACATCAACACAAATGACCAGCCAGTGCCAGAAGGGACAGAGAGCTTCATCTATGCTGATGATCGTGCCATCACCACGAAAGGAAATCAGTTACAGAACAGGAGCTTTTTTGTTGAGTTCCAGGGCCAGAGAAGCAGATGGCGGACACAGAAGAACGGCCTGCCTCAGGGGAGCGTGCTTGCTCCATCCATGTTCAACATCTACACAAATGACCAGCCACTGCCAGAAGGGACAGAGAGTTTCATCTATGCTGACGATCGTGCCATTACCGCTCAAGAAAGGAGCTTTGAGATGGTAGAACAGAAGCTCTCCGAAGCTCTAGGTGCTCTTGCTGCCTATTACAGGGAAAACCAGCTGATCCCCAACCCATCCAAAACACAGACATGTGCCTTTCACCTTAAGAACAGACAAGCATCCCAAGCTCTGAGGATTATTACCTGGGAAGGAATCCCACGGGAGCATTGCAGCGCATCCAATTACCTGGGAGGAGTCCCTCTGGACCGTGCTCTGACCTACAAGATGCACTGCCTGAACATCAAGCAAAAAAGTGGGTGCTAGAAACAATATCATACGAAAGCTGACTGGCACAATGCCCCTATACCCAACGCACCTCCTGCCCGATGGCAGCGCAAAGCCAAGGAGGCTGCTGCTGCCAGCACGGATTCTGTTCCAGATGTTACTGCTCCTTCGCCCATGAAACCTGCTAATAGGCCCGGAGCACCATCAAGACCCCCTCCAAAACACCAGGCAAATCGGGTTCAAAAGCAATTAACACTCCAAGCAAAACTGGAGGGGACTATTTTTTATTTATCGTGTCATCAGCAACCATTGTATTACAATTCTAACAGAGCAAAACAAACACAGAGATTAAAAAGAAAAAGAAAAAGAAAAAAACCCACACAGATTTTGTAAATTTGGTATTTGGTTAAATGTCCTTTGACCAGTCTCTGTCCCCTTGGAGTGCCTCTGGGGTTGCCGCAAGAAGGTCCTCCCTTGTGCATGTGGCAGGGCTCAGGGTGCATTGCAGCAGGTGGTCAGTGGTTTGTTCTTCTCCGCACTCGCATGCCGAGGATTCCACCCTGTAGCCCCATTTCTTAAGATTGGCTCTGCATCTCGTGGTGCCAGAGCGCAATCTGTTCAGCGCCTTCCAAGTCGCCCAGTCTTCTGAGTGCCCAGGGGGGAGTCTCTCATCTGGTATCACCCATGAATTGAGGTGCTGGGTTTGGGCCTGCCACTTTTGGACTCTCGCTTGCTGGGGTGTTCCAGCGAGTGTCTCTGTAGTTCTAAGAAAACTATGTCTTGATTTAAGTCGTTGACGTGCTGGCTGATACCCAAACAGGGGATGAGCTGGAGATGTCTCTGCCTTGGTCCTTTCACTATTGGCTGCTACTTCCCGGCGGATGTCAGGTGGTGCAATACCGGCTAAGCAGTGTAATTTCTCCAGTGGTGTGGGTCGCAGACACCCCGTGATAATGCGGCATGTCTCATTAAGAGCCACATCCACTGTTTTAGTGTGATGAGATGTGTTCCACACTGGGCATGCATACTCAGCAGCAGAGTAGCATAGCGCAAGGGCAGATGTCTTCACTGTGTCTGGTTGTGATCCCCAGGTTGTGCCAGTCAGCTTTCGTATGATGTTGTTTCTAGCGCCCACTTTTTGTTTGATGTTCAGGCAGTGCTTCTTGTAGGTCAGAGCACGGTCCAAAGTGACTCCCAGGTATTTGGGTGCGCTGCAATGCTCCAGTGGGATTCCTTCCCAGGTAATCCTCAGAGCTCGGGATGCTTGTCTGTTCTTAAGGTGAAAGGCGCATGTCTGTGTTTTAGATGGATTAGGGATCAGATGGTTTTCCCTGTAATAGGCAGTAAGAGCACCTAGAGCTTTGGAGAGCTTCTGTTCTACCATCTCAAAGCTCCCTGCTTGAGCAGTAATGGCACGATCGTCAGCATAGATGAAGCTCTCTGTCCCTTCTGGCAGTGGCTGGCCATTTGTGTAGATGTTGAACATGGATGGAGCAAGCACGCTCCCCTGAGGCAGGCCGTTCTTCTGTTTCCGCCATCTGCTTCTCTGGCCCTGGAACTCAACAAAAAAGCTCCTGTTTTGTAGCAGGTTTCCTATGAGGCAGGTGAGGTGGTAGTCTAGGGACTGATATATCCCTAATCGCAGTGCTATGCAAATGGATGTGCCAACTTCCTCTTAACCAAAGAAGACGCCTCTGATGAGACACCTACCAAGAAGGAGCATCAGAAGGCCTGGGCAATGAATCTTAATGGCTTTGATGTAGAAGAGACAAAAATCCTACACCTGAGTGGAAAGCCCCAGAATGCCCCTGAAGGATATCAGAACAATCTCAAAGTGCTTTAAGCCAGAAGAACACACCACGCTCCACTCGGAAGAACATGAAATACATATCATTCATGTCAGACCGGATTCTGGATGCTCCAGATATTCGCAACGACTACTATCTTAACCTCATTGACTGGAGCTCCCTCAACTTCCTTGCGGTGGCTTTGGATAAAACACTCTATTTATGGCATTATGATTCCCGAGAAATAATCCAGCTACTGCAATTGGAGCACCCTGATGACTACATCTCCTCTGTGTCATGGATCAAAGAGGGAAACTACCTTGCAATTGGTACAAGTAATGCAGAGGTTCAGTTATGGGACATCCAGAACAACAAGCGTCAAGCTTACTGGCACAACCTGGGGATCACAACCAGATACAGTGAAGACATCTGCCCTTGCGCTATGCTACTCTGCTGCTGAGTACGCATGCCCAGTGTGGAACACATCTCACCACACTAAAACAGTGGATGTGTCTCTTAATGAGACATGCCGGATGATCACGGGGTGTCTGCGCCCTACACCACTGGAGAAATCACACTGCTTAGCCGGTATCGCACCACTTGACATCCGCCGGGAAGTGGCAGCCAATAGTGAAAGGACCAAGGCAGAGACATCTCCAGCTCATGCCCTGTTTGGGTATCAGCCAGTACGTCAACGACTTAAATCTAGACATAGTTTTCTAAGATCGACAGAGACACTCGCTGGAACACCTCAGCAAGCGAGAGTCCAAAAGTGGCAGGCCCAAACCCAGAACCTGATACCAAATGAGATTCTCCCCCCTGGGCACACAGAAGACTGGGCAACTTGGAAGGTGCTGCAGTCGACACTCGCTGGAACACCTCAGCAAGCGAGAGTCCAAAAGTGGCAGGCCCAAACCCAGAACCTGATACCAAATGAGATTCTCCCTGCTGGGCACACAGAAGACTGGGCGACTGGGAAGGCGCTGAACAGACTGCGCTCTGGCACCACGAGATGCAGAGTCAACCTCAAGAAATGGGGCCACAAAGTGGAGTCCGTGACATGCGAATGTGGAGAGAAGAGCCAACCACTGACCACGTGCTGCAATGCACCCTGAGCCCTGCCACATGATGCACAATGGAAGACCTTCTTGAGGCAACACCAGAGGCACCCCAAGTGGTCAGATACCGGTCAAAGGACATTTAATAGAATACCAAGCTTGCAAATTCTGTGTTTTGTCTGTTTGTTTGTTTGTTTTTGTTAAACATGTAATACAAATGTCTGGTTGCTGATGACACTATAAATAAGTTCTGGTTGACGAAACCCCTTTGCAATGACATTGGCCAATGCAACCCTTTTGCAACACACCTGACATGGTGTCTCAGCCATTACCACACCCCCCAGGTATTGCATCATGACATTCACAGTCATTCATTATCCAGGTGTCATTAATATACCCCACGGTCATCAAACAGTATTTTCTTCTATGATTAGAAATGCTGTGCCTTTTCTATCTCACAACCCAATGGGTTCCGATACATGGCAATCGAACCTATAAACATAACATGTCCTTCCGGTCCAGTACTCACTCTGGAACAGGTACAGGTCCGAGGTTGTGGATGCTTAGCCTCTGCTGACTCCCAGGTCTAAAGGAAGAGATTACAGAGAAATGCATCATTTGTTTGTTTGTTTGTTTGTTTGCTTACTGTATTTGTATCCTGCCTTTCTCAGCCAAACTGGCGACTCGTGGAATCCTAGAATCACAGAGTTGGAAGAGACCTCACGAGCCATCATCCAGTCCAACCCCATTCTGCCAAGAAGCAGGAATATTGCATTCAAATCACCCCTGACAGATAGCCATCCAAATGATAAAAGGTCTGGAGAACAAGCCCTATGAGGAGCGGCTTAAGGAGCTGGGCATGTTTAGCCTGAAGAAGAGAAGGCTGAGAGGGGATATGATGAGACTAGGACGCAAGGGAACAATGGCTTCAAACTACAAAAGAGGAGATTCGTAGAATCATAGAATCATAGAATCATAGAATCATAGAATCATAGAATCATAGAATCATAGAATCAAAGAGTTGGAAGAGACCTCCTGGGCCATCCTCCAGTCCAACCCCATTCTGCCAAGAAGCAGGAATATTGCATTCAAATCACCCCTGACAGATGGCCATCCAGCCTCTGCTTAAAAGCTTCCAAAGAAGGAGCCTCCACCACACTCCGGGGCAGAGAGTTCCACTGCTGAACGGCTCTCACAGTCAGGAAGTTCTTCCTCGTGTTCAGATGGAATCTCCTCTCTTGTAGTTTGAAGCCATTGTTTTGCATCCTAATCTCCAAGGAAGCAAACAACAAGCTTGCTCCCTCCTCCTCCCTGTGGCTTCCTCTCACATATTTATACATGGCTATCATATCTCAGTTAAAGCACTGAGCTGCTGAGCTTGTTGATCGAAAGGTCACAGGTTCGATTCTGGGGAGCGGCGTGAGCTTCCGCTGTCAGCCCTAGCTTCTGCCAACCTAGCAGTTCGAAAACATGCAAATGTGAGTAGATCAATAGGTACTGCTCCGGTGGGAAGGTAATGGCGCTCCATGCAGTCATGCCAGCCACATGACCTTGGAGGTGTCTATAGACAACACTGGCTCTTCGGCTTAGAAATGGAGATGAGCACCACACCCCAGAGTCGGACATGGCTGGACTTAATGTCAGGGGACTATCTTTACCTACCTTTACCTATCATATCTCCTCTCAGCCTTCTCTTCTTCAGGCTAAACATGCCCAGCTCCTTAAGCCGCTCCTCATAGGGCTTGTTCTCCAGACCCTTGATCATTTGATTCCCCCTCCTCCGGACACATTCCAACTTGTCAATCTCTCTCTTGAATTGTGGTGCCCAGAATTGGACACAATATTCCAGGTAAAGTGGTCTAACCAAAGCGGAATAGAGCATGGGGAGCATTACTTCCCTAGATCTAGACACTATGCTCCTCTTGATGCAGGCCAAAATCCCATTGCCTTTTTTTGCCGCCACATCACATTCCTGGCTCATGTTTAACTTGCTGTCCAAGATCTTTTTCATACATCCTGCTCTCGAGCCTGGTCTCATCGTCCCCCATTCTGTCTCTTTGCATTTCGTTTTTTCCTGCCAAAGTGGAGTCTCTTGCATTTGTCCCTGTTGAACTTCATTTTGTTAGTTTTGGCCAATCATCTCTCGAATCTGTCAAGATCCCTTTGAATCCTGCTCCTGTCCTCTGGAGTCTTGGCTCTCCCTCCCCATTTAGTGTCGTCTGCAAACTTGATGATCCTGCCTTCCATCCCTTCATCAAGGTGGTTTCCAACGGAACAGTACACATAATATCATAATACAGATTAAACCATTAAAACAGTATAAAACACAACAAAAGCAATAAAAACAACATCATTAGCGTCTCATTATTATCAAGCATTGTCCATTTCCATCGTCAAGTCATTCGATTTCCTATATCGGTTACTCTGCATTTCTAAACACTTGCTCAAACAGCCATGTTTTAACTTGCCTCCAAAACGTTAATAGGGCGAGGGAGCTAATCCGATCTCCCTAGGGAGGGTGTTCCATAGCCGAGGGGCCACAGCTGAGAAGGCCCTGTCTATCGTCCCCATCAGACGTACTTGTGACGAAGGTGGGACCAAGAGCAGGGCCTCCCCAGACGATCTCAAAGTCCTCGATGGTTCATAAGGGGAGATGCGTTCTGACAGGTAAGTTGGGCCAGAACCATTTAGGGCAGTGTTTCTCAACCTGGGGGTCGGGACCTCTGGGGGGGTCATGAAGGGATGTCAGAGGGATCGCCAAAGACCATCAGAAAACACAGTTTTCTCTGTTGGTCATGGGGGTTCTGTGTGGGAAGTTTGGTCCAATTCTATCATTGGTGGGGTTCAGAAAGCTCTTTGATTGTAGGTGAACTATGAATCCCAACAAGTACAACTCCCAAATGTCAAAGTCTATTTTCCCCAAACCCCATCAGTGTTCACATTTGGGTATATTGAGTATCCGTGCCAAGTTTGGTCCAGATCCATCATTGTTTGAGCCCACAGTGCTCTCTGGATGTAGGCGAACTAGTAGGCCTGTCGGTTTCGTTTCGTTAATTCGTTATTTCGTATTTAAATCGTTTTTTTTTTGCATATCCGAAGCGATATCAAAACATATTTTCAAACCCGGAAGGGTTTGAAAATATCGAAGCAGCAGCCCCATTTTTTTTACGAGCTGAAGCTCCGCTCGTTAATGGGATGGAGGCTGCTGTGCTGCTGGTGCCTGGGAGCCAATCCGGCGCTCCCAAGAGCACCCCAGCAGTAAATGGGGCGGGCGGGGCGAAGGGGCGGCGCGAGGAGGAGGAGGGCGCAGGAGCGCGCCAATCGGATGGCACGCGCGCTCCTGCGCCCTCTTCCTCCTCCTCCTCCCGAGTCCCGGCACTTCCTGCAACACAGCTGGGGGGAGGGGGAGGAGGAGGGCGCAGGAGCGCGCGCGCCATCCGATCGGCTGCGGCTGCTGCGCCCTCTTCCTCCTCCCCCTCCCCCCAGCTGTGTTGCAGGAAGTGCCGGGACTCGGGAGGAGGAGGAGGAGGAAGAGGGCGCAGCAGCCGGAGCCGATCGGATGGCGCGTGCGCTCCTGCGCCCTCTTCCTCCTCCTCCTCCCGAGTCCCGGCACTTCCTGCAACACAGCTGGGGGGAGGGGGAGGAGGAGGAGGAGGGAGGCGGCGGCGAGGAGGAGGAGGAGAAGCGGGCGAGAGACGAGAGAAAGGCCGAGCGTGGGGCCACAGGCAGCCCTTCACAGTCCGGGATGCCCTACAAGCTGAAGAAGGAGTAGGTGAGGAGGGGCCCCTCTCCCCAGCAGGGAAGGGCTTGGCGCAAATGGGAGGGGAAGCAAGGCTGGCCGGGCCTCGCAGGGAGAGAGCCAGGAAGGCAGGCCTCTTCTCTGGGCCTTGGATGGGCCACTGCAGCAGAAGCAATTTGCCTTTCCCATGGCAAGAAACAGGATTTGCAGCCATGCCAGCCCAGTCCCTCCCCAGCACACAAACATTATGTCTATTTGCCCTACATAGGCCTGTTTGATCAAGAAAAAATTTGTTTCTAAAATGTTTTGTAAATATTTACGAAAATTCGTAAATAACAAAACATTTTTTTTGAAAGTTTTGTAAATATTTTAAATATCGAAACAAAAAAACACCCCAATTAAGAATCGAATTTAGAAACAAATTTTTTCTTGATCAAACAGGCCTACGAACTACAACTCTCAAACTCAAGGTCAATGCCCACCAAACCCTTCCAGTATTTTCTGTTGGTCATGGGAGTTCTCTGTGCCAACTTTGGTTCAATTCCATTGCTGGTGGGGTTCAGAATGCTCTTTGTTTACATGTTAACTATAAATCCCAGAAACTACAACTCTCAGAGCATTGATAAGAACTATAACAATGGTTCTTTCAAGTTTAGGAAATGTTTGCAACATTCCTTATGTTAGGAACGAAGTCAACATAAGATCAACACCAATCAAGAAGATCAACATCTGGCCAGGAAACGGAGATGGAGCCAGAATGGAAGACGTCTATCATTCATTTGCAACTTTGGGATGACATCAGCAGAATCTAATCTATATATATATATAAATGCTCTGTGCATAATGTGTACCTTCAAAACAAAAGAATCAATGAACGAAATCACACCAAATTGGACAACAAAACGTCTCACAACACAAGGAGTGACCATCACTCAAAAAATTATGATTTTGTCATTTGGGAGTTGCAGCTGATGGGATTTAAAGTTCACCTACAATCAAACGCATTCTGAACTCCACCAACGATAGAATTGAACCAAACTTGGCACACAGAACTCCCTTGACCAACAGAAAATACTGGAAGGGTTTGGTGGGCATTGACCTTGAGTTTGGGAGCTGTAGTTCACCGACATCCAGAGAGCACTGTGGACTCAAACAATGATGGATCTGGACCAAACTTGGCACAAGCACTCAATACACCCAAATATGAACACAGATGGAGTTTGGGGGAAATAGACCTTGACATTTGGGAGTTGTAGTCACTGGGATTCACAGTTCACCTACAATCAAAGAGCATTCTGAACCACACGAACGACAGAATGGGGGCAAACTTCTCACACAGAACCCCCATGACCAACAGAAAATACTTAAGGCCATCCAGCCCAACTCCCTTCATCAGGGCAAGAAAACATAATCAAAGTCCTCCTGACAGAGAGCCAGCCAGCCAGAGATATAGATAGATATATATGATTCACACACACACACACACAAGACAGATATACTATCATAGATTTGAAAGGGACTCCTAAAGAAGGACAATGATATGTTGCATGTTCCAGAGAAGGCAAACTAGACAATCTCTACTTCAACACTGACAAAGAAACAACAAGAAATACTGTTTACCCACAAGCAAAAGAAATTATATATATACCAAAAACCAACACTTTCTCTTTACTTTATTTTTCAGATCACCAGACTGGGACACAGCAACGCATGGCAGGGGACAGCTAGTATTCCTATAAAATACTCAGTCTAATAATGCTCAAAGTGTGGCAGACCTGAGGAGTCTGGTTCATAGAATCATAGAATCAAAGAGTTGGAAGAGACCTCATGGGCCATCCAGTCCAACCTCCTGCCAAGAAGCAGGAATATTGCATTCAAATCACCCCTGACAGATGGCCATCCAGCCTCTGCTTAAAAGCTTCCAAAGAAGGAGCCTCCACCACACTCCGGGGCAGAGAGTTCCACTGCTGAACGGCTCTCACAGTCAGGAAGTTCTTCCTAATGTTCAGATGGAATCTCCTCTCTTGTAGTTTGAAGCCATTGTTCCGCGTCCTAGTCTCCAAGGAAGCAGAAAACAAGCTTGCTCCCTCCTCCCTGTGGCTTCCTCTCACATATTTATACATGGCTATCATGTCTCCTCTCAGCCTTCTCTTCTTCAGGCTAAACATGCCCAGTTTCCTAAGCCGCTCCTCATAGGGCTTGTTCTCCAGACCCTTGATTCACCCGCTATGCTCTGTTCCATGGAGAGGAGAGAGATGGTGTCCCTATGGAGAGTGGCAGATTTGCACGGGAGCAGCCTGGTCACTTTGGGGCTTCTTTCTCAAGGGAAGAGGAAGAAGTGCGCTTTTGGAGTCTTGGATTTTGTGCAGGGAGTCAGGTTCTGCTGTAGAGAAAACAGAGATCTGGTCCTTGGCATTGTGCTTAGGGAAGAAGTTTTGGCATTTCAGCGTTTTGAAGTTATGGCGTTATGGAACTATACATTGGCAGGCTGCAGGAAAGCAGGGTCTGGCCTAAGAGGTGCTTCTCCAAGGAGGGAGAAAAGGATGTGGTAATATTTGGATGAATGTGGATGAATACATGTACATGTATGTGAATGTTGAGTGAGAATGTCATTCCCCTTTGTTTGTAAATTGTAAATCCAATGTAGTTGCATAGAATCTGTATGTCTGTATGTCCAACGTCATTCTTTGTCTAAAGAATGGGTATAGGGTTACAGCCTGTGCTGGACGGGGTCGCACTCCCCTTGAAGGCGCAGGTTCGCAGCTTGGGTGTGATCCTGGATTCATCGTTGAGCCTGGACCCCCAGGTTTCAGCGGTGACCAGGGGAGCATTTGCACAGCTCAGGCTCGTGCGCCAGCTGCGCCCATACCTCGGGAAGCCTGACTTGGCCACGGTGGTACACGCTCCGGTCACATCCCGCCTCGACTACTGCAACGCTCTCTACGTGGGGCTGCCCTTGAAGACGGCCCGGAAGCTTCAGCTAGTCCAGCGCGTGGCAGCCATGTTACTAACAGGAGCGGGACGCAGGGAGCACACAACGCCCTTGTTGTTCCAGCTCCACTGGCTGCCGATCTGCTACCGGGCCCAATTTAAGGTGCTGGTGTTGGCCTACAAAGCCCTAAACGGTTCCGGCCCAAAATACCTTTCTGACCGCATCTTGGCCTATGAGCCCACGAGGACTTTGAGATCATCTGGGGAGGCCCTTCTCTCGATCCCGACTGCCTCACAGGCACGCCTGGTGGGGACGAGGGACAGGGTCTTCTCGGTGGTGGCCCCCCGGCTGTGGAACACCCTCCCTGTGGACATCAGACAGACGCCCTCCCTTATGACATTCCGCAAGAGACTAAAGACGTGGTTGTTTGAGAAGGCGTTTGACTAAGTGCTACAACAATTGGCAATGACGACTGGAACGGGATATGGATAACAAGATTGGTTTGTGATTCTACGATGAGACGGCGCGGATGATTTAGTGTAATTGTATTATTGATAGTTGTGTTGATATTATTGTTGTGATATTCCCTTATTGTAAACTGTTTTTATATGTTGTACACCGCTGTGAGTCGCCCTAGGGCTGAGAACGGCGGTCAACAAATGCAGTAAATAAATAAATGTTTTTCTGTCATCTGATCTACCCTCTCACACTGGAAATTGCAATAAAAAGAACCTATGCCACAAAGTCATTGAAGAGTCATTCATGACACTCTCCTATCTTCGTGTCTTGTATTGCTTCCATCTTCATGCTGCTTAATCTGTCTTCAATTTATGTCTAAATATGCAAAAGCAGGATCTTGTAATCTCTGACATTTATTTATTTATTTATTTATTTATTTACGGTACTTGTAGACCGCCGTTCTCAGCCCTAGGGCGACTCACGGCGGTGTACAACATATCAAAAAAAACAACAATTTACAATAAAGGCAATAGCACAAACGACAATAATAACAACACGCTCAATAATACAGATTACACTAAATCATTCGCGACGTCTCATCATAGAATCACAATCCAATCTCGTTTTCCATATTCCGTTCCAATCATCATTGCCAATTGTTGTAGCACTAATCAAACGCCTTCTCAAACAACCACGTCTTTAGACTCTTGCGAAATGTCATAAGGGAGGGCGCCTGTCTGATGTCTACAGGGAGGGTGTTCCACAGCCGGGGGGCCACCACTGAGAAGGCCCTATCTCTCGTCCCCGCCAGACGTGCCTGTGAGGCAGGCGGGATCATAGAATCATAGAATCATAGAATCAAAGAGTTGGAAGAGACCTCATGGGCCATCCAGTCCAACCCCCTGCCAAGAAGCAGGAATATTGCATTCAAATCACCCCTGACAAATGGCCATCCAGCCTCTGTTTAAAGGCTTCCAAAGAAGGAGCCTCCACCACATTCCGGGGCAGAGAGTTCCACTGTTGAACGGCTCTCACAGTCAGGAAGTTCTTCCTCATGTTCAGGTGGAATCTCCTCTCTTGTAGTTTGAAGCCATTGTTCCGCGTCCTAGTCTCCAAGGAAGCAGAAAACAAGCTTGCTCCCTCCTCCTCCCTGTGGCTTCCTCTCACATATTTATACATGGCTATCATATCTCCTCTCAGCCTTCTCTTCTTCAGGCTAAACATGCCCAGTTCCCTAAGCCGCTCCTCATAGGGCTTGTTCTCCATCGGGATCGAGAGAAGGGCCTCCCCAGACGATCTCAAAGTCCTCGTGGGCTCGTAGGCCGAGATGCGGTCAGACAGGTATTTTGGGCCGGAACCGTTTAGGGCTTTGTAGGCCAGCACCAGCACCTTGAATTGGGCCCAGTAGCAAATCGGCAGCCAATGGAGCTGGAACAACAAGGGGGTTGTGTACTCCCTGCGTCCCGCTCCTGTTAGTAACACGGCTGCCGCGCGCTGGACTAGCTGGAGCTTCCGGGCCGTCTTCAAGGGCAGCCCCACATAGAGAGCGTTGCAGTAGTCAAGGCGGGATGTGACCAGAGCGTGTACTACTGTGGCCAAGTCAGATTCCCTCTCTCATTTCTCCCCGGTGATCCCAGTATCCCAAAGTGAAGTCTAGTTTTCTCTAAGGCCAATACCCACACTCCTATTGCCACCAACTGGCTTGGCACTTACTTGGATGCTGAATGGAGGATTCCTCTTTCTCCAGGAACCAAGCTATTCCCAAGGAAAGAAAGAAGAGAATTAAGAGATGAGTCCACCTTCCAGAAAGAAAGCTTGATTTAACCAAACTAAAAGTAGGTGTGTGTGTGTGTGTTGCATATAGATACCATCAGAGGTACCCAGTATTGCCTGTAATGGTATTTATTAGTCAACTAATGGTTAATGTTTTGTTTCAGGTGTCAAACAGGGATGATGTGTTATTGCCCCAACTCTATTCTCCATCTTCATCACTATGATACTTCATCTTGTTGATGGGAAGCTTCCCACCGGAGTGGAAATCATCTCTCAGACAGATGGCAAGCTATTCAACCTCAGCAGACTAAATGAAAGCCAAAACCAAGGTTACAACAACATCTGTTATAGAACTCCAGTATGCTGATGACAACGTCGTCTGTGCGCATTCAGAAGAAGACCTTCAAGCCACTCTAAACACCTTCACAGAAGCATACGAGAAGCTTGGCCTGTCATTGAACATCGAGAAAACCAAAGTCCTCTTCCAACAGTCACCAGCCAATCCCTCTCCAATGCCAGAGATACAGCTTAATGGTGTAACATTAGGAAACGTGGACCATTTTCGCTCCCTTGGCAGCCACCTCTCCACCAAAGTCAACATCGACACCGAATACAACACTGCCTGAGCTCTGGGAGTGCAGCATTCTTCCGAATGAGAGAGTGTTTGAGGACCAGGATACTTGGAGGGAGACCAAGGTGCTTGTTTATAATGCTATTCTCCTCCCAACCCTGTTATATGCCTGTGAAACGTGGACTGTCTACAGACGTCAATACTGACACCGAAATACAACACCGCCTGAGCTCTGCGAGTGCAGCATTCTTCCGAATGAGAGAGTGTTTGAGGACCAGGATACTTGTAGGGAGACCAAGGTGCTTGTTTATAATGCTATTCTCCTCCCAACCCTGCTATATGCCTGTGAAATGTGGACTGTCTACAGACGTCAATACTGACACCGAAATACAACACCGCCTGAGCTCTGCGAGTGCAGCATTCTTCCGAATGAAGCAGAGAGTGTTTGAGGACCAGGACACTTGTAGGGAGACCAAGGTGCTTGTTTATAATGCTATTCTCCTCCCAACCCTGTTATATGCCTGTGAAACGTGGACTGTCTACAGATGTCAATACTGACACTGAATACAACACCGCCGGAGCTCTGCGAGTGCAGCATTCTTCCGAATGAGAGAGTGTTTGAGGACCAGGATACTTGTAGGGAGACCAAGGTGCTTGTTTATAATGCTATTCTCCTTCCAACCCTGTTATATGCCTGTGAAACGTGGACTGTCTACAGACGTCAATACTGACACCGAAATACAACACCGCCTGAGCTCTGCGAGTGCAGCATTCTTCCGAATGAAGCAGAGAGTGTTTGAGGACCAGGACACTTGTAGGGAGACCAAGGTGCTTGTTTATAAAGCTACTGTGCACAACTGGCACAACAAAGCATGGCATGGGCAGTTCCTTGACAAAACAGACCTCAGAGGTAGTGAGGTCTGATGGAACTAGGAAAAAGGGTTTATATATCTGTGGAATGACCAAGGTGGGACAAAGGTCTCTTGTCTGCTGGAGCTAGGTGGGAATGTTTAAACTGACCGCCTTGATTAGCATTGGATGGCCTGACAGTGCCTGGAGCAATCTTTTGTTGAGAGGTGATTAGATGTCCTTGTTGTTGTGCTGTTGTAATTTTAGAGTTTTTGAATACTGGTAGCCAGATCTAATCACCTTTTAACAAAAGATTGCTCCAGGCACTGTCAGGCCATCCAATGCTAATCAAGGTGGTCAGTTGAAACATTCACACCTAGCTCCAGCAGGCAAGAGTCCTTTGTCCCACCCTGGTCATTATTCCACAGATATATAAACCCCTTTTTCCTAGTTCCAACAGACCTCACTACCTCTGAGGATGCTTGCCATAGATGCAGGCGAAATGTCAGGAGAGAATGCCTCTAGACCATGGCCACATAGCCCGAAAAACCTACAACAACCCAGTGATTCCGGCTGTGAAAGCCTCCGATAATACATTGTATTGGTTCATGTTGCTACCGTGTTTTAGGGCAATGATTTGCTTTTCCCTCTTGGGTTCCTGCCCACAAAGATGATGGATCCATTGGAAATAAAGACCAAGGGAGTAAATTAAGATTACCTTTCCGGTTTCTTCATCATCTGGTACGTAACCATGCCTATGATTAAGAGAGACCCGATCATGCAGCCGATGATGATGCCTACAATGCTGCCCACGGTGATGACCTTCGGCTCTAGATCGTGCGGAAGTGGAGAAATAGTGACCACTGGAAACACAAGGAAACACCATTAGGACTGATATAGGATGATGGGACATGTTATCCACCCCTATATCTTTACTCAAGAGCTCTGCTTCCGCTAACCCATCTGGGATGTCTTGCAGCCATAAGTCTCAGGAACGTTCCCATCATCGGGTTGTTGTAGGTTTTCCGGGCTATATGGCCATGTTCTAGAGGCATTTTCTCCGGACGTTTCGCCTGCATCTGTGGCAAGCATCCTCAGAGGTAGTTCCCATCATCCTCTAGGACACAGAGATCTGTGATCCAGAAGGGGTTACACTGCTTGGACTAGTGTTTCTTGACCTTCTAAATGCAGTGACCCCTTAATTCAGTTCCTGATGTTGTGCTGACCACCAACCATAACATTATTTTTGTTGCTACTTCACAACTGTGATTTTGCTCCTGTTAGGAATCGCAATGTAAATCTCTGATAGGCAGGGTGTATTTTAATTCACTGGCACAAATACCCGCTACGCCCAAATTTGAATACTGGTGGGGTTGGAGAGATATTGATTTTATCATTTGGGAGTTGTAGTTCCTCGGATTTATAGTTCACCTACAACCAAAGAGCATTCTGAATTCCACCAACAACCAAATACTGGGTATTTGTGCCAAGTTTGGTCCAGAGCCATCATTGTTTGAGTCTACAATGCTCTCTGGATGTAGGTGAACTACAACTCCCAAATTCAAGGTCAATGCTCACCAAACCCTCCCAGTATTTTCTGTTGGTCATGGGAGTTCTGTGTGCCAAGCTTGGTTCAATTCCATCGTTGGTTCAATTCCAGGAATTACAACTCCCAAATGACAAAATCATAATGTTTTGAGTGATGGTCACTCCTTGTGTTGTGAGACGTTTTGTTGCCAAATTTGGTTTGATTTCGTTCATTGGTTCTTTTGTTTTTAAGGTACTCATTATGCACAAAGCAGATAGATAGATAGATAGATAGATAGATAGATAGATAGAGAGATAGAGAGATAGAGAGATAGATAGATAAAGTATTTCAATGGAAGTATGGGTCTGCTTTTGGCTGATGAGATAGAATTGTTGTTGTTGTTGTATGCTTCCAAGTCATTTCAGACTTGGGTTGACCCTGAGCAAGGGCCGGGTAAATGACCTTGGAGGGCCGCATCCAGTCCTCGGGCCTTAGTTTGAGGACCCCTGGTCTAAATTGTTGTTGCACCAGCCGGCCCACCCATGATGAAAAATGGAATTTTATTATTTTAAATATATTGTTATAATATTGTTGTTTTATTTTGTATTGACTGTTGTCACCTCACCACCTCTGAGGATGCTTGCCATGTTGTTGTTCATTCGTTCAGTCGTCTCCGACTCTTCGTGACCTCATGGACCAGCCCACGCCAGAGCTCCCTGTCGGCCGTCCCCACCCCCAGCTCCTTCAAGGTCAGTCCAGTCACTTCAAGGATGCCATCCATCCATCTTGCCCTTGGTCGGCCCCTCTTCCTTTTGCCTTCCACTTTCCCCAGCATAATTGTCTTCTCTAGGCTTTTCTGTCTCCTCATGATGTGGCCAAAGTACTTCAACTTTGTCTCTAGTATCTTTCCCTCCAGTGAGCAGTTGGGCTTTGTTTCCTGGAGGATGGACTGGTTGGATCTTCTCGCAGTCCAAGGCACTCTCAGCACTTTCCTCCAACACCACAGTTCAAAAGCATCTCTCTTCCTTTGCTCAGCCTTCCCGAAGGTCCAGCTCTCACATCCGTAGGTGACTCCAGGGAAGACCATGGCTTGGACTAGGCAATGGATCTTGGTTGCCAGTCTGATGTCTCTACTCTTTACTATTTTATCGAGACTGGACATTGCTCTCCTCCCAAGAAGGAAGCGTCTTCTGATTTCCTGGCCACAGTCTGCATCTGCAGTCATCTTTGCGCCTAGAAATACAAACCCTGTCACGGCCTCCACGGTTTCTCCCTCTATTTTCCAGTTGTCAATCATTCTTGTTGCCATAATCTTGGTTTTTTTGACGTTTAGCTGCAACCCAGCTTTTGCTCTTTCTTCTTTCACCTTGATGAGAAGGCTCCTCAGCTCCTCCTCGCTTTCGGCCATCAGAGTGGTGTCATCTGCATATCTGAGGTTGTTAATGTTTCTTCCAGCCATTTTCACCCCAGCTTTGCATTCCTCAAGCCCCGCACATCCTCGCATGATGTGTTCTGCATACAAGTTAAAGAGGTTGGGTGAGAGGATGCAGCCTTGACGGACGCCTTTCCCAATCTTGAACCAGTCTCCTGTTCCGTGGTCAGTTCTGACTGTTACTCCTTGGTCCTTGTACAGATTCCTCAGGAGAGAGAGAGGGAAGGGGGCTTGGGATGCCCATCCCACCAAGAACTTGCCACAATTTATTATGATCCACACAGTCAAAGGCTTTAGAATAGTCAATGAAGCAGAAGTAGATGTTTTTCTGAAACTCCCTGCCTTTCTCCATTCTCCAGCGGATATTGGCAATTTGGTCTCTCGTTCCTCTGCCTTTTCTAAACCCAGCTTGAACATCTGGCAACTCTCGCTCCATGTATTGCTTGCCATAGATGCAGGCAAAACGTTAGGAGAGAATGCTTCTAGAACATGGCTATATAGCCCGAAAAACCTACAACAACCCATTATTATTATTATTATTATTATTATGAAGTTTACAAAATTCAAATGAAAAAGTATTGGGTAAATTTTGCTTTCTAAGTTTTTGGGTGCACACCATGCCCACGTATCAGATATCTCCTCGTAAGCACAAATTTAACTAATTTGATATGACTTATTAGGACTAACAATAATTTTGCACATGTGAAAAAAAACCAATACAAAATAAGAAAAAGTGCCTCTATTTGGCAATGTAGACACTCCCCAAACCCCAAACCTTTAGTATCTTGCAGGATTCGCAGGAAGGTTTCTCCGGTCTCAGTCCCCCGAGTGGTGTTCTTGATGATCTTGTAGAGCGCCATGTCCTCGATGTACAGGTCTTTGATGTGCAAGGAACAGTCCTTCTTGAGGACCTGCCTCCCATCGTAGCCCTCTCCCTTTGTGATAGGCATATTGACAGGCTTGATCTCGTACAAGAAAATCCGAAGGTAATCGCTGAGCAAGCTCCTGAGCCACAGGCAGGAGGTTACGTCCCGTGCCGTCCTCTCTGGGATAAGTGTAACGGATTCTCCGACCGTTGGGTACTCCGGAACACGCACAATGCTGATGTTCACATTTTTTGTGGCTTGCGAGTGAACCATGAAGAAGCATGAACTCAAGACCTGGGCTGGTTAGAGAAGCCAACATTCAGTATTATCTTTCTAGCAGTCATATCCCATTATCTACACACACCATCATCTCAGGGATCAGTGTAACGGATTCTCCGACCGTTGGGTACTCCGGAACATGCACAATGCTGATGTTCACATCTTTTGTGGCTTGCAAGTGAGCCACAAAGAAGCATGAACTCAAGACCTGGGCTGGTTAGAGAAGCCAACATTCAGTATTATCTTTCTAGCAGTCACATCCCATTATCTACACACACCGTCATCTCCAGGATCAATGTAACAGATTCTCCGACCGTTGGGTACTCCGGAACACGCACAATGCTGATGTTGACGTCTTTTGTGGCTTGCAAGTGAGCCACAAAGAAGCATGAACTCAAGACCTGGGCTGGTTGGAGAAGCCAACATTCAGTATTATCTTTCTAGCAGTCATATCCCATTATCTACGCACATCGTCATCTCCGGGATCAGTGTAACGGATTCTCTGATTGTTGGGTTCTCCGGAACATGCACAATGCTGATGTTCATGTCTTTTGTGGCTTGCAAGTGAGCCACAAAGAAGCATGAAGTCAAGACCCGGGCTAGTTGGAGAAGCCAACATTCAGTATTATCTTTCTAGCAGTCATATCCCATTATCTACACACACCGTCATCTCCGGGATCAGTGTAATGGATTCTCCGACCATTGGGTGCTCCAGAACACGCACAATGTTGATGTTCACATCTTTTGCGGCTTGCGAGTGAGCCACAAAGAAGCATGAACTCAAGACCTGGGCTGGTTGGAGAAGCCAACATTCAGTATCATCTTTCTAGCAGTCATATCCCATTATCTACACACACCGTCATCTCCAGGATCAATGTAACAGATTCTCCGACCGTTGGGTACTCCGGAACACGCACAATGCTGATGTTCACATCTTTTGTGGCTTGCAAGTGAGCCACAAAGAAGCATGAACTCAAGACCTGGGCTGGTTGGAGAAGCCAACATTCAGTATTATCTTTCTAGCAGTCATATCCCATTATCTACACACACCGTCATCTCCAGGATCAGTGTAATGGATTCTCCGACCATTGGGTACTCCGGAACATGCACAATGCTGATGTTCACGTCTTTTGTGGCTTGCGAGTGAGCCACAAAGAAGCATGAACTCAAGACCTGGGCTGGTTGGAGAAGCCAACATTCAGTATCATCTTTCTGGCAGTCATATCCCATTATCTACACACCCCGTCATCTCCGGGATCAGTGTAACGGATTCTCCGACCATTGGATACTCCGGAACACGCACAATGCTGATGTTCACATCTTTTGTGGCTTGAGATTTTACCAGCTTTCTGAAAGTCAGGAGAGAAGGGGCAGATCTAATCTCCAGTGGGAGAGAGTTCCAGAGCTGAGGGGCCACCACCGAGAAGGTCCTTTCCCTCGTCCCCACCAGACGCGATTGCGAGGGTGGTGGGACCGAGAGCAGGACCCCTCCAGAAGATCTTAACAACCTTGATGGTTCATAGGGGAGAATCTATTTGGACAGGTAAACTGGACCGGAGTCGTTTAGGGATTTATAGGTCAGCACCAGCACTTTGAATTGCGCTCGGAAGCTAATTGGCATTATCTACACACACACACACACACACCAATTGGATTCCAAGTTGTAAACAGGGTAAAACACTCATCCATATTTAATTGCATAATAGTTTCCCTTTTTTAATTAAAATAAAGAGGGTGCGACTATTATGCGAGGAAAAACATCTGCCTTTGATTCTCTATTTTCTGCTGAAGCAGCTTACAAAACATGGAATGGAGTTCTTTGGAGAAAGGAGGGGAGATCTGCGATCTAGAGACCTCCATTCCAGGTTTTTAAAAACTGATTAAAGGCCTCAGAGGAAGGAGGAAAAGAGAGAAGAGTGGAGCTTCAAAGATCTCCATTTTGGAAGATTTACACTGCCTGGCCTTCAGAGAAGGAAGGAAGGAAGGAAGGAAGGAAGGAAGGAAGGAAGGAAGGAAGGAAGGAAGGAAGGAAGGAAGGAAGGAAGGAGAATCAGCCTCAAATGTGGGTGCAAGCATTTTTACTTGATAGAATCATAGAATCATAGAATTGGAAGAGACCTCATGGGTCATCCAGTCCAATCCCATTCTGCCAAGAAGCAGGAATATTGCATTCAAATCACCCCTGACAGATGGCCATCCAGTCTCTGTTTCAAAGCTTCCAAAGAAGGAGCCTCCACCACACTCCGGGGCAGAGAGTTCCACTGCTGAACAGCTCTCACAGTCAGGAAGTTCTTCCTCATGTTCAGGTGGAATCTCCTCTCTTGTAGTTGTTGTCGTGTGCCTTGTATACACTTTATTTTTGCTTTATTGTAATTGTTTGGGATTGGCCCGGTGTTAGCCACCCCGAGTCCTCCTGGGGAGATGGAGGCAGGGTACAAATAAAGTTGTTGTTGTTGTTGTTGTTGTTGTTATTATTATTATTATTATTAACTATTATGTGAGGAAAAATACTATTTTGGGCACCTGAAAAATGGTGGTGAGACTCTTAGGCTGTGGTGACTATTATGTGATGAAATATGGTATTTTCTACTAGGTTTCCCCATCCATGAAGCCAAGGCACACCAACACTATAGAATGAATGTGATTTGAACTGTCCTGGCTCAATGCTATGGGATCCTAGGATTTGCAGGTCTGTGAGACCCATCCCCAGAATATAACCCTTGGATCTTTCCCCAGGTAGGTAGATAGATGGATGGATGGATGGATGGATGGAAGGAAGGAAGGGAGGATGGATGGATGGATGGGTGGGTGAGTGGTTGGATGGGTGGGTGGATGGATGGATGGATGGATAGATAGATAGATAGATAGATAGATAGATAGATAGATAGATAGATAGATGTATTCCTGCCCTGCATAGATAGATAGATAGATAGATAGATAGATAGATAGATAGATAGATAGATAGATAGATGTATTCCTGCCCTGCACCCCATTGAAACCCAGTCTCTCACCTGCTAGAAAGAGGCTCAGCCAAGATGTTGCGCAGCCGCTGATCAGTGCCCACATCCTTTTTCCTAACCATTTGAGTGATGGGTCAAGCCTTGGGCATGCTGGGAAGGGTCTTCTGTGCCCAGCTTGATGTCTGCAGGGGACCCTTGTTGGGTCAGGCCCCCCCACCTTGACCTCGCCAGCTTAGGATCCCATACTCATGGCCGACCACCCTTCACAAGCCTTTAGAGGAAGATGTCACAAAGCAATGGACTTGGCCATTGTGAGGCAGGAAGATTCCTCTGAGGTGGGCGTTCTCTCCATGGGGCCAGGGCTGCAGCCATGATGGGGGGAAGGAGGGGAAGGGAGGAAGTGGTTCCACGTGTCTCCAGTGTGTCCATTGCCAGAGAGGTTGACTCTGGGTTTGGGTCCAAGCTTCATAGGAGCTATCCAGGGAAGGAAGGAGAGAAGGGAATACAGACGAATGGAGGGAAGGAAGAGAGGGAAGGAGAGGAAGAAAGGAGAAGTAGGGAAGGAAGAAGGCAGGGAAAGAGGGAAGGAAGGAGGTACTGAAAGAAGGAAGGAGAGATGTAGGGGAGAGAGGAAAGGAAAGATGATAGGAAGGAGAGAAGGAAGGTGGAATTGAAAAAAATGAAGGAAGAAAAGTGGGTGAGAGATCTAAGGAAAAGGGAAGGGGAGGAAGAATGGAAGGAAGGAAGGAAGGAAGGAAGGAAGGAAGGAAGGAAGGAAAAGATAGAAGGGAGAAGAGATGGGAAGGAGGGAAGGAGGGAAGGAGGGGAGGAAGGAAGGAAGGAAGGAAGGAAGGAAGGAGAAAAGTAGGGAGAGAAGGAAGGAAAGAGGAAGGGAAAGGGAGGAAGGAGAAAAGTAGGGAGAGAGGGAGGGAAAGAGGAGGGGAAAGGGAGGAAAGGAAGGAAGGAAGGAAAAGATAGAAGGGAGAAGAGATGGGAAGGAGGGAAGGAAGGAAGGAAGGAAGGAAGGAAGGAAGGAAGGAGAAAAGTAGGGAGAGAGGGAAGGAAAGAGGAAGGGAAAGGGAGGAAGGAGAAAAGTAGGGAGAGAGGGAGGGAAAGAGGAGGGGAAAGGGAGGAAAGGAAGGAAGGAAGGAAGGAGAAAATAGGGAGAGAGGGAAGGAAAGAGGAAGGGAAAGGGAAGGAAGGAATGAAGAAAAAAGATAGAAGAGATGGAAAAGAGAAAATAAAGGAAGAACAGAAGGAAGGAAGGAAGGAAGGAAGGAAGGAAGGAAGGAAGGAAGGAAGGAAGGAAGGAAGGAAGGGAAAAATAGTGAAGGGGAGAAGGAGAGAAATAGGGGAAAATAGGGAAAGAGGGATGGAAGGAAGGACGACCAGAAGGAAGGAAGGAAGACAGGAAGGAAGGAAGGAAGGAAGGAAGGAAGGAAGGAAGGAAGGAAGGAAAGAAGGAGGGAGAACCTTAGTTAGTGTCACTAATAAAAGAGTGAAGAAGTTTGGAGATGGTACCATTAGATCTCCAGCTCTAGCCAAGCCTGGTGCAAATTTTTCTTTTCTTTTTTTAAATGATCTTTATTAAGTATTTACAAACTACAAAGTTAAAATTTCATAAGGGGAAAGGGAAAAGAGAAAGAAAAGAAAAAAGAAAAAGAGAAGAAGAAAGAAGAAGAAAAAGAAGAAAAGCACAAAAAAGGAAGAGGGAAAAGGCAAAGGAAAAAAGGGGGTGAGAGAGTGAAGGAAAAGAAGGGGGGAAGAAGAGAAGAAAAAAGGATGGGAAAGAGAGAGGGTGGGTGTATATGTTTAAGAAATATATTTTTCCATATTTTTAAGGAAAGGGTGGGCCCACATCCAAGCCAGAAGAAAAGCCTGGGGACAAACCTGCCAGAAGAGCAACACATTTGATATATTTTCCTTGGATTGGAGCCGGAATGTGGGCAGAATTGGCTGCTGGGCCCCATGTTTTGGTCCAGCATTGCAATAGATGTGGGCCTGGAGCTCTCCCTGGTGCTGAACACATTCCCCAAGTACAAAGGCCGTCCTCCTGGAAAAGCAGGCCATGGTCAAGGAAGCCAACGCATTGCTCCTGACACCATTTCCTGAATTGATATTGATATGGAATCATAAAAGCAAGGAATACCTTTGGCCCCAAACTTAGTGGTTTTGAAAGATGTTTTGGACTGAGGTCTCCAAACCCCAGACTGCAGAAACCCGGCAGCTAGGACAAACTTGTGTCATGTGCAGCGACTGAGTGTGTGCACAGCACAAATAAAAAGGACAGCATCAACAATTCCTCGCTCTTCTTACTAAGCCAGCTAACTGCCTTCTTTCTTTCTCTCTGCCTTCCTTCTTCAACATTTCTCTCTCTCTCTCTCTCTCTCTTTGTGCTGGGCCACCCTCTCCTCCACCTGATCTCTTCCCTTTCACTTGCCTTGCGTGAATGGCTTCTCCAATGCATGAATGGCTATTTAGAGGTGAGATGGCACCCACTCTTTCTCTGCCTCCCCCTCCCTCCTCTGTCACGTTTGGCTTCGCCTCTCAGCAGGGCTTGTGTCACGTTGCCAGGGCTCTGCCAATATTTAGACAGAGATGAACCAAACTACCAGTTTGTGTTAAACAATTTAATTAAAATAACACTTACTTCCTTGGCTGTTTTAATAGTCCAAAATATAAAACATATACAAAATAAACAAAAACTGATAGCAAAAGCTACACCGTATTCAAAGGGTCCGGTCCAGTGGTCAAATGCCGAGAATTCAACGAGCAAAATCCAGGGATCAAGAGTCTATACCGTAGTCCAAAGCCAGTCCAAAGATTCCAGGTTCCAGGGTTCCAAGAGTACAGGAGACAGGTCAGGATACCAACAATCCACAAACCTGGGGGAAAACCAGCAGCATCTACCACCAAAATAAAGACAAATACTTTTCTGCCGAAGATCTGTCCCAAGGCTAGCTCCTTATATCCAGAAACACTCAGCTGCAGCCTATCTCTTGCATACCTCCACCCTTAATTGCTTTCTCCCATGAAATCTTACTTACAGATTACTCAACCCTTTAGAACTAAGACTTACATTAACATTCCCATCACCAACTGGTAGGCCTACCACCACCAGCCACCATCAACTGCAGAACATGATACATGACAGCTTGGTTGGCCTGTGATTTTCTTGCCTGGAGCAACCATGAAAATGAACAAAATCTGGCTACCAGTATTAAAAAAAAATCTAAAATTACAACAGCAAAACAACAGAGGGAAAACAATCAGGGACATCTAATCACCTCTCAACAAAAGATTGCTCCAGGCACTGCCAGGCTATCAAATGCTATTCAAGATGGTCAGTTGAAACATTCACACCTAGCTCCAGCAGACAAGAGTTCTTTGTCCCACCCTG
Organism: Anolis sagrei; assembly: GCF_037176765.1. Classification (NCBI taxonomy): domain Eukaryota; kingdom Metazoa; phylum Chordata; class Lepidosauria; order Squamata; family Anolidae; genus Anolis; species Anolis sagrei. The sequence goes on from NC_090034.1 coordinate 108,151,862, forward strand.
GTCATTCCACAGATATATAAACCCAATTTTCCTAGTTCCAACAGACCTCACTACCTCTGAGGATGCTTGCCATAGATGCAGGCGAAACGTCAGGGGAAAATGCCTCTAGAACATGGCCATATAGCCCGAAAAAACTACAACAACCCCTAGATGACATCCTCTACCTCTGAGGATGCTTGCCATAGATGCAGGCGAAATGTCAGAGAGAATGCCACTAGAACATTGCCATATAGCCCGAAAAAACCTACAACCCCTAGATGACATCCTCTACCTCTGAGAATGCTTGCCATAGATGCAGGCGAAACGTCAGGAGAGAATGCCTCTAGAACATGGCCAAATAGCCCGAGAAAACCTACAACCCAAAAAATACATTACAACGCATGCACAAAATCACATATATACACAAACACACATATATGCACATATACTCAAACACACACACGTATACCTCTGAGGATGCTTGCCATAGATGCAGGCGAAATGTCAGGAGAAATGCCTCTAGAACATGGCCCTATAGCCCGAAAAAACCCACAAGAACCTAATGCAGTTTGATCCCACTTGAACTGCCCTGGCTCAATGCTATGCAATCCTGGGGCATGCAGTGGTGCACTCTTTGGTAGAGAAGGTGAAAGGTCTTGCATGACTACAGAGAGGACAACTCAAGTGGCGTCAAACTGCTTTCATTCCCCAGTGTAGGTATACGCAATCCTAAATTCATCCAAAGATGCTGGTGGAAGGAGCACTGCAGAGCCCAAAGCGGTGGACACTGGAGATTTTTATTCCATCTGTGAATATATGATGGGTTTGTCTTTCACCCCTTGAAACAAGGGGTCTGGATGGGTGCAAAGGATGGTCAAGATGGTTGGGAGGTCATCCTGGAAAATGGAGCGCTTCTTCTTCTTTTGCGTCTTCTTAGGATATCGGGAAGAAAGTCCATGGGGTCCAGGTGGATTCCTGGTGAGATGCAGGTCAGACACCTGGGCTGATTTCACCTGGAAAAACAACAGCCTCCGATTTAATTCTTAAATATAGTAAAAACTATAATGTAGTTACTGTATGTATGGCAACAGTAAAGCAAATCTATCTCGGACACTCTGCACAGACACATTCACTCCCATGCGGTGCTCCAACGTCCAGAGTTCAGCCAAGCAGAGAATATTCTCATTCTCATCAGCCATCACTTGAGATAATAATAATAATAATAATAATAATAATAATAATAATAATCTTTATTTATACCCCGACACCATCTCCCCTAATGGGGACTCGGAGCGGCTTACATGGGGTCAGCCCAAACAACAAATTACAATACAATGAGATACAAATTGCAGTAAAATAAACAACATAACAATCTATCTATCTATCTATCTATCTATCTATATATATATATATATTAGGCCTGGGTAACAACGCAAAAATTTGTTTCTAAAATCGATTCGTTTTTTGGGGGTTTTTGCGTTTCGATATTTAAAATAATTACAAAATTTTCCTTTTAAAAAGTTCGATATTTACGAAATTTCGTAAATGTGAAAAAAATTACAAAACATTAACGAATCGATTTCCGAAACAATAACGAATTGATTCGTTAATGGCGGACGCGACCGTGAAATACGCTAAAAAAACCTCCAAAAACTTCTGAAGCTTCCCTCTCCCTCTGTTGTTGACTGTTGTGATATTATAATTTTTTTTCACTAATTAAACAAAAAACTTGCCCCAGACATGCAGAAATAATAACGAAACGACCTCAGAACAATAACGAAACGAATACAATAACAAAATACGAAGCATTTACAAAACGTGTTTAAAAATTCGTTTTTTAAAAAAAATGCTCCAGAATGGTTCGTTATCGTTTTGTAATTGAAAAAATTAACGAATTACGAATTAACGAAACGAAACCGCCCAGCCCTAATATATATGCATGCTCTGTGCATAATGAGTACCATAAAAACAAAAGAACTAATGAACGAAATCACACCAAATTTGGCAACAAAACGTCTCACAACACAAGGAGTGACTGTGACGATGTGTAAATTTTATTCCTCTAGTTATGTGTAATTTGAACAGTGGTTTATGGATGGTAAGTATGGAGGATTGTGTTTTGTTGGGGATGGTGGCTTGGCATTAGCTGGGTTGCCATAGCAACAGGGGCGGAGCCAACTGCCTCTTCATGGGGCAGCTGTTTTTGAAAGTGAGTCAGTAAGCCGGTGAGCTACTGGGTAGACTGAGTCTCTGGGTGGAGATTCAGGGAATGTGTCTGTAGCCAGTGTGCTATAGGGAATTCTGTTAAATAAGCCTTTTAGCTTATTTGTTATATTAGGACAGTTGTCCAGAAGGGTTTGGTTGGCATTGACTTTCAATTTGGGAGTTGTAGTTCACCTACATCTAGACTCAAACAAGGATGAATCTGGACCAAACTTGGCACGAATACTCCATATGCCCAAATGTGAATTCAGATGGAGTTTAGGGGAAATAGACCCTGACATTTGGGAGTTGTAGTTACTGGGATCTTCTGACCTTATCTACACTCTGTTTAGTAAACTCAGATTTTTATCCAAAATATCCGGAGGCTTTAATCTTCACTGTTACAATATATTCAAATATACAATCAGTATATGCAGACCAACTTTCCTTGTACTTGCAAGCAATCAGAGCCATCAGATAGTCACATACAACATAGGCAGATACTCACATTGAGTCACATAGGAGAGAGAAAGATGGATTCTTTCTTCCTCTTTGTATAGCCTCCTCCTGATAGGTTATCAGTAAGGGACACTGGTTGATGCAACCCCTTTACACACTGGCTGTTGTGACTCCTTTGCAATGATACTGGCTGATTGCATAATAACTTTCACAGTCATTAATTGTCCAGGTGCTCCCAATATACCACATGGTCATCAAACAGTAGTTTCTCCAAGAAATGGTGCGCCATTTCTATCTCACAGCACAATGAATTCTGACACATGGCAACCAAACCATATAAACACAACACACCTTTCCAGTCCAGTACTTACTCAAGTGCAGGTACGGGTCCGAGGCTGTGGATGTTTAGTCTCTGCTGGCTCCCAGGCCTAAAGGAAGAGATTGCAGAATGATCCATGGGGCTGAACTCGTTTCCATCCCTCCCATGACACCCTCCCCTCCATCACTTCAGTCAGAATCTGTTGCTATGGCTCCATCCATGTTCAACATCTACACAAATGACCAGCCACTGCCAGAAGGGACAGAGAGCTTCATCTATGCTGATGATCGTGCCATTACTGCTCAAGCAGGGAGCTTTGAGATGGTAGAACAGAAGCTCTCCGAAGCTGTAGGTGCTCTTACTGCCTATTACAGGGAAAACCAGCTGATCCCCAACCCATCCAAACACAGACATGTGCTTTTTATCTCAAGAACAGACAAGCATCCCGAGCTCTGAGGATCACTTGGGAAGGAATCCCACTGGAGCATTGCAGCGCACCCAAATACCTGGGAGTCACTCTGGACCATGCTCTGACCTACAAGAAGCACTGCCTGAACACCAAGCAAAAAGTGGGTGCTAGAAACAATATCATACGAAAGCTGACTGGCACAACCAGGGGATCACAACCAGATACAGTGAAGACATCTGCCCTTGCGCTGTGAAAGGACCAAGGCAGAGACATCACCAGCTCATTCCCTGTTTGGGTATCAGCCAGCACGTCAACGACTTAAATCTAGACATAGTTTTCTAAGATCTACAGAGACACTCGCTGGAATACCTCAGCAAGCGAGAGTCCAAAAGTGGCAGGCTCAAACCCAGCACCTCAACCAATGGCTAATACCAGATGCGAGACTCCCCCTGGGCACACAGAAGACGGGGCGACTTGGAAGGCGCTGAACAGATTGCGCTCTGGCACCACGAGATGCAGAGCCAACCTTCAGAAATGGGGCCACAAAGTGGAATCCTCGACATGCGAGTGTGGAGAAGAGCAAACCACTGACCACCTGCTGCAATGCAACCTGAGCCCTGCCACATGCACAATGGAGGACCTTCTTGCGGCAACACCAGAGGCACTCCAAGGGGCCAGAGACTGGTCAAAGGACATTTAACCAGCTACCAAACTCACAAGTTGTGTATTTTTTCTGTTTGTTTGCTTTGTTCTGTTAGAAATGTAATATAATTGTAATGTAATATAACCGCATTGAGTCGCCTGTTAAGGGCTGAAAAATGCGGTATAGAAATAAAGCAAATAAATAAATAAATAAACAAATAAATAATGGAGTGGTTGGAGTAGACGATGATGCCTGGCTCGAGAGCAGTACGTGTGAAAAAGATCTTGGAGTCCTCGTGGACAAAAAGTTAAACATGAGCCAGGAATGTGATGTGGCGGCAAAAAAAAAAGCCAATGGGATTTTGGCATGCATCAAGAGGAGCATAGTGTCTAGATCCAGGGAAGTCCTGCTCCCCATGCTCTATTCCGCTCTGGTTAGACCACACCTGGAATATTGTGTCCAATTCTGGGCACCACAATTCAAGAGAGATATTGACTCTAAGCTGGAATGTGTCCAGAGGAGGGCAACTCAAAGGATCAAGGGTCTGGAGAACAAGCCCTATGAGGAGCGGCTTAAGGAGCTGGGCATGTTTAGCCTGAAGAAGAGAAGGCTGGGACGGGATATGATAACCATGTATAAACATGTGAGAGGAAGCCACAGGGAGGAGGGAGCAGATCAAGGGTATGGAGAACAAGCCCTATGAGGAGCGGCTTAAGGAGCTGGGCATGTTTAGCCTGAAGCAGAGAAGGCTGAGAGGGGATATGATAGCCATGTATACATATGTGAGAGGAAGCCACAGGGAGGAGGAGGGAGCAAGCTTGTTTTCTGCTTCCCTGGAGACTAGGACGCAATGGAACAATGGCTCCAAACTACAAGAGAGGAGATTCCACCTGAACATGAGGAAGAACTTCCTGACTGTGAGAGCCGTTCAGCAGTGGAACTCTCTGCCCCAGAGTGTGGTGGAGGCTCCTTCTTTGGAGGCTTTTAAGCAGAGGCTGGATGGTCATCTGTCAGGGGTGATTTGAATGCAATATTCCTGCTTCTTGGCAGAATGGGGTTGGACTGGATGGCCCATGAGGTCTCTTCCAACTCTAGGATGAACTTCCTGACTGTGAGAGCTGTTCAACAGTGGAACTCTCTGTCCTGGAGGGAGTGTGGTGGAGGCTCCTTCTTTGGAAGCTTTTAAACAGAGGCTGGATGGCCATCTGTCGGGGGTGCTTTGAATGCAATATTCCTGCTTCTTGGCAGAATGGGGTTGGACTGGATGATGGCCCAGGAGGTCTCTTCCAACTCTAGGATTCTAGGATTCTATGATTCTATGAAAGTTAATGATAATAATAATAATAATAATAATAATACTCTTGCATGTTCCAGGGTGGGCAAACCAGACACTCTCCACACCAACACTGACAAAGAAACATCAAGAAATACTGTTTACCCACAAGCAGAAAGACATGACATAGATTAGGAACCAACACTTTCTCATTACTTTATTTTCCAGATCACCAGACTGGGCCACAGCAACGCCTGGCAGGGGACAGCTAGTGACAGGTAAACGTAACACATATTTCCAATCCAGTACTCACTGTGGTGCAGGCACGGGTCCGAGGCTGTAGACGTTTAGTCTCTGCTGGCTCGCAGGTCTAAAAGAAGAGATTGCAGAGTGATCCATGGGGCCAAACCTGTTCCCCTCCCTCCCAAGCTATCCTCCATCACTTCAGCTTTGGCAACAGATAACCCACTTTTACTTTGCCCTGATCTTTGAGGTTCTCCTTTACACCTGTCTCCATGCCCTTGGTTTTATATCACATGTCTTCATCTGGATAATTTTATATTAAAGTCGTCTTTTTGCCCATAATTTGTATTACTTCTGTCTGCATGCCCATGTTTGACATTACTGTTGTCTTCATGGCCAAAGAACCGGACTCAGCACATAGAAGATGGCTTTGAAAGGCAGCAGATCACAGGAGCTGTCTTCATAGACCTGCCAGCAGCCTATGAGACTGTGAACCACCACTGCCTCCTCCTGAGAAAAATGTATAGTATCACAAAGGACGACCACCTCACCCGCCTCATAGGAAACCTGCTACAGAACAGGAGCTTTTTTGTTGAGTTCCAGGGCCAGAGAAGCAGATGGCGGAAACAGAAGAACGGCCTGCCTCAGGGGAGCATGCTTGCTCCATCCATGTTCAACATCTACACAAATGACCAGCCACTGCCAGAAGGGACAGAGAGCGGCATCTATGCTGATGATCATGCCATCACCACGAAAGGAAATCAGCTACAGAACAGGAGCTTTTTTGTTGAGTTCCAGGGGCAGAGAAGCAGATGGCAGAAACAAAAGAGCGGCCTGCCTCAGGGGAGCGTGCTTGCTCCATCCATGTTCAACATCTACACAAATGACCAGCCACTGCCAGAAGGGACAGAGAGTTTCATCTATGCTGATGATCATGCCATCACCGCCCAAGCAGGGAGCTTTGAGATGGTAGAACAGAAGCTCTCTGAAGCTCTAGGTGCTCTTACTGCCTACTACAGGGAAAACCAGCTGATCCCTAATCATATATCATATATATAATATCACACAGGACGACCACCTCACCCACCTCATAGGAAACCTGCTACAAAACAGGAGCTTCTTTGTTGAGTTCCAGCGCCAGAGAAGCAGATGGCGGAAACAGAAGAACAGCCTGCCTCAGGGGAGCGTGCTTGCTCCATCCATGTTCAACATCTACACAAATGACCAGCCACTGCCAGAAGGGACAGAGAGCTTCATCTATGCTGATGATCGTGCCATCACCACGAAAGGAAATCAGCTACAAAACAGGAGCTTTTTTGTTGAGTTCCAGGGCCAGAGAAGCAGATGGCAGAAACAGAAGAACGGCCTGCCTCAGGGGAGCGTGCTTGCTCCATTCATGTTCAACATCTACACAAATGACCAGCCACTGCCAGAAGGGACAGAGAGCTTCATCTATGCTGATGATCGTGCCATCACCGCTCAAGCAGGGAGCTTTGCGATGGTAGAACAGAAGCTCTCTGAAGCTCTAGGTGCTCTTGCTGCCTATTACAGGGAAAACCATCTAAAACACAGACATGTGCTTTTTATCTCAAGAACAGATAAGCATCCCGAGCTCTGAGGATTATGACCTGGGAAGGAATCCCACTGGAGCATTGCAGCGCACCCAAATACCTGGGAGTCACTTTGGACCATGCTCTAACCTACAAGAAGCACTGCCTGAACATCAAGCAAAAAGTGGGTGCTAGAAACAATATCATACGAAAGCTGACTGGCACAACCTGGGGATCACAACCAGATACAGTGAAGACATCTGCCCTTGCGCTGTGCTACTCTGCTGCTGAGTATGCATGCCCAGTGTGGAACACATCTCACCACGCTAAAACAGTGGATGTGGCTCTTAACAAGACATGCCGCATTATCACGGGGTGTCTGCGCCCCACACCTCTGGAGAAATTACACCGCTTAGCCGGTATTGCACCACCTGACATCCGCCGGGAAGGAGCAGCCAATAGTGAAAGGACCAAGGCAGAGACATTTCCAGCTCATCCCCTGTTTGGGTATCGGCCAGCACGTCAACAACTTAAATCCAGAAATAGTTTTCTAAGATCTACAGAGACACTTGCTGGAACACCTCAGCAAGCAAGAGTCCAAAAGTGGCAGGCTCAAACCCAGAATCTGATACCAAATGAGAGACTCCCCCCTGGGCACTGAACAGACCGCGCTCTGGCACCACGAGATGCAGAGCCAACCTTCAGAAATGGGGCCACAAAGTGGAGTCCACACCATGCGAATGTGGAGTGGAGCCAACCACTGACCACCTGCTGCAATGCACCCTGAGCCCCGCCACATGCACAAGGGAGGACCTTCTTATAATAACACCAGAGGCACTCCAAGTGGCCAGAGACTGGTCAAAGGACATTTAATCAACTACCAAACTCACAAATTTTGTATTCTGTCTGTTTGTTTGCTTTGTTCTGTTAGAAATGTAATATAATTGACTGGTTACCCTGACACGACAAATATATATAATGGCCATAGATTGTATTCCTCTTGTTTTTACGTATTAGATTACTTTGGCCTCCATGCCCATATTGTACATTGCTTTTGCCTTCTCTCATATTGTTTCCGTCTTTGTGCTGCTTAATCTGTTCTCACTTGGACTTGTGTCTAAATACGCAAAAGCAGGATCTTGGGGTCGACATTCCTGTCCTCATTTCTCCCTGGCGATCCCAGTATCCCAGAGGGAAGTCTAGTTTTCTCTAAGGCCAATGCCTACACTCCTTTTGCCACCAACTGGCTTGGCACTTACTTGGATGCTGAATGGGGGCTTCCTCTTTCTCCAGGAAGGAAGCTATTCTCAAGGAAAGAAAGAAAAGAATTAAGAGATGAGTTTGTATTCCTTTTGTCTTTATGTCTGAAATTTTGTGCTGAAGATGGAAGGCTGACCGGACTCTGTCCCCGATTGTTTCCCTCAGTGCCTCGAGGCCGTGACTGGATGGCTGCGTGCCAGCAAGTTGAGGGTGAATCCAGCAAAGACGGAGATCCTATGGCTGGGTCAACCAGGCAGTGGGGACATCCAGCTGCCTACCCTGGATGGCGAGGCGCTACGCCCGTCATTGTTGGTCAAGAGCCTGGGAGTCCTTTTGGACCCTCTGCTGAGGATGGAGGACCAGGTCTCAGCCATGAGCAGAACCACCTTCTTTCCCCTGCGGCAGGCTAGATGGCTGGCCCCCTCCCTGTCCAGGGATGACCTAGCTACGGTGATTCAGTCCATGGTCATCTCAAGACTGGACTACTGTAACACCCTCTACATTGGCCTTCCTTTGCTGTTGATCCGGAAGCTCAAGTTGGTACAAAATGCAGCTGCTCGGCTTCTTGCGGGAATTCTGATGAGATGCCACATCACCCCAATCTGACTACTTGCCAATTGAGCACTGGATCACTTTCAAAGGGATGGTACTCACCTTGAAGGCCTTGCATGGTCAACTTAAGGACACACCTTGTTTGTAACTTGGGGACTGCCTGTACCTCAGTCATGTCTATGGCTGTAATGGCCCCCCAGGTCGCGGAATCTCCCGCCTTCAAGTTGGTTTGAAGCGCAGCAGGGAGTTCCGCAGTTCCGTGGAGCAAAGTTGGGTCCAACTGACGGAATGTGCCCCCGCCAGCAGCTCAAAAGCCCGGGACTGCATGAAATCTTTCTTCCACTTTCCCCTCTCCCTCTCTTTGTAACCAATCCCACAATAAAACACTTGAGTCTGGAAACTTTAAATCCTTCCCGCTTGATACTTTGTGTCTTTTACCGGCTGCAACTTTTCTAACCCACAATAAACCTTTCCCTGTGCTCCGGGGAACCGCGAGCCCACTGGCGACGCCTCTCTGGCCTCCCCAGGCCTCTGCATTTGCGTTAGTTTAAATCGCGGATACAGAGGTTTTCCTATGGGCCCCCCTTATCCGCCAAAATAACAACATGGCGGATCGGGTCCGTTCAAATTCTATAATTTTCTACACTAACTTCTGAGACTAACTGCCATCTTGGTTTTCTCATTTTGAACTCCTACACCCGGGAAATAATTGTTTTTGTTTAATTATTAAATTCGGCCGAGTCTCCAGCTGACTGTCAAAGTTTTGCCGGCTTCTGCCACCTGCTCCATCCCGCTTGCTGCCGCTCGCTTCAGCCGCTCGCTTATACCCCGGTCAGGTTTACGATCGACCAGGAGGACCTCTGTCTTGTCGGGATTGATCTTCAGCTTGTTCCTCCTCATCCAGATAGACACAGTGGCCAGGCACTCGCCCAGCACTCGAGGGGATTCCTTGGAATTGAGTGGAAATGAGTAGTAGAGTTGTGTGTCATCTGCATAGAGGTGGCACCCAACTCCAAAACTCCGGATGACCTCTCCCAGCGGTTTCATGTAGATGTTAAAAAATATTGCGCCTGTCTTCATGCTGCTTAATCTGTCTTCGCTTGGACTTATGTCTAAACATGCCAAAGCAGGATCTTGGGATCTCCGATTTCCCCTCCCTCATTTTTCCCTGGTGATCCCAGTATCCCAAAGGAAAGTCTAGTTAGTCTAGTCTAGCTCACGCTCCTATTGATACCAACGGGCTTGTCACTTACTTGGATGCCAAATGGGGACTTCCTCTTTCTCCAGGAGAAAAGCTATTCTCAAGGAAAGAAAGAAAAGAATTAAGTCCACCTTCACCATACCAGAAATCAAACTTGATTGAACCAAACTAAAAGCAGATGCATGTGTGTTGCATATAGATACCAGCGGAAGTACCCAGTGTCGCCTGGGTTTGCATTTTGTAATGGTATTTATTAGTAAACTAATGGTTCATGTTTTATGTATTGTCGAAGGCTTTCATGGCTGGAATCACTGGGTTCTCGTAGGTTTTTCGGGCTATATGGCCATGTTCTAGACCTCACAACCTCTGAGGATGCTTGCCATAGATGCAGGTGAAATGTCAGGAGAGAATGCTTCTAGAACAGTGTTTCTCAACCCCGGGAGTTAAAGTTTCTGGGAGTTAAAGTTTCTGGGATTTATAGTTCGCCTACAATCAAAGAGCATTCTGAACTCCACCAACAATGGAAAGGAACCAAACTCGGCACACAGAACTCCCCTGACCAACAGAAAACACTGGAAGGATTTGATGAGCATTGACCTTGAGTTTTGGAGTTGTAGTTCACCTACATCCAGAGAGCACTGTGGACTCAAACAATGATAGATCTGGACCAAACTTGGCACAAGCACTCAATATGTTCAAATATGAACACTAAAGGAGTTTGGGGGGAAATAGACCTTGATATTTGAGAGTTGTAATTGCTGGGATTTATAGTTCACCTACAACCAAAGCACATTCTGAACCAAACCTCACCAATGAGAGATTTGGGCCAAACTATTTTCTGATGGTCTTTGGTGACCCCTCTGACACCCCCTTGTGACCCCCCGAGGGGTCCCGACCCCTAGGTTGAGAAACACTGTTCTAAACCTCACAACCTCTGAGGATGCTTGCCATAGATGCAGGTGAAACGCCAGGAGAGAATGCTTCTAGAACAGTGTTTCTCAACCTGAAGGGTCGGGACCCCGGGGGGGGGGGGTTGCGAGAGGGTGTCCGAGGGGTCGCCAAAGACCATCAGAAAACACAGTATTTTCTCTTGCTCATCTGGGTCACGTGTGGAAAGTTAGGTCCAATTCTATTGTTGGTGGGGTTCAGAATGCTCTTTGATTGTAGGTAAACTATAAATCCCAGCAACTACAACTCCCAAATATCAAGGTCTATTTCACCAAACTCCAGTAGTGTTCACATTTGGGCATATTGAGTATTTACTTTACTTTACTTATATACCGCTGTTCTCAGCCTGAAGGCGACTCATAGCGGTTCACAACCAACAAAGAAGCAAAAATTCAATGCAACAGTATAAAAAAATTCAACAACTTAACACATTACATAAATTAGACAATTACTACAGTAACCAATCACTATCGTCTCATCATCAAAACCATAATCCAGATTCGTCATCCATTGTTCCATTCCTGTGTTCATTACCAGTCATTGCACTAATTATTGGAATGCCTGCACAAACAGCCAGGTCTTCACTTTTCTGCGGAATACCATTAGAGATGGTGCCAGCCTAATGTCCGTAGGAAGGACGTTCCACAGCCAAGGAGCCACCACCGAGAAGGCCCTATCTCTCGTCCCCGCCAGCCATGCTTGAGAAGCAGGCGGGATTGAGAGCAGGGCCTCCCTGGAATATCTCAAAGTTCTGGTGGGTTCATAGGCAGAGATGCGGTTAGCTAGATACAGTGGTTCTCAACCTGGGGGTCGGGACCCCTTCGGGGGTCATCAGGGAGTATCAGAGGGGTCGCCAAAGACCATCAGAAAACACAGTATTTTCTGTTGGTCATGGGGGTTCTGTGTGGGAAGTTTGGTCCAATTCGATTGTTGGTGGGGTTGACAATGCTCTTTGAGTGTAGGTGAACTATAAATCCCAGCAACTACAACTCCCAAATGTCAAGGTTTATTTTTCCAAACTCCACCAGTGTTCACATTTGGGCATATTGAGTATTCATTTCAAGTTTGGTCCAGATCCATCATTGTTTGAGTCCACAGTGCTCTCTGGATGTAGGTGAACTACAACTCCAAACTCAAGGTCAATGCCCACCAAACACTTCCAGTGTTTTCTGTTGGCCATGGTAGTTTTGTGTGCCAAGTTTGGTTCAATTCCATCGTTGCTGGAGTTCAGAATGCTCTTTGATTGTAGGTGAACTATAATTTCCAGCAACTACAACTCCCAAATGACAAACTCAATCAATCAATCTGCCCCCCTCCCCACCCCCCACCCCACCACTATTCAAATTTGGGCATATCGGGTATTTGTGCCAAATTTGGTCCAGTCAATGGAAACACATCCTGCTTATCAGATAATACATTACAATTAATAACAGGAGCAAAACTACAGTTATGAAGTAATAAAATACAGGGTTAGTCAAAATGAATAGGCCAAACATACATACAATTAATTTTCTTATTGGCCTATTCATTTTGACTAACGCTGTAATTGTATGGTTGGGGGTCACCACAACATGAGGAAATGTATTAAGGGGTCGCGGCATTAGGAAGGTTGAGAAACACTGGCTAGGTAGCTTGGGCCGGAACTGTTTAAGGCTTTATAGGTCAACGCCAGCACCTTGAATTGAGCCCGGTAGCAAATTGGCAGCCAGTGGAGCTGGCGCAACAGCGGGGTTGTGTGCTCCCTGCGTTCCGCTCCTGTTAGAATCATGGCTGCCGTATGTTGGACTAATTGAAGCTTTCGGGCTGTCTTCAAGGGCAAGCCCACGTAGAGAGCGTTGCAGTAGTCTAGACGGGATGTAACCAGAGCATGGACTACTGTGGCCAAGTCGGACTTCCCAAGGTACGGGCGCAGTTGGCACACAAGCTTTAACTGTGCGAATGCTCCCCTGGTCACCGCCGAAACCTGGGGTTCCAGGCTCAGCGATGAGTCCAGGGTCACTCCCTGCGCCTTCAGGGGGAGTGTGACCCCGTCCAACACAGGCTGTGACCCTATGCCCTGTTCGGCCTTGCGACTGACCAGGAGTATCTCTGTCTTGTCTGGATTCAGTTTCAATTTGTTGTCCCTCGTCCAGTCCGTCACAGCGGCCAAGCACTGGTTCAGGACTTGGACAGCCTCCTTAGTAGCGGGTGGGAAGGAGTGACAGAGTTGGACATCATCTGCGTACAGATGACATTGCACCCCGAAATTCCGGATGATCTCTCCCAGCGGCTTCATGTAGAGCAGTGGTTCTCAACCTTTCTAATGCTGCGACCCCTTAATACAGTTTTTCATGTTGTGGTGACCCCCAACCATAATATTATTTTTGTTGCTACTTCACAACTACAATTTTGCTCCTATTATGAATCATAATGTAAACATCTGATATGCAGCATGTATTTTCATTCACTGGACCAAATTTGGCACAAATACGTGATATGCCCCAATTTGAATACTGGTGGGGTTGGCAGGGGATTGATGTTGTCATTTCGGAGTTGTAGTTGCTGGGATTTATAGTTTATCTACAATCCAAGAGCATTATGAACTCCAAAAATGGAATTGAACCACTCTTGCCACACAGAACTCCCCTGACCAACAGAAAATACTGGAAGGGTTTGGTGGGCATTGATCTTGAGGTTTGGAGTTGTAGTTCACCTACATCCAAAGAGCACTGTGGACTCAAACAATGATGGATCTGGACCAAACTTGGCACAAGCACTCAATGTTCCCAAATGTGTACACTGGTGGAGTTTGGGGAAAAAAGATTCTTGACATTTCGGAGTTGTAGTTGCTGGGATTTATAGTCCACAAAGAGCATTCTGAACTCCACCAACAATCCAGAGAGCACTATGGACTCACACAAGGATGGATCTGGACCAAACTTGCCATGAATATTCAACATGTCCAGTGTGAATGAACACTGGTGGAGTTTGGGGAAAATAGACCTTGGATTTAAGAGTTTTAGTTGCTGGGATTTATAGTTCACCTACAATAAAAGATCATTCTGTTCCCCACCAATGATAGAATTGGGCCAAACTTCCCACATGGAACCCCTATGACCAACAGAAAGTACTACGTTTTTGGATGGTCTTTGGTGACCCCTCTGAAACCCCTTCGTGACCCCCCCAGGGGTCCCGACCCCCAGGTTGAGAACCACTGATGTAGATGTTAAACAACATGGGAGACAATATTGAGCCCTGATTTCCGATTTCCCCTCCCTCATTTCTCCCTGGTGATCCCAGTATCCCAAAGGAAAGTCTAGTTTTCCCTAAGGGCAATGCTCACTCTCCTGTTGATACCAACGGGCTTGTCACTTACTTGGATGCCAAATGGGGACTTCCTCTTTCTCCAGGAGTGAAGCTATTCTCAAGGAAAGAAAGAAAAGAATTAAGAGATAAGTCCACCTTCACCATACCAGAAATAAAACTTGATTGAACCAAACTAAAAGTAGATGCATGTGTGTTGCATACAGATACTATCAGAGGTACCCAGTGTCGCCTGGGTTTGCATTTTGTAATGGTATTTATTAGGCCTGGGTAACAACGCAAAAATTTGTTTCTAAAATCGATTTGTAATTGGGGTTTTTTTTTTGTTTCGATATTTAAAATAATTACAAAACTTTCCCAAAAAAAAGTTTCGGTATTTACGAAATTTCGTAAATATTTACAAAACATTTTGTAAAGATGGCGCCCTTTTTTTTTCAATATTTTTTCAATATTTTTTAAATTTAATTATTAATTTAGTAGAATAGGGATTAATTATTATTAATTATTATTAAGGAGGGAAGGCAGGCACTCACTCTGGCGGGCCCTCTCGCTCGCCGCTCGCTATTATTATTAATAGGCAATGCTAAGCAAGCTGGCCAATTGCAACATTCAGGCAGGAAGCAGCCAGACCATGAAGCTGCAAGGCCATTCGATGCTCATCAAGCTGGCCAGCTGCAACATTCACGCTTGCCTCCAGCAGACAAGAGTTCTTCCTCCCACCCTGAACATTATTCCACAGATAATCAACCCCACTTGCCTAGTTTCCAACAGACCTCACAACCTCTGAGGATGCCTGCCATAGATGTGGGTGAAATGTCAGGAGAGAGTGCTTCCGCCCCTCTCGCTCGCCCCTCTCAGCAAGCATCGGCAGGCGGTGATCTTACGTATTTCCGAAATGGACGGAAATACAAAATTTTTTGGCGCCTGCCGTTTCGATATTTAAAAACACTTCCAGGTTAAAAAAAATGTTTTGTAATCGTTTCGTAATTCAAAAATTAACGAATTTTTTAACGAATTACGAATTAACGAAACGAATTGACCAGCCCTAGTATTTATTAGTAAACGAATGGTTCATGTCTTTTGTATTGCCGAAGGCTTTCATGGCTGGAATCACTGGGTTCTTGTAGGTTTTTCAGGCTATATGGCCATGTTCTAGACCTCACAACCTCTGAGGATGCTTGCCATAGATGCAGGTGAAATGTCGGGAGAGAATGCTTCTAGAACAGTGTTTCTCAACCCGGGATGTTAAAGTTTCTGGGAGTTAAAGTTTCTGGGATTTATAGTTCGCCTACAATCAAAGAGCATTCTGAACTCCACCAACAATGGAAAGGAACCAAACCCCCTGACAGAACTCCCCTGACCAACAGAAAATACTGGAAGGGTTTAGTGGGCATTGACCTTGAGTTTTGGAGTTGTAGTTCACCTACATCCAGAGAGCACTGTGGACTCAAACAATGATAGATCTGGACCAAACTTGGCATGAATACTCAATATGTTCAAATATGAACACTAATGGAGTTTGGGGGGAAATAGACCTTGATATTTGAGAGTTGTAATTGCTGGGATTTATAGTTCACCTACAACCAAAGCACATTCTGAACTTCACCAATGAGAGATTTGGGCCAAACTTCCCACACAGAAAATACTATTTTCTGATGGTCTTTGGTGACCCCTCTGACACCCCCTTGTGACCCCCCGAGGGGTCCCGACCCCTAGGTTGAGAAACACTGTTCTAGACCTAACAATCTCTGAGGATGCTTGCCATAGATGCAGGTGAAACGATAGGAGAGAATGCTTCTAGAACAGTGTTTCTCAACCCAGAGGGTCGGGAGAGGGTGTCCGAGGGGTTGTCAAAGACCATCAGAAAACACAGTATTTTCTCTTGGTCATCTGGGTCACGTGCAGAAAGTTAGGTCCAATTCTATTGTTGGTGGGGTTCAGAATGCTCTTTGATTGTAGGTGAACTATAAATCCCAGCAACTACAACTCCCAAATGTCAAGGTCTATTTCACCAAACTCCAGTAGTGTTCACATTTGGGCATATTCAGTATTTGTGCCAAATTTGCTCCTGATCCATCATTGTTTAAATCCACAGATGTAGGTGAACTACAACTCCCAAACTCAAGATCCATGCCCACCAAATCCTGCTAGTGTTTTATGT
Source organism: Anolis sagrei (assembly GCF_037176765.1). Lineage (NCBI taxonomy): Eukaryota > Metazoa > Chordata > Lepidosauria > Squamata > Anolidae > Anolis > Anolis sagrei. The sequence goes on from NC_090034.1 coordinate 108,168,364, forward strand.
TGGTCATGGGAGTCCTGTGTACCAAGATTAGCTCAGTTCCATCATTGGTGGAGATCAGAATGCTCTTTGATTGTAGGTGAACTATAAATCCCAGCAACTACAACTCCCAAATGTCAAGGTATATTTCACCAAACTCCAGTAGTGTTCACATTTGGGCATATTGAGTATTTGTGCCAAATTTGCTCCTGATCCATCTTTGTTTAAATCCACAGATGTAGGTGAACTACAACTCCCAAACTCAAGATCCATGCCCACCAAATCCTGCTAGTGTTTTATATTGGTCATAGGAGCCCTGTGTGCCAAGATTAGTTCAGTTCCATCATTGGTGGAGATCAGAATGCTCTTTGATTGTAGGTGAACTATAAATCCCCGCAAGTACAACTCTCAAATGATAAAACCAGTCCCTCCCCCAACCCCACTAGTATCCAAATTTGGGCATATTGGGTGTTTGTGCCAAATTTGGTCCAGTGAATGAAAATACATCCTGCATATTGGATATTAACATTACGATTCATAACAGGAGCAAAATTACATTTTTGAAGTAACAATGAAAATAATTTTATGGTTGGGGGTCACCACAACATGAGGAACTGTATTAAGGGGTCGTGGCATTAGGAATGTTGAGAACCACTGTTGTAGAACATGGCCATGTAGCCCAAAAAACCTATAACAACCCGGTTAATGTTTTGTTTATAGGGGTGGTTCTATCCTCAAACAAAAACACAAAGCAGTACTTTCTCTGTATTGTCGAAGGCTTTCATGGCTGGAATCACTAGGTTCTTGTGGGTTTTTTCGGGCTATAGAGCCATGTTCTAGAGGCATTCTCTCCTGACGTTTCGCCTGCATCTATGGCAAGCATCCTCAGAGCTAGTGAGGTCTGTTGGAAATAGGACAATGGGTTTATATATCTGTGGAATGGCTGGGGTGGGGCAAGGAGCTCTTCCCTGCTGCAGTTAGGTGTGAATGTTTAGCTGATCACCTTCATTAGCATTTGAAGGCCTGCCTGAGCCTGGGAAAATCTGTTGCTGGGAGGTGTTAATCTGTGCCTGGTTTTTTCCTTTCTGTTGTTTTGCTGTTGTGATTTTAGAGTTTTTTTAATACTGGTAGCCAGATTTTTTTTCATTTTCATAGTTTCCTCCTTTTTGTGGAAATTGTCCACCTGCTTCTTGTGAATTTCAATGGCTTCTCTGTGTAGTCTGACATGGTGGTTGTTGGTGTGGTCCAGCACTTCTGTGTTCTCAAATAATATGCTGTGTCCAGGCTGGATCATCAGGTGCTCTGCTTTGGCTGACTTCTCTGGTTGAAGGAGTCTGCAGTGCCTTATTAAAAAACTCTAAAATTATAACAGCTAAACAACAGAGAGGAAAAAACCAGGCACAGATTTACACCTCCCAGCAACAGATTTTCCCAGGCGCAGGCAGGCCTTCAAATGCTAATGAAGGTGATCAGCTGAACATTCACACCTAACTGCAGCAGGGAAGAGCTCCTTGCCCCACCCCAGCCATTCCACAGATATATAAACCCTTTTTCCTAATTCCAACAGACCTCACAACCTCTGAGGATGCTTGCCATAGATGCAGGCGAAACGTCAGGAGAAATGCCTCTAGAACATGGCTCTATAGCCCAAAAAAACCCACAAGAATCCAGTACTTTCTCTGTCTCTCAGGGATGGAGTGCACTTGGCCAATTTAGCTCTCCATGGTAACCCTCTAGTGACCTCTTGTGGTAACAGTGACAGATATAGATAGATAATAGGCTTGGGCGATCCAGTTCGTTAATTTCGTTATTCATTATTGATTCGTATTTAAATTAGCTTACGATCCAATATCGAGCCATGCAGGAATAGTGTGAGGACTAATTAAGAAACGAAACAATTTTTTTCCAATTTTTGTAATTATTTCGTAATTATTTCGTAATTATTTTCGTATGTCTGGTGCATTGTATTGTATATTATATTATATTATTATATTATATATTATATTACTATATTATTATATTATATTATAATTGTATATTATAATGTAATATAATATAATAATATATATAATATATAATATATAATATAATAATAATATAATATAATTTCATAAATTATTATATTATATATATTATATTGTTATAATAATATCTAATATAATAATAATATATTATATATTATATATTGTTATAATAATATATAATATATAATATAATAATATTATAATAATATAATATAATATAATATAATATACAACAATATAACATAATATAATAATAATAATAATAATATAATATAGTATAATATAATATAATATAATATAATATAATATAATATAATATAATATAATATAATATAATATAATATAATATAATATAATATAATATAGTTGTTGTGTGTTTTATCACACCAACACTCAACAACAGAGGGAGAGGGAAGCTTCAGAAGTTCCCCTCTTGTCCCATTTGGAGGGTTTTTTAGCATATTGTGCAATTGCGTCCGACATTAACGAATCAATTCGTAATTTACGAAATTTCGGAAATTTCAAAATTTTGAAATCTTAAATTTCGGAAGTCCTCAGAATTTCGAAACGCTAGCGCACCCTAGAAACGAAAGGAGTTTACAACCAATTTTTTTCTTGATCGCCCAAGCCTAATATAGAGCATTAAAGTTCTTGTAATAGAGAACTTTATTTACTTTATTTTCCAGGTCACCAGACTGGGCCACAGCAATGCATGGCAGGGGACGGCTAGTAATCTATATACATTAAAATGTAATGCTTGGCACTTACTTGGATCCCAAACGGTGGCTTCCTCTTTCTCCAGAAATGAAGCTATTCCCAAGGGAAGAAAGAAAATAATTAAGAGATGAGTCCACCTTAACCCTACCAGAAAGAAAACTTGATTTAAACATAGGCATTATTATTATTATTGTGTGGCGTTTTGTGTATTTTAAATCGGTTTTAATGTTTTTCATTGTTTTAATTGTGTTGTTTTTATCGTTCCTTGATGCTTTTTATGTCTTCTAGAAAGACATAAAAGGAATAATAATAATAATAATAATAATAATAATAATAATAATCAAAAACTCGAAAACCACTGGACGAATTGCTGCCAAATTTGGCCACAAGACACCTGAGAAAAATGTATAACATCACAAAGGACGACCACCTCACCCGCTTCATAGGAAACCTGCTACAAAACAGGAGCTTTTTTGTTGAGTTCCAGGACCAGAGAAGCAGATGGTGGAAACAGAAGAACGGCCTGCCTCAGGGGAGCGTGCTTGCCCCATCCATGTTCAACATCTACACAAATGACCAGCCACTGCCAGAAGGGACAGAGAGCTTCATCTATGCTGATGATCATGCCATCACCGCTCAAGCAGGGAGCTTTGAGATGGTTGAACAGAAGCTCTCCCAAGCTCTAGGTGCTCTTACTGCCTACTACAGGGAAAACCAGCTGATCCCTAATCATATATCAAATATTTAATATCACAAAGGACAACTGTCTCACCCACCTCATAGGAAACCTGCTACAAAACAGGAGCTTTTTTGTTGAGTTCCAGGGCCAGAGAAGCAGAGGGCGGAAACAGAAGAACGGCCTGCCTCAGGGGAGCGTGCTTGCTCCATCCATGTTCAACATCGACACAAATGACCAGCCACAGCCAGAAGGGACAGAGAGCCTCATCTATGCTGATGATCGTGCCATCACCGCTCAAGCAGGGAGCTTTGAGATGGTTGAACAGAAGCTCTCCGAAGCTCTAGGCGCTCTTACTGCCTATTACAGGGAAAACCAGCTGATCCCTAATCATATATCATATATTTAATATCACAAAGGACAACCGTCTCACCCACCTCATAGGAAACCTGCTACAAAACAGGAGCTTTTTTGTTGAGTTCCAGGGCCAGAGAAGCAGATGGCGGAAACAGAAGAACGGCCTGCCTCAGGGGAGCGTGCTTGCTCCATCCATGTTCAACATCTACACAAATGACCAGCCACTGCCAGAAGGGACAGAGAGTGTCATCTATGCTGATGATCGTGCCATCACCGCTCAAGGAGGGAGCTTTGAGATGGTTGAACAGAAGCTCTCCGAAGCTCTAGGTGCTCTTACTGCCTACTACAGGGAAAACCAGTTGATCCCTAATCCATCAAAAACACAGACATGTGCCTTTCACCTCAAGAACAGACAAGCATCCTGAGCTCTGGGAAGGAATCCCACGCGGGCATTGCAGTGCACCCAAATATCTGGGAGTCACTCTGGACCGTGCTCTGACCTACAAGAAGCACTGCCTGAACATCAAGCAAAAAGTGGGCACTAGAAATAATATCATACGAAAGCTGACTGGCACAACCTGGGGATCACAACCATACACAGTGAAGACATCTGCCCTTGCACTATGCTACTCTGCTGCTGAGTACGCATGCCCAGTGTGGAACATATCTCACCATGCTCAAACAGTGGATGTGGCTCTTAATGAGACATGCCGCATTATCATGGGGTGTCTGCGCCCTACACCACGGGAGAAATTACATTGTCTAGCCGGTATTGCACCACCTGACATCCGCCGGGAAGTAGCAGCCAATTGTGAAAGGACCAAGGCAGTGACATCTCCAGCTCATCCCCTGTTTGGGTATCAGCCAGCACGTCAACGACTTAAATCTAGAAATAGTTTTCTAAGATCTACAGAGACACTCGCTGGAACACCCCAGCAAGCGAGAGTCCAAAAGTGGCAGGCTCAAACCCAGAACCTCAACTAATGACTGATACTAAATGAGAGACACACAGAGGACTGGGTGACTTGGAAGGCGCTGAACAGACTGCGCTCTGGCACCACGAGATGCAGAGCCAACCACAAGAAATGGGGCCACAAAGTGGAGTCCACGACACACGAGTGCGGAGAAGAGCCAACCACTGACCACCTGCTGCAATGCACCCAGAGCCCTGCCACATGCACAATGGAGGACCTTCTTGCGGCAACACCAGAGGCACTCCAAGGGGACAGCTACTGGTCAAAGGACATTTAATCAACTACCAAACTTGCAAACTTTGTGTTTTGTGTGTTTGTTTGTTTTGTTCTGTTAGAAATGAAATATAATTGACTGGTTGCCCTGACACGACAAATAAATAGCTCTTGTGTCCTTCCCCCAAAAGTTGATGGGTCCATTGGAAATAAAGAACAAGAGTGTAAATCGATATTACCCTTCTGGTTGTTTTGTTATCTGGTACGTAATCAGGCCAACGATGAAGACGGACCCAATCAGGCAGCCGAAGATGATGCCTGCCATGGTGCCCACGGTGATGACCCTCTCCTGTGGTATGCCCGGATCTGGAGGAGGAGTGTTTGCTGGGAACACAAGGAAACACCATTAGGACTGCCATAGGACGATGGGACATGTTATCCACTCCTACATCTTTACTCAAAGGCTCTGCTTCCGCCAACCCATCTGGGATACCTTGTTGCCATAAGTTCCAGAAATGTAGGTTCTGTTTTTTTAATGACTACAGCTCCCATAATCCCCTTTCTGGATGTAGGACACACAGATCAGTGATCCCAAATTGATTACACTGAACTTCACTTAAATGAACCTTCTTTTTTTTTTACTATATATATATATAGATAGATAGATAGTAGACTTGGCCTCATGTAAGTCGCCCCGAGTCCCCTTGGGGAGATGGTGGCGGGGTAAAAAATAATAATAATTATTATTATTATTATTATAATTATTATTATTGTTGTTGTTAGAGCACATTGACCACTGTTAGCCCACCAAGTTTCAGAACGTTCCACTTATCCACAAATTTTTAAGGGATTTTCAAAGTTTTTATAAACTCCTTGAATATTTCTATATAGTGATACAAGACAACAGGGGATGTTTTCCCCCAACTTTCAGAAATATTAATCAATTTACTGATTTTAGGGAATTTCTTTAAGTTTTGAGAGAAACATATATATGGAAGGAAGGAATATATATGTGTGTGTGTGTGTGTATGGTGGGGTATAAATAAATTATTATTATTATTATTATTATTATTATTATTATTATTATTAGAGCACATTGACCACTGTTAGACCACCAAGTTTCAGAACGTTCCACTTATCCACTAATTTTTGGGAAATTTTCAAAGTTTTTATAAACTCCTTGAATATTTCTATACAATGATACAAGATAACAGGTGAGCTTTCCCCCAACTTTCAGAAATATTCATCAGTTTACTGATTCTAGGGAATTTCTTTAAGTTTAGAGGGAAACATTTATATATATGGAAGGAAGGAATATATATATGTGTGTGTGTGTGTGTTTGTGTGTGTGTGTGTGTGTTTGTGTGTATGTGTGTGTGTTTGTGTGTGTGTGTGTGTGTGTATGGTGGGGTATAAATAAATAAATAATTATTATTATTATTATTATTATTATTATGAGACCACGCTGACCACTATTAGCCCACCAAGTTTCAGAACGTTCCACTTATCCAGATAGATAGATAGAAGACTTGGCCTCATGTAAGCCACCCGAGTCCCCTTGGGGAGATGGTGGCGGGGTATTAATAATAATAATAATAATAATAATAATAATAATTATTATTATTAGATCACGTTGACCACTGTTAGCCCACCAAGTTTCAGAACGTTCCACTTATCCAGATAGATAGATAGATAGATAGATAGATAGTAGACTTGGCCTCATGTAAAGCGCCCCGAGTCCCCTTGGGGAGATGGTGGTGGGGTATTAATAATAATAATTATTATTATTATTATTAGACCACGTTGACCACTGTTAGCCCACCAAGTTTCAGAACGTTCCACTTATCCAGATAGATAGATAGATAGATAGATAGAAGACTTGGCCTCATGTAAGCCACCCCGAATCCCCTTGGGGAGATGGTGGTAGGATATAAATAATAATAATAATAATAAAAATAATAATAATAATACCACATTGACCACTGTTAGCCCACCAAGTTTCAGAACGTTCCACTTATCCACAAATTTTTAAGGAATTTTCAAAGTTTTTATAAACTCCTTGAATATTTCTATATAGTGATACAAGACAACAGGGGATGATTTCCCCCAACTTTCAGAAATATTCATCAATTTACTGATTTTAGGGAATTTCTTTAAGTTTTGAGGGAAACATATATATAAAACATATATATATAAAATTTCTACGAAATTTCGTAAATATATATATATATATATATATATATATATATTAGGCCTGGGTAACCACGGAAAAATTTGGTTCTAAACATGTTTTGTTTTTAGGGGCCCTTGTGTTTTGTTTTTTTTAATAATTCCGAAATTTTCCTTTAAATTTTTTTAAAATTTACGAAATTTTGTAAAAATACGAATCGATTCGTTAATGGTGGACGAGATTGCGCAATATGCTAAAAAAACCTCCAAATGGGACAGGGGGAACTTCTGAAGCTTCCCTCTCCCTCTGTTGTTGACTGTTGGTGTGATAAAACACACAACAGTTATAAAACTTGCACCATACATGTGAAAATAATTACGAAATAATTTCGAAATAATTTCGAAATAATTACGAAATAATTATGAAATAATTTCGAAATAATTACGAAATAATTATGAAATAATTACGAAATAATTATGAAATAAATTGGAAAAAATGTTTCGAATCTTAATTACTCCTCACACTATTCCTGCATGGCTCAATATTGGATTGTAAGCTAATTTAAATACAAATTAATAACGAATTACGAAATTAACGAACAAAACCGCCCAAGCCTAATAAATATTTTTCCAATATCTATTTTTCCAATATCTCATCATCAATATAAATATATATGTGTATGCATATCTATCTATATGCCACAACAGCTATTTCATTTAATGTCTCTAACCAATAAAAGTTCCATGGAGGGATTTCTTCCCAGCCCAGCACAGAGATCGACTTACTAGGAGTCTCAACCGATCCTCCTCTTTGCAGATTCAACCATTAATTGGAACTCTGTTGGGCTCCTGCGACAGAGGGACACATCTCTCCCCTTTCCTGATTGGAGCTTCCTGATGCTGAGCAGATTTCTGAGAAATGTAGTTCAGGGCTGGGCCTTTTGCATTCTCTGATATAGAACTCCTCACATTCCCAAACTACATTTCCCAGAATTCTGCTCAGCATCAGCAGGGAGAAAACAGAGTTCGCTGGGAAACAAACGAAGAAAGCCCAGAATTCTGGGAAATGTAGTTCAGGGCAGGGCCTTTTGCATTCTCTGATATAGAACTCCTCACATTCCCAAACTACATTTCCCAGAATTCTGCTCAGCATCAGCAGGGAGAAAACAGAGTTCGCTGGGAAACAAACGAAGAAAGCCCAGAATTCTGGGAAATGTAGTTCAGGGCAGGGCCTTTTGCATTCTCTGATATAGAAGTCCTCACCTTCCCAAACTACATTTCCCAGAATTCTGGGCTTCCTTCGTTTGTTTCCCAGCGAACTCTGCTTTCTCCCTGCTGCTTCCCTCTCCTCATGGCGCAAGGCCATTCATTTAAAGAGGAAAGGCAGCCTTTTTGGCTTTGCTTTGCTTCTTTGCACTGAAAATGAAACTGACTCTGGGAGGCTTCCAAGATTTACAAAATTCAAATGAAAACTATTGGGTACGTTTTGATTCCTAAGTTTTTAGAGCAGGTCATGCCCATGTGTCGGATATCGCCTCGTAAGCACGAATTTAGCTAATTTGATATGACTTACGAGGACTAACAATAATTTTGTCAAAGGCTTTCATGGCTGGAATCACTGGTTGTTGCAAGTTCTTCCGGGCTATATGGCCATGTTCTAGAGGCATTCTCTCCTGACGTTTCGCCTGCATCTATGGCAAGCATCCTCAGAGGTTGTGTGGTCTGTTGGAACTAGGAAATGGGTTTATGTATCTGTGGAATGACCAGGTGGGACAAAGGACTCTTGTCTGCTGGAGCTGGGTGTGAATGTTTCAACTGACCACCTTGATTAGCATATAAAGGCCTGACAGTGCCTAGAGCAAACTTTTGTTGAGAGCTGATTAGATGTCCTTGTTTGTTTCCTCTCTGTTGTTGTGCTGTTGTAATTTTTGAGTTTTTTTAATACTGGTAGCCAGATCTTGTTCAATTTCATGGTCTCCTCCTTTCTGTTGAAATTGTTCACATGCTTCTTGTGGATTTCAATGGCTTCTCTGTGTCGTCTGACATTGTGGTTGTAAGAGTGGTCCAGCATTTCTGTACTCTCAAATAAAATGCAAGGAAGCAAGGAAGCAAAGCAAAGCCAAAAAGGCTGCCTTTCCTCTTTAAATGAATGGCCTCGCGCCATGAAGAGAGGGAAGCAGCAGGGAGAAAGCAGAGTTCGCTGGGAAACAAATGAAGGAAGCCCAGAATTCTGGGAAATGTAGTTTGGGAAGGTTAGGAGTTCTATATCAGAGAATGCAAAAGGCCCTGCCCTGAACTACATTTCCCAGAATCCTGGCCTTTCTTCGTTTGTTTCCCAGCGAATTCTGTTTTTCCCCTGCTGATGCTGAGCAGAATTCTGGGAAATGTAGTTTGGGAAGGTGAGGACTTCTATATCAGAGAATGCAAAAGGCCCTGCCCTGAACTACATTTCCCAGAATCCTGGCCTTTCTTCGTTTGTTTCCCAGCGAATTCTGTTTTCTCCCTGCTGATGCTGAGCAGAATTCTGGGAAATGTAGTTTGGGAAGGTGAGGAGTTCTATATCAGAGAATGCAAAAGGCCCTGCCCTGAACTACATTTACCAGAATTCTGCTCAGAATCAGGAAGCACCATGAAGAGAGGGAAGCAGCGGGGAGAAAGCAGAGTTTGCTGGGAAAGAAATGAAGGAAGCCCAGAATTCTGGGAAATGTAGTTTGGGAAGGTGAGGAGTTCTATATCAGAGAATGCAAAAGGCCTTGCCCTGAACTACGTTTCCCAGAATTCTGGGCTTTCTTCGTTTGTTTCCCAGCGAATTCTGTTTTCTCCCTGCTGATGCTGAGCAGAATTCTGGGAAATGTAGTTTGGGAAGGCGAGGAGTTCAATATCAGAGAATGCAAAAGGCCCTGCCCTGAACTACATTTCCCAGAATTCTGGGCTTTCTTCGTTTGTTTCCCAGCAAATTCTGTTTTCTCCCTGCTGATGCTGAGCAGAAATCTGGGAAATGTAGTTTGGGAAGGGGAGGAGTTCTATATCAGAGAATGCAAAAGGCCCTGCCCTGAACTACATTTCCCAGAATTCTGGGCTTTCTTCGTTTGTTTCCCAGTGAATTCTGTTTTCTCCCTGCTGATGCTGAGCAGAATTCTGGGAAATGTAGTTTGAGAAGGTGAGGACTTCTATATCAGAGAATGCAAAAGGCCCTGCCCTGAACTAAATTTCCCAGAATTCTGGGCTTTCTTCGTTTGTTTCCCAGCGAATTCTGTTTTCTCCCTGCTGATGCTGAGCAGAATTCTGGGAAATGTAGTTTGGGAAGGTGAGGAGTTCTATATCAGAGAATGCAAAAGGCCCTGCCCTGAACTACATTTCCCAGAATTCTGGGCTTTCTTCGTTTGTTTCCCAGCGAATTCTGTTTTCTCCCTGCTGATGCTGAGCAGAATTCTGGGAAATGTATTTTGGGAAGGTGAGGAGTTCTATATCAGAGAATGCAAAAGGCTCTGCCCTGAACTACGTTTCCCAGAATTCTGGGCTTTCTTCGTTTGTTTCTCAGTGAATTCTGTTTTCTCCCTGCTGATGCTGAGTAGAATTCTGGGAAATGTAGTTTGGGAAGGTGAGGACTTCTATATCAGAGAATGCAGAAGGCCCTGCCCTGAACTACATTTCCCAGAATTCTGCTCAGAATCAGGAAGCTCTAATCAGGAAAGGGGAGAGATATGTCCCTCTGTCGCAGGAGCCCAACAGAGTTCCAATTAATGGTTGAATCTGCAAAGAGGAGGACCGACTGAAACTCACTTCTAGTAAGTCAATCTCTTTCTACAACAATAATTTTGTACAGTCCTACTACTTTACATGTGAAAAAAAAGTAATTAAAAAAAGAAAGAGTGCCTCTATTTGGCCATGTAGATGCCCCCAGAACCCCAAATCTTTACGGTCTCTCAGGACGTGCAGGAAGGTTTTTCCAATCTCGGTCTCCGTGGTGGTGTACTTGATGACGTGGTAGATCGCCATGTCTTCAATGACCAGCCCGATGATGTGCAGGGAACATTGATCCCTGAGGGCCTGCCTCCCGTTATAGGCCTTTCCCATCGTGATGTTCTCGACAGGCTTGATCTCATGAAAGAATATCAGAAGCTGTTGACCACGGAAGCTCCTGAACCACAGGCAGGAGGTCACGTTCCGCTTCGTCTGCTCTGGGATCAGTGTGACGTAGCCTCTGAGCATTGGGTACTCTGGGACGAATGAAATGATGATGGTTTCGTTTTTCGTGGCTTGTGAGTGGGCCATGAAGAAGCATGAACTCAAGACCTGGGCTGGTTGAAGAAGCCAACACTCAGTATTATCTTTCTAGCACAGTCATATCTGATTGTCCACACACGCGTACACACACACCAATTGTATTCCAATTGTAAACAGGGTAGAACATTTATTTATCCATATTTCATTGCACAATACTTTCCCTTTTTGCATTAAAATTAAAAGGGTGCGACTATTACATGAGGAAAAACACCTGCCTTTGATTCTCTGTTTTCTGTTGTTGCTGTTTTTAAAGAAATTGCCTTGCCCCCGAAAGAGGAGGATGAAGAGGGGTGATCCAGCCCCAAACAAGCAGCTCCATTCCTGTTTGTTCTTAAATCGCAGAGCCATTTGGGGCTGATCCTCCCTCCCTTCCTTTCTCCCTCCCTGCGTTCCTTCCTTCCTTCTATCACAATCATATCCCATTATCCATACACAGAGATCGAGAGTGGCATTCCAAGTTGTAACTGGGGTAGAACACTTACCCATATTTCATTGGATAATAGTCACAATGTTTTTTCATAAAAAGAGGATGCGACTATTATGCGAGGAAAAAATCTGTCTTTATTATCCATACACACACATAGAGGGAGTGGCATTCCAAGTTGTAACTGGGGTAGAACACTTACCCATATTTCATTGCATAATAGTCACATTGTTTTTTCATAAAAAGAGGGTGCGACTATTATGCGAGGAAAAAAATCTGTCTTTGGTTCTCCGGTTTCTGTTGTTGTATTTAAATAAAGTGCCTCACCTCTAAAAGGGATGAAGAGGGATGATCCAGCCTCAAACAAACAGCTCCATTCCTGTTTGTTCTTAAATTGCAGAATCATTTGGGGCTGATCCTCCCTCCCTCCCTTCCTTTCTCCCTCCCTGCATTCCTTCCTTCTTTTTAGCTCAATCATATTCCATTATTCATACAGAGAGAGAGAGAGAGAGGCTTTCCAAATTGTAACTGGGGTAGAACACTTACCCATATTTCATTGGATAATAGTGCGACTATTATGCGAGGAAAAAATCTGTCTCCATTATCCATACACAGAGAGAGAGAGTGGCATTCTAAGTTGTAACTGGGGGTAGAACACTTACCCATATTTCATTGCATAATAGACACAATGTTTTTTTCATAAAAAGAGGGTGCGACCTCTGAAAGGGATGAAGAGGGATGATCCAGCCTCAAACAAACATTTGTGCCTCACCTCTAAAAGGGATGAAGAGGCATACACAGAGTGGCATTCCAAGTTGTAACTGGGGTAGAACACTTACCCATATTTCATTGCATAATAGTCACAATGTTTTTTCATAAAAAGAGGGTGCGACTATTATGCGAGGAAAAAAATCTGTCTTTGATTCTCCGGTTTCTGTTGTTGTATTTAAATAAAGTGCCTCACCTCTGAAAGGGATGGAGAGGGATGATCCAGCCTCAAACACACAGTTTAATTCCTGTTTGTTTTTAAATTGCAGAATCATTTGGGGCTGATCCTCCCTCCCTTCCTTTCTCCCTCCCTGCATTCCTTCCTTCCTTCTTTCTATCACAATCATATCCCATTATCCATACACATACAGTGAGAGTGGCATTCCAAATTGTAACTGGGGTAGAACACTTACCCATATTTCATTGGATAATAGTCACAATGTTTTTTCATAATAAGAGGGTGCGACTATTATGCGAGGAAAAAATCTGTCTTTGATTCTCCGGTTTCTGTTGATGTATTTAAATAAAGTGCCTCACCTCTGAAAGGGATGAAGAGGGATGATCCAGCCTCAAACAAACAGCTCAATTCCTGTTTGTTTTTTAATTGCAGAGCCATTTGGGGCTGATCCTCCCCCCCTCTCTCCCTCCCTCCCTTCCTTCCTTCCTTCCTTCCTTCCTTCCTTCCTTCCTTCCTTCCTCCCTTCTTTCCTTTTCCAAAGGCAAGGCAGTTTAAGAACTATAACCTGGCAGTCTCTGAAGCTTCGCTCTTCTCTCCTTCTTCCAAGGCTTTGAAACAGCTTACAAAACATAGGATGAAGTTCTTTAGAGGAAGGAGGGGAGATCTGGGATTCAGAGACCTCAATTCCAGGTTTTTAGAGCCGTAGCAAACTAGGATTTTGCGAGAGCAAACTAAGCCAGCACGATTGATGCTCCGCCTCTTTCTCCGCCTATTTCCCTTTGCTAGGGCAGCGTTGCGAGCATACGCTCGTGCCACAGCAAACTACAGGAAGCTTGCGCTCGGGCTTGCTCCGAAGCCCCGCCTTTTTTTCCATTGAGGCTGCTCTCTCTCTCTCTTGCTAGCGTGCCTGTTTTCCATTGCAGAAGGCAGGGATGCGAGCGTACGCTCACAGATGAATTCTGCCAACTGCGAGAGTACACTCGCATCGCTTCCCTAGCAAAGGAAAACAGGCACACTAGCAAGAGACAGAGCAGCCTCGGGGGGGAAAAAAGGCGGGGCTTCGGAGCGAGCTCGAGCACAAGCTCGCTCTCACTTCCAGTAGTTTGCTACGGCTCTTAAAAACTGACTTAAGGCTTCAGAGAAAGAAGACTTTAGAATGAAACCAACATCCGAAATGAGTTTTGAAACATTTGAAGCCAGATAGATAGATAGATAGATAGATAGATAGATAGATAGATAGATAATATATTCCTGCCATCCACCCCATTGGACCCCAATCTCTCACCTGCTAGAAAGAGGCTCAGCCAAGATGTTGCACAGCCGCAGCTCAGTGTCCACATAATGTCCCTAATAGTTTGAGTGATGGGTCAAGCCTTGGGCATCTTGGGAGGGGTCTTCTGTGCCTAACCTGGTGCCCGTGGGGACCCCTTGTTGGGTCAGGCCAGCCCGCCTTGCCCTTGCCAGCCTAGGATCCCACACTGACGGCCCCCCACCCTTCACAAGCCTTCACAAGGAAGACATTACAAAGCAAAGGGCTCAGCCATTGTGAGGCGGGTGGGTTCTTCTGAGGTGGGCATTCCATCTTCTCGGGTTCAGACTCCAAGCTGAGATCCTTCTCAATATCACCACCTAGAAAAGAACCATACCTGAACCACAATAGGGCAGGATAGAAGAAATCATCATCATCATGAGGAAGAACTTCCTGACTGTGAGAGCCGTTCAGCAGTGGAACTCTCTGCCCCAGAGTGTGGTGGAGGTGCCTTCTTTGGAAGCTTTTAAACAGAGGCTGGATGGCCATCTGTCAGGGATGATTTGAATGCAATATTCCTGCTTCTTGGCAGAATGGGGTTGGACTGGATGGCCCAAGAGATCTCTTCCAACTCTATGATTCTATGATCATCATCATCACCATCATCATCATCATCATCATCATCATTCATGCTTGCTCTGGTGGCTCTACTTTGAGGTACAAACACCTACAAAAGTCATTATGGGAAACTGTGAATGTTGCAATTAGCAAGCTGGAACTGGCTCAATGCTATGCAATCCTGGGATGTGCAGTGATGCACTCTTTGGTTGCAACACCATCTGTTATAGAACTCCAATATGTTGATGACAACGTCGTCTGTACAGATTCAGAAGAAGACCTACAAGCCACTCTAAACACCTTCGCAGAAGCATACGAGAAGCTTGGCCTGTCATTGAACATTGAGAAAACCAAAGTACTCTTCCAGCAGTCACCAGCCAATCCCTCTCCAATGCCAAAAATAAAGCTTAATGGTGTAACATTAGAAAATGTCGACCATTTCCGCTCCCTTGGCAGACACCTCTCCACAAAAGTCAACATTGACACTGAAATACAACAGCGTCCGAGCTCTGCGAGTGCAGCATTTTTCCGAATGAAGCAGAGAGTGTTTGAGGACCGAGACATCCATAGGGAGACCAAGGTGCTTGGTTATGAAGCTATTGTCCTCCCAAATCTACTATATGCCTGCAAAACGTGGACTGTCTACAGACGTCACATGCATCTCCTGGAACAATTCCATCAGTGCTATCTCCGTAAATCCTGCAAATCTCTTGGGAAGACAAGCAGACAAATGTCAGCATGCTGGAAGACATCCATAGGGAGACCAAGGTGCTTGTTTATAAAGCTATTGTCCTCCCAAACCTACTATATGCCTGCCAAACATGGACTGTCTACAGACGTCACATGCAACTCCTGGAATGATTCCATCAGTGTTGCCTCTGGAAAATCCTGCAAATCTCTTGGGAAGACAGGCGGACAAACGTCAGCGTGCTGGAAGAAGCAAAGACCACCAGCATTGAAGCGATGCTCCTCCGCCATCAACTCTACTGGACTGGCCACATTGTACAAATGCCCAGATATGACCATCTCCCAAAGCAGTTGCTCTACTCCGAACTCAAGAATGGAAAACGGAATGTTGGTGGGCAGAAAAATGAGCATTGAAGTGATGGTGCTCCGGCATCAACTCCGCTGGACCAACCACGTTGTCCAGATGCCCGACCACCGTCTCCCAAAGCAGTTGCTCTACTCTGAACTCAAGAACAGAAAACAGAATATTAGAGGAAAGGAAAAGAGATTGAAAGATGGGCTCAAAGCCAACCTTAAAAACTCTGGCATAGACACTGAGAACTGGGAAGCCCTGGCCCTTGAGCGCTCCAGCTGGAGGTCAGCTGTGCCCAGCAGTGCTGTAGAATTTGAAGAGGCACGAATGGAGGATGAAAGAGAGAAACGTGCCAAGAGGAAGGTGCATCAAGCCAACCACATCTGGGACCGCCTTCCAACTGGAAACCAATGCCCTCACTGTGGGAGAAACTTATTTAGGCGAACCTCGTTTTCCGAGGATGATTGTCTTCCAGTGTTCTTGTGGGTCCGTATGTGGCTGTGGAGCCCTATTCTTGCTCTGCATCTTCTTCCGCAGTGAGGTCACTGGTTTCCAGGTGGAAGGAGATCTCGGTTGGGGTAGGCTTGACACGCCTTCCTCTTGGCACGCTTCTCCCTTTCGCCCTCCATTCGTGCCTCTTCAAATTCAAATTTCTATGAGCTGGTGGAATTGTTGTGTCAGCTCAGGTCCTCCCTCTTTAAAGATTTCAGCAGGGATCCCATCCGGTCCGCTGGCTTTGTTATTTTTTTGTTGGCTGATGGCATTGCTGACTTCTTCCAGACTAGGCAGTGCTGCAAGCTCATCCCTGGTTTGTTGTTGCAGGATTTGTGAGAGGACCTCTTCGGCCACATTGGAGCTGCGGTTCAGGAGGCTTTGGTAGTGTTCTTTCCAATGTAGTGCAATTGACTTTTGGTCCTTCAGGAGTTTGGTTCCATCTGATGAGCGTAGAGGCTGTAGGCCATGGTTTCTTGGTCCATAGATGACCTTTGTGGCTTTGAAAAATCCCTGAGCATCATGGGTATTTGCCAGGTGTTGGCAGATACCCATGCAGATCAAGAATACAGCTCCACAGTCACCTACGGACCCACAACCAACACACCGATCTTGGAAGACAATCCTACTCAGACAACGAGGGATCACGTAAGTAAGTAGCTCTTTGGTAGAGAAGGTGAAAAATCTTGCATGACTACAGACAGGATAATTCAAGTAGGGTCAAACCACTTTCATTCCACAATGTAGGTGCACGCAAACCTAAATTCATCCATGGTCGCAGAAGAAAGAGCACTGCAGAGCCCAAAATGGTGGGCACTGGAGGTTTTTATTCCATCTGCGGATATATGATGGGTTTGTCTTTCACCCCTTGAAACAAGGGGTCTGGATGGGTGCAAAGGATGGTCAAGATGTTTAGGAGGTTCTCCTGGAAAATTGAGCGCTTCTTCTTCTTTTTTGTCCTCTTAGGATATCGGGAAGAAAGTCCAATGGGTCCAGATGGATTCCAGATTGGATGCAGGTTGGACACCTGGGCTGATTTCACCTGGAAAAACAACAGCCTCCGATTTAATTCTTACTTTAGTAAAAACTATATTGTAGTTACTGTATGTAGGGTAACACTAAAGTCAACCTATCTGTGCAACTCTGCACAGTAGGCCTGGGTAACAACGGAAAAATTTGTTTCTAAAATCGATTCGTTTTTTGGGGTTTTTTGCGTTTCGATATTTAAAAGAATTCCGAAATTTTCCTTAAAAAAAGTTCAATATTTACGAAATTTCATAAATGGTAAAAACATTACAAAACAATAACGAAACAATAACGAATCGATTCGTTAATGGCGGCCGCGATCGCGCAATACGCTAAAAAAACTTCTGAAGCTTCCCTCTCCCTCTGTTGTTGACTGTTGGTGTGATATTATAATTTTTTTCACTAATTAAACAAAAAACAACTATAAAACTTGCCCCAGACATGCGGAAATAATAACGAAACGACCTCAAACCAATAACAAAACGAATACATAACGAAATACGAAGCATTTACGAAACGAATTGAAAAATTCGTTTCGTTTTTAAGTTGCTCCAGAATGGTTCGTTATCGCTTCGTTAACAAAAAAAATAACGAATTTTTAACGAATTACGAATTAACGAAACGAAACCGCCCAGCCCTACTGCACAGACATGTTTATTTATTTATTTATTTATTTACTTTATTTGTATACCGCTGTTCTCAGCCCTTAGGCGACTCACAGAAGTTAACAACAAGAACAGCAAAAATTCAATGCTACCAACCCACGGTATAAAAGACAGTTAACATCATACATATTATAGAAAAATATACAATTAACAACAATATACAATTAACACCAATAGCCATTCACTAGCGTCTCATCACTAAAAACATGATCCAGATCCGTTATCCATTGTTCCATTCCTATGTTCATTACATTACATATTCGAACGCCTGCTCAAACAACCAGGTTTTCACTTTTTTGCGGAATACCATTAGAGATGGTGCTAGTCTAATGTCTGTAGGAAGGGCGTTCCACAGCCGAGGGGCCACCACCGAGAAGGCCCTATCTCTCGTCCCCGCCAGCCGTGCTTGAGAAGCAGGCGGGATCGAGAGCAGGGCCTCCCTGGAAGATCTCAAAGTCCTGGTGGGTTCGTAGGCAGAGATGCGGTCGGATAGGTATCTTGGGCCGGAACCATTTAGGGCTTTAAAGGTCAATGCCAGCACTTTGAATTGAGCCCGGTAGCAAATCGGCAGCCAGTGGAGTTGGCGCAACAGGGGGGTTGTATGCGCCCTGCGTTCCGCTCCTGTTAGAATCATGGCTGCCGAGCGTTGGACTAGTTGAAGCTTCCGAGCCGTCTTCAAAGGCAACCCCACATAGAGAGCGTTGCAGTAGTCTATACGGGATGTAACCAGAGTGTGGACTACCGTGGCCAAGTCAGACTTCCCAAGGTACGGGCGCAGCTGGCGCACAAGCTTTAGCTGTGCAAATGCTCCCCTGATCACCGCCGTTCACTCCCATGCGGTGCTCCAAATTCAGGTGTTCAGCCAAACAGAAAATATTCACCTTCTCACAGACCACTACTGGAGATGATAGGCCATGCAATCTAGCTCCTTCCGCAACGACATCATGTTTGGCTGGATACTGGGCCCATAACCCTTGTCACAGGATGTGCTTGTATGTGAAGTGGTTTATAGTTTTCAAATCACAACTTCGCTGAACTTTTGGATAGTGTTGCACTCCAGAACAGAAACAATACCCTCTGACTTTGAAACATACTACACATTGAGTGAAAAACCAATCCTTTTTATTGAAGCTGAGTAAAATAGCCAGTAGAAAGAAATGCTTGTAAAAATAGGAAAATTTCAAAATGTAAAAGATCAGCAAAATGCAGTAATTCGAAGCAATGTCCACAAAATATATTAAAAACAATCCAAGGTAATATTTATCCAGACAGGAATCAAGAGGTTGCAAAGATAATCCAGAAGGTGCTAGACCACTGCAAAATGCTAAAAATCCCTATAAGAACAAGACCCCTTGAAAAGGATTTCCAAGGAACACGAACATGATTTCCAAATGATGCCTAATCTAACAGGCTTTCCCTTGAAGCAAACCTTATACCCCCAAGCCCAAAAATTGGTTTCGTTTCCCCCCGCTCTTGCCTCTTATCTGATGAAGCCTTTCGGAGTGACATAAACATTGAGTTTGTTGTCAATCCTGGCTGGACTCTAGCTGCCTTTTTTTTTTTTAGCGTCAGCAGAAGTTTTTGTGCAAGCTTGGAAGAAAACATGGACTCTGAAGTCATCTGGTTACAAAGCAGGTTCAATTTTACTTAAGAGCAATTCCAAACACATCCATTACAGTAAGCGAGCAGACATGAAGTACACAGTATGCAGGACAAAGGAAGTTGAAGTGTAAACAATACTGCAGCTGGTTCACTCCGACCTGGGCTGGCTTCAAACTCATGACCTTTCAGTTAGTAGTGATCACGCAGCTTGGGAGTGATCCTGGACTCATCGCTGAGCCTGGAACCCCAGGTATCAGCGGTGGCCGGGAGAGCTTTTGCGCAATTAAAACTTGTGCACCAGTTGCGCCCGTACCTCGGGAAGTCTGATCTGGCCACGGTGGTCCACGCTCTTGTCACATCCCGAATAGACTACTGCAACGCGCTCTACGTGGGGTTGCCCTTGAAGACTGTTCGGAACCTTCAACTAGTCCAACGAGCGGCAGCCAGATTGCTCACCGGAGCGTCATACAGGGAGCATACCACCCCCCTGTTATGCCAGCTCCACTGGCTGCCGATTCAGTTTCGAGCACAATTCAAGGTGCTGGTTTTGACCTATAAAACCCTGTACGGTTCCGGTCCAGCGTATCTGTCCGAACGTATCTCTCTCTACGTCCCACCCCGGACCTTGAGATCATCTGGGGGGGCCCTGCTCTCGACCCCACCACTCTCAGAAGTGAGGCTGGTGGGGATGAGGAGCAGGGCTTTCTCAGTGGTGGCTCCTCACCTGTGGAACTCACTCCCCGGGGAAATCAGGGCAGCATCATCCCTCCTCGCCTTTAGGAGGAGGGTGAAGACGTGGTTGTGGGACCAGGCCTTTGGGCACTCCAGCAATTAAAGCAGACATTCAGGCGAGTAAGACCAGCAGGACTGATGAAGTGGAACAGGAAACTAGAACTACGAATGAGCAAACGCTGACCATGTAAAAGGAGAAATTGGGTTTGTATGGGGTTTTTATTGATTTTATTGGTTTTATGGGAATAATGTATGAATTTATGTATGAATTGTTGTTAATTGATTTGATGTAATTTTGTGTACACTTGTTTTATGATGCAGGCATCAAATTGTGCCTTGCTACTGTAAGCCGCCCTGAGTCCCCTTTGGGGTGAGAAGGGTGGGGTAGAAGAACCCCAAATAAATAAATAATAAATAGTGATCTTAATGCAGCTGCGCCACAGTACAATCAGGATACACAAATCCACTTTCCTTGTACTTGGAAGCAATCAGAGCCATCATACAACATAGGCAGATACTCCCATTGAGTCACACAGGAGAGAGAAAGATGGATTCTTTCTTCCTCTTCATATAGCAACCTGCTGATAGGTTATCAGTAAGGGATACTAGCTGACGCAACCCCTTTGCAATGACATATAAACGTAATACATCTTTCCAGTCCAGTACTTACTTGGGTGTATGTATGGGTCAAAGGCTGTAGATGTTGTTTAGTCTCTGCTGGCTCCCAGGTCTAAAGGAAGAGATTGCAGAGTGATTCATAGGGCCAAACCTGTTCCTCTCCCTCCCACGCCATCCTCCCCTCCATCACTTCAGTCAGAATCTGTTACTATGGCAACAGAAAATCCACTTTTATTTTGCCCTGATCCCTGAGGTTCTCCCCTACATTCCTCTTTCCTTCCTTCCCCCTTTTCCTTTTCCTTCTTTCTTTCTCTCCTTTCTTCCTCCTCTACCTCTTTCCTTCCTTCCTTCCTTCCTTCCTTCTTTCCCTTTGTGCTTCCATCTTTCCCTCTTTCCTACTTTCCTTCCCTCCCTCTTTCTCTCCTTCTTTCCTTCCTTTCTTCGCTCTTTCCTTCCCTCCCTTTTTTCTTTCCTTCCCCCCTTTCCTCTCTACCTCTTTCTTTCCTTCCCTCTTTTTCTTTTCCTTCTTTCTTACTTTCCTTTCTTTTTTCCCTACCTCTTTCCTTCCTTTCTTCAATTTGTGCTTCTATCCTTCCTTCCCTCTTTCCTTCTTTCCCTCCCTCCCTCTTTCTCTCCTTCTTTCCCTCCTTCCTTTGCTCCCGCTTTCCTCCCCTCCTTTTTTTCTTTCCTTCTCTCCTTTCCTTCTCTACCTCTTTCTTTCCGTCTCCCTTTTCCTATTCCTTCTTTCTTTCTCTCCTTTCTTCCTTCTCTACTTCCTTCCTTCCTTCCTTCTCTCTTTGCTTCTATGCTTCCTTCTCCCTTTCCTCCCTTCTTTCTTTCCCTCCCTCTTTCTCTTCTTTCTTTTCTTTCTTTCTTTCTTTCTTTCTTTCTCCCCTTCCTTTCCTTTTTTTCTGTATCGTCATGTAGCTTTTTTGGGTTTTTAAGTCCTTTCCGCTGGTTTTTTTTTTTTTGGGGGGGGGAGGGTGTTATGAGTGATGGTCACCCGTTAGCCTGTTAGGGGTATAGTGTCGAAATTTCCATATTATACATTGCTTTTGCCTTCTCCTGCATTACTTCTGCCTTCAGTATCTTGGGGTCTCTGACATTCCCTCTCTCATTTTCCCCCAGTGAGCCCAGTATCCCAAAGTAAAGTCTAGTTTTCCCTAAGGGCAATGCCCACACTCTTATTGCTACCGACCGGTTTGGTACTTACTTGGATGCCAAATGGGGGCTTCTCCCTCCTCCAGACCCCAAGCTATTCAAAGGAAAGAAAGAAAGGAATTAAGAAATGAGCCCACCTTAACCATATCCCAATGGAATGCCTAGTTTTCTCTAAGGGCCATGCCCACATTCCTTTGCTATCAACTGGTTTGGTACTTACTTGGATGCCATATGAGGGCTTCTACTTTCTCCAGAAGCAAAGCTATTCCCAAGGAAGGAAAGAAAGGAATTAAGAGATGAGTCCACATTAACCATACTAGGAAGAAAACTTCATTTAACCAAACTAAAAGTAGATGTGTGTGTGTGTGTGTGTGTGTGTGTTGCATATAGATACCAGTGGAGGTACCCAGCATTGCCTGGGTTTGCATTGTGTAATGTTATTTATTAGTAAAATAATGGTTAGGGTTTTGATTGTAGGGATGGTTCTCACATCAGACTGAAACGCAAAGCAGTACTTTCTCTGTCCCTCAGGAATGGAGAACATTTCCCTGATTTAGCTCTCCTTGGAAACCCTCTAGTGACCTCTTGTGGTAACAGATATATATGGTTCATTATAGTGCACACTTTGTTATTGTAATAGCTATGATGGTGATACCCAAATATTGCTAAATAAATAAATATAAATATATGGAGATATTGTTAAAGATATAGAATACTCTGTGTTATTGTAATGCCAATTGTGTGTGTGTGTAGTATTATAATACACTCTATTATATAAATTCCAATGATCAATGGTAGATTAGAATCTATGTTTAATGATTAAATGTCTAATATTCGCATACACCATGTACTGTATTGTCGAAGGCTTACATGGCCGGAATCACTGGGTTGTTGTAGGTTTTTACGGGCTATATGGCCATGTTCTAGAGGCATTCTCTCCTGACGTTTCACCTCCATCTATGGCAAGCATCCTCAGAGGTAGTGAGGTCTGTTGGAACTAGGAAAAAGGGTTTATATATCTGTGGAATAATGACCAGGGTGGGACAAAGAACTCTTGTCTGTTGGAGCTAGGTGTGAATGTTTCAACTGACCACCTTGATTAGCATTTGATAGCCTGGAAGTGCCTGGAGCAATCTTTTGTTGAGAGGTGATTAGATGGCCTTGATTGTTTTCCCTGTGCTGTTTTGCTGTTGTAATTTTAGAGTTTTTTTAAATACTGGTAGCCAGATTTTGTTCATTTTCATGGTTTCCTCCTTTTCTGTTGAGATTGTCCACGTGCTTGTGGATTTCAGTGGCTTCTCTGTCTAGCCTGACACTGTGGTTGTGTGAGTGGTCCAGCATTTCTGTGTTCTCCAATAACATGCTGTGTCCAGGCTGGTTCCTCAGGTGCTCTGCTATGGCTGACTTCTCTGGTTGAAGGAGTCTGCAGGGCCTTTCATGTTCCTGGATTCGTGTTTGGGCAATGCTGCTGCGAATGGGGGTCTCTCTGGAGACTTGTCCACAACTGCATGGTATACGGTAGACTCCTGAAGAGGTGAGAGGATCCCTCTTTGCTGAACGTAGCATTTGTTGGATTTTCTTGGTTGGTCTGTATAGAATCATAGAATCAAAGAATCAAAGAGTTGGAAGAGACCTCATGGGCCATCCAGTCCAACCCCATTCTGCCAAGAAGCAGGAATATTGCATTCAAATCACCCCTGACAGATGGCCATCTAGCCTCTGTTTAAAAGCTTCCAAAGAAGGAGCCTCCACCACACTCCGGGGCAGAGAGTTCCACTGCTGAACGGCTCTCACAGTCAGGAAGTTCTTCCTCATGTTCAGATGGAATCTTCTCTCTTGTAGTTTGAAGCCGTTGTTCCGCGTCCTAGTCTCCAGGGAAGCAGAAAGGCAAAGAAGGTATTTAGTAGTTCTGCCTTTTCCCTATCCCCTGTCAGCATTGCCCCATCTTCTCCTCGAAGAGGCCCTATCACCTCCCTGTTTTTCCTTTTTCTACTGACATAAGAAAAGAATCCCTTTTTATTGTTTTTAATGTCCCTGGCGAGCCTGAGCTCGTTTTGTGCTTTAGCCTTGCGGACCTTTTCCCTACAGCTGTTGGCTATTTGTTTGAATTCTTCTTTGGTGATTTCTCCCTTTTTCCAGTTCTTGTGCATGTCTCTTTTGTATCTCAGCACAGTTAGAAGTTCTTTGGACATCCATTCTGGCTTCTTTGCACGTGTCCTATTTTTTCTTTTTGTTGGCACGGTTTGCAACTGCGCCTTAAGTATTTCACTCTTGAGAAACTCCCATCCATCCGTAACTCCCTTGTCTTTTAGTATCTGTGTCCACGGAATGCTGCTCAGTGTTTCCTGTAGATAGTTGGTATGTTTTGTTTCCTCATCAGCTTCCCTCTGTGGTCAGTGGTTCCCTTGATGTCTGGCAAGAACACTCTTCCTCTCGGTGGTCTTGCAGCTCTTCTGATGTCTGAGGTGGAGTATCCATTGGCCTGGAGAGCCCAGTTGAGGGGGTTCAGTCCATCTTGGAGGAGGTGGGCTTCGCAGATTCTTTTTGCACGGTCTGCCAAGGCTTTAATGGGGCTTCTTTGTTGACTTGGGTGATGGTTGGAGTATTTATGTAGATATCTATCTGTGTGTGTGGGTTTTCTGTAAACGGCGTGATGTCCCAATCAGGGACATCTAATCACCTCTCAACAAAAGATTGCTCCAGGCACTTCCAGGCTATCAAGGTGGTCAGTTGAAACATTCACACCTAGCTCCAGCAGACAAGAGTCCTTTGTCCAACCCTGGTCTTTCCACAGATATATAAACCCTTTTTCCTAGTTCCAACAGACCTCACTACCTCTGAGGATGCTTGCCATAGATGCAGGCGAAACATCAGGAGAGAATGCCTCTAGAACATGGCCATATAGCCCCAAAAAAAACCTAGAACAACACTAATATGTATGTGTTGAGTTATTATGTGGTGCCTCTTCTCTTTTTTTGTCATTGAAAGCATACACATTTTAATGTTCAACCGTGAATTTTAAATGTAATAATAAACGATAAACTTTGTTTATATTCCACCCTCTCTCCAACAAAAATAGCAAACATTCAATGCCAAACACATTCATAAAATATTTAAAAAATACAAAAACAAATCTCCAAAAGTCTGGCCAAAGTTTGGAACCTCAAACAATGGCTGAGACCAGATGAGAGAAGGATTAGCTTTTCCCTCTTGAGTTCCTCTCCCAAAAGATGCCGGATCCATTGGAAATAAAGAGCAAAAGGTTAAATTAATATTACCCTTCCGGTTGTTTGTTTGTCCGGTACGTAATGAGGCCGACGATTAAGACGGACCCGACGAGGCAGCCGATGAGGATGCCTGCCATGGTGCCCATGGTGATGACCTTCACCTCTGGTTGGGCCGGATCTGGAACTGGAGAAGTAGTGACCGCTGGGAACACAAGGAAACGCCATTAGGACTGCCTTAGGATGCTGGGACGTGTTGTCCACCCCTATTTCTTTCCTCAAGAACTCTGAGAACTTCTGGATACTCATCCGGGATGCCTTGCTGCCATAAGTCTCGGAAACTGAATGACTACAACTCCCATCATCCCCTTTCTAGATGTCAGACACAGAGGTCTGCGACCCAGAAGGGGTTTCTCTGATTGGCTGGACTTCACTTTGACCTTCTTCTTCTTCTTTACAATGTCTACATTAGGGCTGTGTGATGGATCGAAAAATATTTCATAGAATCCTAGAATCAAAGAGTTGGAAGAGACCTCATGGGCCATCCAGTCCAACCCCATTCTGCCAAGAAGCAGGAATATTGCATTCAAAGCACCCCTGACAGATGGCCATCCAGCCTCTGTTCAAAAGCTTCCAAAGAAGGAGCCTCCACCACACTCCGGGGAAGAGAGTTCCACTGCTGAACGGCTCTCACAGTCAGGAAGTTCTTCCTCATGTTCAGGTGGAATCTCCTCTCTTGTAGTTTGAAGCCATGGTTCCATAGAATCATAGAATCCTAGAGTTCAAAGAGACCTCATGGACTATCATCCAGTCCGATCCCATTCTGCCAAGAAGCAGGAACATTGCATTCAAAGCACCCCCGACAGATGGCCATCCAGCCTCTGTTTCAAAGCTTCCAAAGAAGGAGCTTCCACCACACTCCAGGGCAGAGAGTTCCACTGCTGAACGGCTCTCACAGTCAGGAAGTTCTTCCTCATGTTCAGACTGTGAGAGCCGTTCAGCAGTGGAATTCTCTGCCCCAGAGTGTTCAAAACGCATTACAAAGTTAGGGGGTATTTCTGCTGTTTTGGTATCTTTTCTGTGGCCCTGGAGATTAGGGTGCAATGGAGCAAAGGCTTTGAATTATAGGAAACAAAGGACATTTGACCTGAATCATAGAATCCTCGAATCCTAGAGTTGGAAGAGACCTCCTGGGCCATCCAGTCCAACCCCATTTGGCCAAGAAGCAGGAAAATCGCATTCAAAGCACCCCTGACAGATGGCCATCCAGCCTCTGCTTAAAAGCTTCCAAAGAAGGAGCCTCCACCACACTCCAGGGCAGAGAGTTCCACTGCTGAACGGCTCTCACAGTCAGGAAGTTCCTCCTCGTGTTATTATTATTATTTTTAGCCCACTTTCATAGAATCAAAGCGTTGGAAGAGACCTCCTGGGCCATCCAGTCCAACCCCATTCTGCCAAGAAGCAGGAATATTGCATTCAAAGCACCCCTGACAGATGGCCATCCAACCTCTGGTTAAAAGCTTCCAAAGAAGGAACCTCCACCACACTCTGGGGCAGAGAGTTCCACTGCTGAATGGCTCTCACAGTCAGGAAGTTCTTCCGCATGTTCAGATGGAATCTCCTCTCTTGTAGTTTGAAGCCATTCCTCCATTGCGTCCTAG
Organism: Anolis sagrei; assembly: GCF_037176765.1. Classification (NCBI taxonomy): domain Eukaryota; kingdom Metazoa; phylum Chordata; class Lepidosauria; order Squamata; family Anolidae; genus Anolis; species Anolis sagrei. The sequence goes on from NC_090034.1 coordinate 108,195,214, forward strand.
TCTCCAGGGAAGCAGAAAACAAGCTTGCTCCCTCCTCCTCCCTGTGGCTTCCTCTCACATATTTATACATGGCTATAATATATACTCTCAGCCTCCTCTTCTTCAGGCTAAACATGCCCAGCTCCTTAAGCTGCTCCTCATAGGGCTTGTTCTCCAGACCCTTGATCATTTTAGTCGCCCTCCTCTGGACATGTTGCAGCTTGTCAATATCTCTCTTGAATTGTGGTGCCCAGAACTGGACACAATATTCCAGGTGTTGTCTATCCGAAGCAGAATAGAGGGGTAGCATGACTTCCTTAGATCTAGACACTATGCTCCTATTGATGCAGGCCAACATCCCATTGGCTTTTTTTGCTGCCACAGGACATTCCTGGCTCCTGTTTAACTTGTTGTCCACGAGGACTCCAAGATCTTTTTCACACGTACTGCTCTCGAGCCAGGCCTCATTGTCCCCCATTCTGTATCTTTGCGTTTCATTTTTTCTGCCTAAGTGGAGTATCTTGCATTTGTCCCTGTTGAACTTCATTTTGTTAGTTTTGGCCCATCATCTGTCTCATCTGTCAAGATCCCTTTGAATCCTGCTCCTGTCCTCTGGAGTCTTGGCTCTCCCTCCCAATCTGATGTCGTCTGCAAACTTGATGATCCTGCCTTGTGACCCTTCATCTAAGTCATTAATAAAGATGCTGAACAGGACCGGGCCCAGGACTGAAGAACCCTGCGGCACTCCGCTCGTCACTTCTTTCCAAGATGAAGAGGAAGCATTAATGAGCACCCTCTGGGTTCGTTCATTTAACCAATTCCAGATCCACCTCATCGAAGTTTTGCCTCGCCCACATTGGACTAGTTTCCTTGCCAGAAGTTCGTGGGGGACCTTGTCGAAGAAGGCCTTCCTGAAATCCAGGTACGCCACATCCACGGCATTCCCCGCATCTACCCAGCTTGTAACTCTATCGAAAAAAGAGATCAGCTGAGTCTGGAGTGAGAAGACGTCCTACGGAGGAAGGAACAAGCTTCCTTTCTGCTTCCCTGGAGACTAGGACGCAATGGAGCCATGGCTTCAAACTACAAGAGAGGAGATTCCATCTGAACACGAGGAAGAACATCAAGGGAACCACTGACCGCAGAGGGAAGCTGATGAGGAAACACAACATACAAACTATGTCCAGACCCACCAAGAAAATCCAACAAATGCTACGTTCAGCAAAGGACAAGAGGGATCCTCTCACTTCTGAAGGAGTCTAGAGGAGGGCGACTAAAATGATCAAGGGTCTGGAGAACAAGCCCTATGAGGAGCGGCTTAAGGAACTGGGCATGTTTAGTCTGAAGAAGAGAAGGCTGAGAGGAGATATGATGAGAGCCATGTATAAATATGTGAGAGGAAGCCACAGGGAGGAGGAGGGAGCAAGCTTGTTTTCTGCTTCCCTGGAGACTAGGACGCAAGGGAACAATGGCTTCAAACTACAAGAGAGGAGATTCCATCTGAACATGAGGAAGAACTTCCTGACTGTAAGAGCCGTTCAGCAGTGGAACTCTCTGCCCCAGAGTGTGGTGGAGGCTCCTTCTTTGGAAGCTTTTAAGCAGAGGCTGGATGGCCATCTGTCAGGGGTGATTTGAATGCAATATTCCTGCTTCTTGGCAGAATGGGGTTGGACTGGATGATGGCCCAGGAGGTCTCTTCCAACTCTTGGATTCTATGATTCTGTGATTCTAAGAAGAAGTCCCTCAGTTTAGCCATGTAGATGCCCCCCAAAACCCCAAACCTTTACTGTCTAACAGGATCCGCAGGAAGGTTTCTCCGATCTCTGTTTCCCCGGTGGTGTTCTTGATGATCCCGTAAATTCCCATGTCCTCGATGTCCAGCTCGGTGATACGCAAGGAGCAGTTCTCCCTGAGAAGCTGCCTCGTGTTATAGCTGTCTCCCGTTGTGATCTTATTGTCGGGCTTGATCTTGTGCAAGAAGATCGAAGTGGGTTCTCCACGGAAGCTCTTGAACCACAGGCAGGAGGTCACGTCCCGCCCAGTCATCTTCGGGACCATTGTAACGGACTCTCCAATCCTTGGGTACTCCGGGAGCAATTCAATGCCGATGGTGACATTTTTGGTGGCTTGTGAGTGAGTCACGAAGAAGCATGAACTCAAGACCTGGGCTGGTTGGAGAAACCAATGTTCAGTGTTATCCTTCTAGCACACTCATATCCCATTATCCACTCACACATACACACTAGGCTTGGGCGATCAAGAAAAAAATTGGTTCTAAACTCGTTTCGTTTCTAGGTTGCGCTAGCGTTTCGAAATTCTGAGGACTTCCGAAATTTAAGATTTTAAAATTTCGAAATTTCCGAAATTTCGTAAATTACGAATTGATTCGTTAATGGCAGACGTGATTGTGCAATATGCTAAAAAATCCTCCAAATGGGACAGGGGGAACCCCTGAAGCTTCCCTCTCCCTCTGTTGTTGACTGTTGGTGTGATAAAACACACAACAACTATATTATATTATATTATATTATATTATATTATATTATATTATATTATATTATTATTATATTATTATATTACATTTTTGTATATTATTTTATAATACTATTATATTATTGTATATTATATATTATTATTATTATTATATTATATTATATTATATTATTATATTGTATATTATATTATTATAATATATTATATTATATATATAATATATATTATATTATATTATACAATTATAATATAATATAATAATATAATATAATATATACAATACTATAATATAATAGTATTATAATAATATAATATATAATATATTATTATATTATTATAATATATTATTGTATATTATATATTATTATTATATTATATTATATTATATTATATTATTATTATATTATTATATTATATTGTTGTATATTATATTATATTATATTATACAATTATAATATAATATAATAATATAATATAATACATACAATACTATAATATAATAGTATTATAATAATATAATATATAATATATTATTATATTATTATAATATATTATTGTATATTATATATTATTATTATATTATATTATATTATATTATTATTATATTATTATAATACTATTATATTATAGTATTGTATATTATACAATTATAATATAATATAATAATATAATATATACAATACTATAATATAATAGTATTATAATAATATAATATAATATATATTATTATATTATTATAATATATTATTGTATATTATATATTATTATTATATTATATTATATTATATTATGGTATATTATATTATATTATATTATTATTATTATATTATATTATATTGTTGTATATTATATTATATTATATTATATTATATATATAATATATAATATAGTAATAAAATATATAATATAATAATATAATATAATATATATTATTATATTATTATAATATTATATATTATATTATATATGATATTATAGTATTGTATATTAGAGTGAGGCAAGAAGAAGCATGAGGAAAGAGGAATATTGTGTCTGGAATATTGTGTCCAATTCTGGGCACCACAATTCAAGAGAGATATTGACAAGCTGGAATGTGTCCAGAGGAGGGCGACTAAAATGATAAAAGGTCTGGGGAACAAGCCCTATGAGGAGCGGCTTAACGAGCTGGGCATGTTTAACATGAAGAAGAGAAGGCTGAGAGGAGATATGATGATAGCCATGTCTAAATATGTGAGAGGAAGCCACAGGGAGGAGGAGGGAGCAAGCTTGTGTTCTGCTTCCCTGGAGACTAGGACGCAATGGAACAATGGCTTCAAACTACAAGAGAGGAGATTCCATCTGAACACGAGGAAGAACTTCCTGACTGTGAGAGCCGCTCAGCAGTGGAACTCTCTGCCCCGGAGTGTGGTGGAGGCTCCTTCTTTGGAAGCTTTGAAACAGAGGCTGGATGGCCATCTGTCAGGGGTGATTTGAATGCAATATTCCTGCTTCTTGGCAGAATGGGGTTGGACTGGATGGCCCGTGAGGTCTCTTCCAACTCTTTGATTCTATGATTCTATGATTCTAGGAGGGAAGCAGCAGAGCAAAGGGACCGGAAGTGGGGTAAATGCGAGATTGTAAAACTTGCACCAGACATACGAAAATAATTACGAAATAATTACGAAATAATTACGAAATAATTACGAAATATTTACGAAATAATTACGAAATAATTACGAAATAATTACGAAATAATTACGAAATAATTACGAAAATTGGAAAAATTGTTTCGATTCTTAATTACTCCTCACACTATTCCTGCATGGTTCGATATGGGATCCGCCCCAGGAGGCTTATGGATCCGAATGGATTCCTGACGGCTCTTGGGGATTTTCCCGCCACCTCGGTAAGTGACCATGTCGAGGCCTTGGTCGCTCTCTGGAACGGGGAGATGACCAGGGCTATTGACATGATCGCTCCGGAACGTCCCCTCTCAAGTAGCCGAGCTAAACCAGCTCCTTGGTTTACTGAGGAGCTGGCAGTGATGAAGCGAAGGAAGAGGGAACTAGAGAGCGTGTGGCGTTCGGATCCGAGCGAGCCAAATCGAGCACGGTTTGTGTCCTTTCTAAGGGCATATGCCGCGGCAATAAAAGCCGCAAAGAAAACTTTCTTTGCGGCCACTATTGCGTCTGCAAAGAACCGTCCGGCGGAGTTGTTTCGGATTGTCAGAGGTCTTTTAACTCCCACCACTGCAGGTGGGAGCCCTGACAATTCGGTCACGCGCTGCGAAGCATTTGCTCGGTTCTTTGCAGACAAAGTCGCCTTGATCCGTTCTGGGCTGGACACCATGTTAAATGCAGTCTCTGAGGATGTGACACGAGCACCTGCTTGTCCTATTTTGATGGATTCTTTTCAGTTTGTGAAGCCCGAGAATGTGGACAAGATACTTGGAGGAATGAGGCCCACCACGTCCATCCTAGACCCCTGCCCATCCTGGCTTCTGAAGGAGGCCAGAGGGGGATTGGCTGAGTGGGTAACGGTGGTGGTTAATGCCTCCCTTCGGGAAGGCAAGATTCCAGCGAGCCTAAAACAGGCTATTATAAAACCGCTGTTGAAGAAACCATCACTGGACCCCACTAAATTGGACAACTTTCGGCCTGTTTCCAATCTCCCCTTTTTGGGCAAAGTCATGGAAAGCGTGGTGGCCTCACAACTCCAGGTATTCTTGAGAGACACGGATTATCTGGATTCGGCACAGTCTGGTTTCAGACCGGGACATGGAACCGAGACGGTCTTGGTCGCCTTAGTGGATGATCTGCGCCGGGAGCTAGACAGGGGGAGTGTGTCCCTGTTGGTGCTCCTGGACCTCTCAGCGGCCTTCGATACCGTCAACCACGGTATCCTTCTGGGGCGCCTTGCGGAAATGGGCCTCGGGGGCACTGTTCTGCAGTGGCTCCGGTCATTTCTGGAGGGCCGCACCCAGAAGGTGTTATTGGGGGACACCTGTTCAACACCACAGCCTTTGACCTGTCCCCCATGCTGTTTAACATCTACATGAAGCCGCTGGGTGAGATCATCCGGAGTTTCGGGGTGCGGTGTCATCTGTACGCAGATGATGTCCAACTCTGTCACTCCTTCCCACCTGCTACTAAGGAGGCCGTCGAGGTCCTGAACCGGTGCCTGGCCGCTGTAATGGTCTGGATGAGGGCGAACAAACTGAAATTAAATCCAGACAAGACAGAGGTACTCCTGGTCAGTCGCAAGGCCGAGCAGGGTATAGGGTTACAGCCTGTGCTGGATGGGGTCGCACTCCCCTTGAAGGCGCAGGTTCGCAGCTTGGGTGTGATCCTGGATTCATCGTTGAGCCTGGACCCCCAGGTTTCAGCGGTGACCAGGGGAGCATTTGCACAGCTTCGGCTCGTGCGCCAGCTGCGCCCGTACCTCGGGAAGTCTGACTTGGCCACGGTGGTACACGCTCTGGTCACATCCCGCCTTGACTACTGCAACGCTCTCTACGTGGGGCTGCCCTTGAAGACGGCCTGGAAGCTCCAGCTAGTCCAGCGCGCGGCAGCCATGTTACTAACAGGAGCGGGACGCAGGGAGCATACCACGCCCTTGTTGTTCCAGCTCCACTGGCTGCCGATCTGCTACCGGGCCCAATTCAAGGTGCTGGTGTTGGCCTACAAAGCCCTAAACGGTTCCGGCCCAAAATACCTTTCGGACCGCATCTCGGCCTACGAGCCCACGAGGGCCTTGAGATCGTCTGGGGAGGCCCTTCTCTCGATCCCGCCTGCCTCACAGGCACGCCTGGCGGGGACGAGAGAGAGGGCCTTCTCGGTGGTGGCCCCCCGGCTGTGGAACACCCTCCCGGTTGACATCAGACAGGCGCCCTCCCTTATGTCTTTCCGTAAGGGCCTAAAGACGTGGCTATTTGAGAAGGCATTTAACTGAGTGCTACATTAAGTGGTAATGACAACTGGAACGGAATATGGACTACGAGATGGGTTATGATTCTACGATGAGACGAAGCGGATTATTTAGTGTAATTATATTAGTGTGGTATTATTGATATGTTGATATTTCGTTATGGCTTATTGTAAATTGTCTTTTATATGTTGTACACCGCCGTGAGTCGCCCTAGGGCTGAGAACGGCGGTCAACAAATGCAGCAAATAAATAAATAAATAAATAAATCGTAAGCTAATTTAAATACGAATTAATAACGAATTACGAAATTAACTAACTGGATCACCCAAGCCTAATACACACATGCCATTTGCATTCCAAGTTGTAAAAGGGGTAGAACACGTACCCATATTTCATCACATAATAGTCACCCTTTTCATTAAAATAGAGTGCGACTATTATGCAAGGAGAAATGCACCCCATTGAACCCCATTGAACCCAATCTCTCACCTGCTAGGAAAAGGCTCAGCCAAGATGTCCCACAGACACTGCTCAGTGCCCACATGATGTCCCTAACAATGTGGGTGATGGGTCAAGCCTTGGGCATCTTGGGAGGGGTCTTCTCTGCCCGACTTGATGCCCGTGGGGACCCCTTGTTGGGTCAGGCAGGCCCGCCTTGCCCTCGCCAGCCTAGGATCCCACACTGACGGCCTCCCACCCTTCACAAGCCTTTATAGGAAGACATTGCAGAGCAAAGGACTCGGCCATTGTGAGGCGGGAAGATTCCTCTGAGGTGGGCATTCTCTCCATGGGGCTGGGTCTGCAGCCATGATGCGGGGTGGGGAGTGGTGGTCCCGGGTACCTCCTGTGTGCCCATTGCAGGAGAGGTCAGCTCCGGCTTTGGGTCTGGACTTCATAAGAGCTGTCCAGAGAAGGAAGGGAAGAAGGGAAGAAGGAGGAAAACAGGAAAGGAAATAAATAATACAGAATTGTTGTTGTGGTGGTCTTGTCTATAAAGCTATTGCCCTCCCAACCCTGCTCTATGCCTGCAAAACGTGGACTGTCTACAGGCATCACATGAAACTCCTGGAACGATTCCGTCAGCGCTGCCTCTGGAAAATCCTGCAAATCTCCTGGGAAGACAAGCGGACAAACATCAGCGTGCTGGAAGAAGCAAAGACCACCAGCATTGAAGTGATGGTCCTCTGCCACTTTCCGGAATGAAGCAGAGAGTGTTTGAGGACCGGGACATCTGTAGGGAGACCAAGGTGCTTGTTTATAAAGCTATTGTCCTCCCAACCCTGCTATATGCCTGTGAGACATGGACTGTCTACAGACGTCAACATTGACAGTGAAATATAACACCGCTTGAGCTCTGCAAGTGCAGCATTGTTCTGAATGAAGCAGAGAGCTTTTGAGGACCGGGACATCTGTAGGGAGACCAAGGTGCTTGTTTATAAAGCTATTGTCCTCCCAACCCTGCTCTATGCCTGCGAAACGTGGACTGTCTACAGACATCAACATTGACAGTGAAATATAACACCACTTGAGCTCTGCAAGTGCAGCATTTTTCTGAATGAAGCAGAGAGCTTTTGAGGACCGGGACATCCGTAGGGAGACCAAGGTGCTTGTTTATAAAGCTATTGTCCTCCCAACTCTGCTATATGCCTGTGAGACGTGGACTGTCTACAGACGTCAACATTGACAGTGAAATATAACACCGCTTGAGCTCTGCAAGTGCAGCATTTTTCTGAATGAAGCAGAGAGCTTTTGAGGACTGGGACATCCGTAGGGAGACCAAGGTGTTTGTTTATATTGTCCTCCCAACTCTGCTATATGCCTGTGAGACGTGGACTGTCTACAGACGTCAACATTGACAGTGAAATATAACACCGCTTGAGCTCTGCAAGTGCAGCATTGTTCTGAATGAAACAGAGAGCTTTTGAGGACCGGGACATCCGGAGGGAGACCAAGGGGCTTGTCTAGAAAGGTATTGTCCTCCCAACCCTGCTCTATGCCTGCGAAACGTGGACTGTCTACAGACGTCACATGCAACTCCTGGAACGATTCCATCAGCGCTGCCTCTGGAAAATCCTGACAATCTCTTGGGAAGACAAGCAGACAAACATCAGCATGCTGGAAGAAGCAAAGACCACCAGCATCGAAGCGATGGTCCTCCGCCATCAACTCCGCTGGACCGGCCATGTTGTCCGGATGCCTGACCACCGTCTCCCAAAGTAGCTGTTCTACTCCGAACTCAAGAATGGAAAACGAAATGTTGGTGGACAGGAAAAGAGATTGAAAGATGGGCTCAAAGTCAATCTTAAAACCTCTGGCATAGACACTGAGAACTGGGAAGCCCTGGCCCTTGACCGCTCCAGCTGGAGGTCAGCTGTGACCACCAGTGCTGCAGAATGGAGGGTGAAAGAGAGAAACGTGCCAAGAGGAAGGCGCGCCAAGCCAACCCCAACCAAGACCGCCTCCCACCTGGAAACCGATGTCCTCACTGTGGGAGAAGATGCAGGTCAAAAAGAGGGCTCCATAGTCACCTACGGACCCACCCCCAGGACACCGAACTTGGAGGACCATCATCCTCGGACTACGAGGGATCGCCTAAGTAAGTAAGTAAGGTCTTGGAAGCAGCTCAAGGCTTGGATGGGGATGGTACAAACCACAGGGCACTGATGCCCATTAAGGCAGCTTTTGCTGGCATTTGTTGCCCAGCCGCCGCATGCTGAAGCCAGCTCCAAACTGCATGGAAGGGTCAGTCTAGATGGGTCCGAAGTCCAACTCTTCAACCTCAAGTGTGGTGGGGCATCTCCCTTCCGGCCTCGCAGGTGTGGCTTTCCTCCCATCCACGTGAAGGCAATGGGCCTGGCTCTCGAAGGCTCCACCTTGCCCAGTTTGGAGGCAAAAGGAGCCGGACAAAAGACCCTCCACTCAAGACCAGTATGGAAACTGGGAGGGAAGGGGGTCTCGGACGCATGTGGGGGTCTCCTCAAAGATGGAAGGGCTGCTGGCAAGGATTCCTCCTCGCAGGTAAGAGGGATCAGAGCTGGAGAAGGGAGGAAGAGGGTCAAGGGAAGTCACCACGTGTTATTCTCAACCCTGCATTTTTGGGGATTGCAACTCCCATCATCCCCTACTTGGCCATGTTGCCTATGGATGCTGGGAACTGTAGTCCTATTTTTAAATGGCTGCATAACTGGAACTTGGGACCCAGGAAAGTCATTACTGAGCAACATATAGAGCAGAGCAACATATAGAGCAGACCTCACAACCTCTGAGGATGCTTGCCATAGATGAAGGTGAAACATCAGGAGAGAATGCCTCTAGACCAGTGTTTCTCAACCTGGGGGTCGGGACCCCTGTGGGGGTCACGAGGGGGTGTCAGAGGGGTCTCCAAAGACCATCAGAAAATATAGTATTTTCTGTTGGTCATGGGGGTTTCGTGTGGAAAGTTTGGTCCAATTCTATCGTTGGTGGGGTTCAGAATGCTATTTCATTGTGGGTGAACTATAAATCCCAACAACTACAGCTCCCAAATGGCAAGGTCTTATTTTCTCCAAACTCTACCAGTGTTCCCATTTGGGCATATTGACTATTTGTGCCAAGTTTGATCCAGATCCATCATTGCTTGAGTCCACAGTGTTCTCTGGATGTAGGTGAACTACAACTCCAAAATTCCAAGGTCAATTTGGCTCCACCACTTGAGGTTCTCCATCTTTGTTCTCCAGCCTTGTGGCTCATTTCAGGAGAGGGATTATTTCATTTTAGCAGGATGGAATATATATGAATTCCTGCATCAATAGAGAAGGTGAAAGACTTCATGTCATGGGTTTGGTGTCCACCAGACCTTCGCAGTGTTTTCTCTTGGTCATGGGAATTCTGTGTGCCATGTTTGATTCAATTCCATCATTGATGGAGTTCAGAAGGCTCTTTGATTTAAGCTGAACTATAAATCCCAGCAACTCCAGCATTACCAAATGACAAAATCAATCCCCCCCAACCCCACCAGTATTCAAATTTGGGGCGTATCGGGTATATTTGTGCCAAATTTGGTCCAGTGACTGGAAATACATCCTGCATATCAGATGTTTACATAACAATTCATAATAGTAGCAAAACTACAGTTATGAAGTAGCAACGAAAATAACGTTATGGTTGTGGGTCACCACGGCCTGAGGACTTGTACTAAGGGGTCGCGGGATTAGGAAGGTTGAGAACCACTGATATAGAGTAAGTAAAACTTTATTTATATCCTGCCCCAACTTTATTTATATTCTGCGGGGACTCACAACATGTCGCACAAATACAACAATAAAGAATACATTGTAGAAGGCTTTCATAGCCAGAATCACTGGGTTGTTGTTGTGAGTTTTCGGGGCTGTCCAGACATGTTCCAGCATCACTCTCTCCTGACGTTTCTCCTGCATCTCTGGCAGGTATCCTCAGGGAATGAGGGGAATGTTGGAAACTAGGAAAATGGGGTTTATATATCTGTGGAATAATATCCAGGGTGGGAGAAAGAACTCTTGTCTGTTGGAGGCAGGTGTGAATGTTGCAATTGGCCACCTTGAGTAGCATTTAATGGCCTAGAAGTTTCAACCACCATGTCAGACTACATGGAGAAGCCATTGAAACCCACAAGTATGTGGACAATTTCAATGGAAAAGAAGTAACAATGAAAATGAACACAATCTGGTTACCCATATTAAAATAAAATTGCAACTGCACAACAACAGAGAGGAAACAAACAAGGGCATCTAACCACCTCTCAACAAAAGATTGCTCCAGGCACTGCCAGGCAATCAAATGCTAATCAAGGTTGTCAACTGAAACATTCCCACCTAACTCCAGCAGACAAGAGTCCTTTGTCCCACCCTGGTCATTCCACAGATATAGTTCCAACAGACCTCACTACCTCTGAGGATGCTTGCCATAGATGAGGATGTTTGCCATCTAATCATCTCTCTACAAAAGTTTGCTCCAGGCACTACCAGGCAATCAAATTCTAATCAAGGTGGTAAGTTGAAACATTCACATCTAGCTCCAGCAGACAAGAGTCCTTTGTCCCACCCTGGTCATTATTCCACAGATATATAAACCCTTTTTGCTAGTTCCATCAGACCTCACTCCCTCTGAGGATGCTTGCCACAGATGCAGGCGAAACGTCAGGAGAGAATGCCTCTAGAACATGGCCATATAGCCCGAAAAAACCTACAACAACCCAGGGTTTGTATTTCTATGTGGAAAGATGACTGCAGACGCAGACTGCAGCCATGAAATCAGGAGACGCTTCCATCTTGGGAGGAGAGCAAGGACCCATCTCGCTAAAATAGTGAAGAGTAGAGACATCAGACTGTCAACCAAGATCCATTGCCTAGTCCAAGCCATGGTCTTCCCTGTAGTCACCTACGGATGTGAGAGATGGACCTCAGGGAAGGCTGAGCCAAGGAAGATCGATGCTTTTGAGCTGTGGTGTTGGAGGAAAGTTCTGAGAGGGCCTTGGACTGCGAGAAGATCCAACCAGTCCATCCTCCAGGAAAGAAAGCCCGACTGCTCACTGGAGGGAAGGAGACGAGAGGGAAAGCTGAAGTCCTTTGGCCACATCATGAGGAGACAGCAAAGCCTAGAGAAGGGAATGATGCTGGGGAAAGTGGAAGGGAAAAGGAAGAGGGGCCGATCAAGGACAAGGCGGATGGATGGCATCCTTGAAGTGACTGGACTGACCTTGAGGGAGCTGGGGGTGGTGATGACCAACAGGGAACTCTGGCCTAGGCTGGTCCAGGAGGTCACCAAGAGTTGGAAGCAACTGAATGTCCTTTGGCCACATCATGACAAGACAACAAAGCTTGGAGAAGACAATGATGGTGGGGAAAAAGGAAGGAAAAAGGAAGAGGGGCCGACCAAGGGCAAGATGGATGGATGGCATCCTTGAAGGGACTGGACTGACCTTGAGGGAGCTGGGGGTGGTGACGGCCGACAGGGAGCTCTGGCGTGGACTGGTCCATGAAGTCACAAAGAGTCGGAAATGACTGAACGAATGAACAACAAAGATGATGATGATTATGATTATGATTATTATTTTGCTTGCAGCATTGCCATCCCAGAAGAACATTCTAAAGGTCCACCTACTCTAGACTTACTCCATGAATAGTTTTGCAAATCCCTTAGCCATTTCTGCCAAAGAGTGATGTTACTTCACCAAACTACAACTCCCCGTAGCATTGAAGTATGGCAATTCAACTGCATTCATTCTTAGGCAGAAAAAAGGAAATGCAAAGAGACAGAATGGGGGACGATGAGGCTTGGCTCGAGAGCAGTATGTGTGGAAAAGATCTCGGAGTCTTTGTGGACAGGAAGTTAAACATGTGCCAGGAATGTGATGTGGCGGCAAAAAAAGCCAATGGGATTTTGGCCTGCATCAATAGGAGCCTAGTGTCTAGATCTAGGGAAGTCATGCTCCCCATGCTCTCTTCCGCCTTGGTTAGACCACACCTGGAATATTGTGTCCAATTCTGGGCACCACAATTGAAGAGAGATCTTGACAAGCTGGAATGTGTCCAGAGGAGGGCGACTAAAATGATCAAGGGTCTGGAGAACAAGTCCTATGAGGAGCGGCTTAAGGAGCTGGGCATGTTTAGCCTGAAGAAGAGAAGGCTGAGAGGAGACATGATAAGGGCCATGTATAAATATGTGAGAGGAAGCCACAGGGAGGAGGAGGGAGCAAGCTTCCTTTCTGCTTCCTTGGAGACTAGGACGCAATGGAACAATGGCTTCAAACTACAAGAGAGGAGATTCCATCTGAACATGAGGAAGAACTTCCTGACTGTGAGAGCCGTTCAGCAGTGGAACTCTCTGCCCCGGAGTGTGGTGGAGGCTCTTTCTTTGGAAGCTTTGAAGCAGAGGCTGGATGGCCATCTGTCAGGGGTGATTTGAATGCAATATTCCTGCTTCTTGGCAGAATGGGGTGGGACTGGATGGCCCAGGAGGTCTCTTCCAACTCTAGGATTCTAGGATTCTATGGATCTGTAATCTTTAAAAGGGGGATTTTTCTCAAACTGTTAAAAGGTTGGCCTTAGGCCTGGTTTGTAATTTTATTGAAGCTCCTCTTGCTTCTGTTTTTACGATGTTAGATGATTTTTATGGGATGGAGAGAAGGTAGGGCTGTGTGTACACACCGGTAGGAGTTACTCACCACCCGTGGCCTTCACAAAATTGCGGAGCGGAGCCGGAATGGAGGCAACGAGCCAAAATGGCCATTGAAGGCCATCTCCCCATCTGAGTGATATAACACAGAGTATAATGGGGGGTATAGATGGGATTGTACTTGCAAAACAAGAGGGGATTGCAACCATATCCCTCACTGTTTTCCAAGCCACACCATAGTCATATCCCATTATATTCCCCTGTAGAATCGTAAAATATATAGGTTATTGTAGGTTTATTCGGGCTATATGGCCATGTTCTAGAAGCACTCTCTCCTGACATTTCACCTGCATCTATGGCAAGCATCCTCAGAGGTAGTGAGGCCTGTTGGAACTAGGAAATGGGTTTATATATCTGTGGAATGACCAGGGTGGGCAAAGAACTCTTGTCTGTTGGAGCTAGGCACTAACAAGCCACACCAAATAACTGCCAGGCCATCAAAAGCTAATCAAGGTGGTCAGTTGAGAAATTCACACCTAGCTCCAGCAGACAAGAGTCCTTTGTCTAACCCTGGTCATTCCACAGATATATAAACCAATTTTCCTAGTTCCAACAGACCTCACTACCTCTGAGGATGCTTGCCATAGATGCAGGCAAAGTATCAGGAGAGAATGCCTCGAGAACATGGCCATATAGCCCAAAAAAACCCTACAACAACCCAGTGATTCTGGCCATAAAAGCCTTCGACAATACGTAAAATATATAATACTAGCCGTCCCCTGCTACGTGTTGCTGTGGCCCACATGGGGATTCTGTGTGGGAGGTTTGGCCCAATTCTATCATTGGTGGGGTTCAGAATGCTCTTTGATTGTAGGTGAACTATAAATCCCATCAACTACAACTCCCAAATGTCAAGATTCTATTTTCCCCAAACTCCACCAGTGTTCACATTTGGGCATATTGAGTATTCGTGTAGAGTTTGGTCCAGATCCATCATTGTTTGAGTTCACAGTGATCTCTGGATGTAGGTGAACTACAACTCCAAAACCAAAGGACACTGTCCACAAAACTCTTCCAGTATTTTCTGTTGGTTGTGTGCCAAGTTTGGTTCAATTCCATCATTGCTGGGGTTCAGAATGCTCTTTGATTGTAGGTGAACTATAAATCCCAGCAACTACAACTCCAAATGGCAAAATTCTATTTTCCCCAAACTCCACCAGTGTTCACATTTGGGCATATTGACTATTCCTGTAGAGTTTGGTCCAGATCCATCATTGTTTGAGTCCATAGTGATCTCTAGATGTAGGTGAAGTACAATTCCAAAATCAAAGAACACTGTCCACAAAACTCTTCCAGTATTTTCTGTTGGTTGTGGGAGAAGTGTGTGCCAAGTTTGGTTCAATTCCATCGTTGGTGGCGTTCAGAATACTCTTTGGTTTTAGGTGAACTATAAATCCCAGCAACTACAACTCCCAAATGACAAAATCATTTTTTTAGTGAAGGACATACATTGGGTTGTTAGGTGTATTGTGTCCAAATTTGGTGTCAATTCGTCCAGAGGTTTTTGAGTTCCCACAAACGAACATTTTATTTTTACTGGGTTGTTGTAATATTTTTCCGGGCTATATGGCCATGTTCTGGAGGCATTTTTTCTCCTGACGTTTCGCCTGCATCTATGGCAAGCATCCTCAGAGGTAATGAGGTCTGTTGGAAGTAGGAAAATGGGTTTATATATCTGTGGAATGACCAGGGTGAGTCAAAGAACTCTTGTCTGTTGGAGTCAGGTGTGAATGTTTCAGCTGATCACCTTGATTAGCATTCAATGGCTTGGAAGTGCCTGGGGAGAATCTATTGTTGAGAGTGATTTTATGTGCCTATTTGTTTCCCCTCTGTTGTTTTGCTGTTGTAATTTTTGAGTTTTTTAATACTGGGACCTTAGGGAAGGCTGAGCGAAGGAAGAGAGAGGCTTTTGAGCTGTGGTGCTGGAGGAAAGTGCTGAGAGTGCCTTGGACTGCGAGAAGATCCAACCAGTCCATCCTCCAGGAAAGAAAGCCCAACTGCTCACTGGAGGGAAAGATACAAGAGACAAAGTTGAAGTACTTTGGTCACATCATGAGGAGACAGGAAAGCCTAGAGAAGACAATGATGCTGGGGAAAGTGGAAGGCAAAAGGAAGAGGGGCCGACCAAGGGCAAGATGGATGGATGGCATCCTTGAAGTGACTGGACTGACCTTGAGGGAGCTGGGGGTGGTAACGGCCGACAGGGAGCTCTGGCGTGGGCTGGTCCATGAGGTCACGAAGAGTCGGAGATGACTGAACGAATGAACAACAACAAGCCAGAGTTTGTTCATTTTGTTCATTGTTCATTACATTTTTATTTATATAGACTAGCTTGGGGACCCGGCGTTGCCCGGGTTATTAGAGAAAGTGGGTAATGGCGGTTTTGTATGCCAAGTTTGGTCTTTATTGGTCTTTGGATAATGGCAGCATTATTTTCAGGAAGCGAGTGAAGGTACTTGAAGTCCCATCATCCATGGGCCATCCTCCTACAAACAGCAGCAGGATATAGAGTGGGTCATGGGGGCTCTGTGTGCCAAGTTTGGTCTTTATCAGTCATTAGATGAGGGTCGCAGTGGTGTCAGTAAGTGAGTGAAGTGCAAGTCCCATCATCCAAAGTCCATCCCCTTTCAAACTGCAGCAGGATGTAGAGTGGATCATGGGGGCTCTCTGTGCCAAGTGTGGTCTTGATTGGTCATTAGAAGAGGGTTGGAGCAATCTTTGGAAGGGAGTGGAGGTACTTGAAGTCCCATCATCCATGGTCTGTCGTCCTCCAAACTGCAGCAGTATGTAGAGTGGGTCATTGGAGCTCCATGTGGCAAGTTTAGTCTTGATTTGTCATTGGCGAGGGTCTCAGTGGTCTCAGGAAGTGAGCAAAGGTACTGTAAGTCCCATCATCCATCTCCAAATTTTTCCAAACAACACCAGGACGTAAAGTGGGTCATGAGAGGTCTATGTGCCAAGTTTGGTCTTGATCCATCATTGGATGAGGTTTGCAGATAGATAGATAGATAGCGTGTGCTGCTTTGACGTCCAGCAGATGGCGCTGTTTTGGGGAAAAGGCATATTTTTACCTGTCACAGGTGTGACATCTATAAAATAGTAGATATGTGAAAACATAAAAATGTGTGCCTATTTGAATGCTACGTTGTGTCAAAATTTCAAAGCAGTTGGTGAAGTATTTTGGGAGATTTAAGGTTTTGAACAAATGAAAAATTTATTCATATAGATTGTATTCCAAGTTATAGCCCAGTCATATCCCATGGGATTCCCCTTTATTCCCGTGTCGTATTCCAAGTTGACATTAATATGTACTTCCGTTCCCCTCCTTCTTTTGCAGCTTCCATCCCAATGATTTGTGGCCAGGACTTGCCCATCACGGTGCATCCCTCGAACCCGATCCCCATGGGCCAGGATGTCAAACTGTACTTCCAAATCTTTCCCAACATCTACCAAAAATGCCAGTGGTACCGAGGGACGAAGGTGATCCTGACCCAGGAGGGAATGCCGCCTTTCCTTTCCAAGTACGGAGAGGCCTACGACGGAAGGGAGGACGTGGGGATAGACTGCTCCCTCTCCATCCAAAGGGTCCGGAAAGGAGACGCTGGAAACTATACGGTGCTTATAGACCGAGGCGGGGTCTCACCTGAGAGTAGATATGTCATCCTCGTGGTCTCAGGTGAGCTTGGCTTTGGCTCAAGGGGTCATGACTGAAGGGACCCCAAAGGTCGTCTAGTCTAGCACCCTTCCATCAGGCAGGACACAACCAAATCCGTCCTGAATGATGCCCCTACCCGACCTCTATTGAAAAACTTCCAAAGGAGAGTCCCATCACCCTCCAAGGCAGTCCATAATCTACTAAAGGACTTCCAATAGATGTCCACCCAACCTCTGCCTAAAGATCTCCAAAGGAGAGTCCCATCACCCTCCAAGGCAGTCCATAATCTACTAAAGGACTTCCAATAGATGTCCACCCAACCTCTGCCTAAAGATCTCCAAAGGAGAGCCCCATCACCCTCCAAGGCAGTCCATAATCTACTCCAATTGAAAGGGACTCCAAGGCTGTGTGTTCCATTAGAGTTGGAAGGAACCTCAAAGGTCATGTAGTCCTATCCCCTTCCATCAGGCAGGAAGACACAACCAAAGTTCTCCTGAAAGCTAGCCATCCAACCTCTGCTGAATGACCTCCAAAGGAGAGTCCCATCACCCTCCAAGGCAGTCCATAATCTACTAAAGGACTTCCAATAGATGTCCACCCAACCTCTGCCTAAAGATCTCCAAAGGAGAGTCCCATCACCCTCCAAGGCAGTCCATAATCCACTACAAGTGAAAGGAACCCCTAAGGTCATCGAGTCCAACCCCTTTTCACCACTCCAGAAGACACAACCAAAGCACTCCCAACAGATGTCCACCCAACCTCTGCCTAAAGATCTCCAAAGGAGAGTCCCATCACCCTCCAAGGCAGTCCATAATCTACTTACGGACTTCCAATAGATGTCCACCCAACCTCTGCCTAAAGATCTCCAAAGGAGAATCCCATCACCCTCCAAGGCAGTCCATAATCTACTTCAATTGAAAGGGACCCCAAGGCTATGTGTTCCATTAGAGTTGGAAGGAATCTCAAACGTTATGTAGTCCTACCCCCTTCCATTAGGGAGGAAGACACAACCAAAGTTCTCCTGAAAGCTAGCCATCCAACCTCTGCTTAAAGACTTCCAAAGGAAAGTCCCATCACCCTCCAAGGCAGCCCATAAACCACTACAATTGAAAGGGACCCCAAGGCTATGTGTTCCATTAGAGTTGGAAGGAATCTCAAAGGTTATGTAGTCCTACCCTTTTCCATCAGGGAGGAAGACACAACCAAAGTTCTCCTGAAAGCCAGACATCCAACCTCTGCTTAAAGACCTCCAAAGGACAGTCCCATCACCCTCCAAGGCAGTCCATAATCTACTAAAGGACTTCCAATAGATGTCCACCCAACCTCTGCCTAAAGATCTCCAAAGGAGAGTCCCATCACCCTCCAAGGCAGTCCATAATCCACTATAAGTGAAAGGAACCCCTAAGGTCATCGAGTCCAACCCCTTTTCACCACTCCAGAAGACACAACCAAAGCACTCCCAACAGATGTCCACCCAACCTCTGCCTAAAGATCTCCAAAGGAGAGTCCCATCACCTTCCAAGGCAGTCCATAATCTACTAAAGGACTTCCAATAGATGTCCACCCAACCTCTGCCTAAAGATCTCCAAAGGAGAATCCCATCACCCTCCAAGGCAGTCCATAATCTACTAAAGGACTTCCAATAGATGTCCACCCAACCTCTGCCTAAAGATCTCCAAAGGAGAGTCCCATCACCCTCCAAGGCAGTCCATAATCTACTAAAGGACTTCCAATAGATGTCCACCCAATCTCTGCCTAAAGATCTCCAAAGGAGAGTCCCATCACCTTCCAAGGCAGTCCATAATCTACTAAAGGACTTCCAATAGATGTCCACCCAACCTCTGCCTAAAGATCTCCAAAGGAGAGTCCCATCACCTTCCAAGGCAGTCCATAATCTACTAAAGGACTTCCAATAGATGTCCACCCAACCTCTGCCTAAAGATCTCCAAAGGAGAGTCCCATCACCTTCCAAGGCAGTCCATAATCTACTAAAGGACTTCCAATAGATGTCCACCCAACCTCTGCCTAAAGATCTCCAAAGGAGAGTCCCATCACCTTCCAAGGCAGTCCATAATCTACTAAAGGACTTCCAATAGATGTCCACCCAATCTCTGCCTAAAGATCTCCAAAGGAGAGTCCCATCACCTTCCAAGGCAGTCCATAATCTACTAAAGGACTTCCAATAGATGTCCACCCAACCTCTGCCTAAAGATCTCCAAAGGAGAGTCCCATCACCTTCCAAGGCAGTCCATAATCTACTAAAGGACTTCCAATAGATGTCCACCCAATCTCTGCCTAAAGATCTCCAAAGGAGAGTCCCATCACCTTCCAAGGCAGTCCATAATCTACTAAAGGACTTCCAATAGATGTCCACCCAACCTCTGCCTAAAGATCTCCAAAGGAGAGTCCCATCACCTTCCAAGGCAGTCCATAATCTACTAAAGGACTTCCAATAGATGTCCACCCAATCTCTGCCTAAAGATCTCCAAAGGAGAGTCCCATCACCTTCCAAGGCAGTCCATAATCTACTAAAGGACTTCCAATAGATGTCCACCCAATCTCTGCCTAAAGATCTCCAAAGGAGAGTCCCATCACCCTCCAAGGCAGTCCATAATCCACTAATATTGAAAGGGACCCCAAAGATCATCTAGTCCAACCACTTTTTGCCACTCAGGAAGACACAACCAAAGCACTCCTAATAAATGTCCACCTAACATCTGCCTAAAGATCTCCAAAGGAGAGTCCCATCACCCTCCACGGCAGTCCATAATCTACTTCAATTGAAAGGGACCCCAAGGCTATGTGTTCCATTAGAGTTGGAAGGAATCTCAAACGTTATGTAGTCCTACCCCCTTCCATTAGGGAGGAAGACACAACCAAAGTTCTCCTGAAAGCTAGCCATCCAACCTCTGCTTAAAGACTTCCAAAGGAAAGTCCCATCACCCTCCAAGGCAGCCCATAAACCACTACAATTGAAAGGGACCCCAAGGTCATCTAGTCCAACCCCTTTACGCCACTCCGGAAGACACAACCAAAGCAACTCCTAACAGATGTCCACCCAATTCAGGAAACACAACCAAAGGTCTCCTGAACGCTAGCCATCCAACCTCTGCTTAAAGACCTCCAAAAGAGAGTCCCATCACCCTCCAAGGCAGTCCATAATCCACTACAAGTGAAAGGGATTCCAAAGGTCATCTAGTCCAACCCTTTTTGTCACCCAGGAAGACACAATCAAAGCACTCCTAAGAGATGTCTGCGCACCCTCTGCCTAAAGATCTCCAAAGGAGAGTCCCATCACCCTCCAAGGCAGTCCATAATCCACTACAATTGGAAGGGACCCCAAAGGTAATCTAGTCTAACCCCATTCCGCCACTCAGGAAGACACAACCAACGGATTCCCAGCAGATGTCCACCCAACCTCTGCCTAAATACTTCCAAAGAAGGAGAGTCCATCACTCTCCAAGGCTTTCTGCACCATTAGAGTTGGAAGGGACCTCAAAGGTCATCTAGTCCAACCCCCTTCATCACACAGGAAGATACAAAACTCTTCTGAAAAATGTCCACCCAACCTCTGCTTAAAGACTTCCAAAGCAGAGTCCCATCACCCTTCAAGGCAGTCCATTATCAACTACAATTGGAAGGGCCCCCAAAGGTCATCTAGTCCAACCCTCTTCCATCAGGCAGGAAGATACAACCAAAGCTCTCCTGAAAAAGGTCCATCCAATCCTCTGCTAAAGACTTCAGAGGAGACTCTAATCAATCATCAAGGTAGTCTATATTCCACTACAATTGGAAGGGACCTCAAGGGTCATCTGTCCAACCCTCTTCCACCATTCGAGAAACACAATCAAAGCATTCCCAACAGATGTTCACCCAAACTCTGTTTCCAGACCTCCAAAGAGGGAAGCACAGCCCTCCCCAATGGTAGCCTTTCCTTATGTTTTCCTTAGGACTTGGAATCCCTTGGTCCGTGGCCTACGCTGTCATTCCACAGATATATAAACCCATTTTCCTAGTTCCAACAGACCTCACAACCTCTGAGGATGCTTGCCATAGATGCAGGCGAAACGTCAGGAGAGAATGCCTCTAGACCAGTGTTTCTCAACCTGGGGGTCGGGACCCCTGGAGGGGTCACGAGGGGGTGTCAGAGGGGTCGCCAAAGACAATTAGAAAACACAGTATTTTCTGTCAGTCGTGGGGATTTTGTGTGGGAAGTTTGGCCCAATTCTATCATTGGTGGAGTTCAGAATGCTCTTTGATTATAGGTGAACTATAAATCCTAGCAACTAGAACTCCCAAATGTCAAGGTCTATCTTCCCCAAACCCCACTAGTGTCCACATTTGGGCATATTGAGTGTTCGTACCAAGTTTCGTCCAGATGCATCAGTGCTCTCTGGATGTGGGTAAACTACAACTCCAAAACCCAAGGTCAATGCCCACCAAACCCTTCTGGTATTTTCTGTTGGTCATGGGAGCTCTGTGTCCCAAGTTTGGTTCAATTCCATCATTGGTGGAGTTCAGGACGCCCTTTGATGCTGTAGGTGAACTATAAATCCGAGCAACTACAACTCCCAAATGATAAAATCAATCCTCAAGTTTGGTTCAATTCCATCATTGGTGGAGTTCAGAAAGCCCTTTGATACTGTAGGTGAACTATAAATCCGAGCAACTACAACTCCCAAAGGACAAAATCAATCCTCCCCTCAATCCCACCAGTATTCAAATTTGGGCGTATCAGGTATTTGTGCATACTTGGTCCTAACTTTCCCCGTTTCCTCTCTAGATCCAGAGACTCCTCCCTGGAATGAGGCTGCAAGCAATTTTAACAAAATAGTGATTATTGTGGTGGTCAGTTTCCTGTTTTTTCTGCTCATCGGAGTCGGGCTTCTGATTTTCTTCTGTGTCCGTGAGTACGCAAGGGACCCAGGAGGGTCACGTTCAGTGCAAGGCAGTCAATGGGAGTTGTAGCTTGGCAAGGCAGAGAAGGCTCATTACCTTTTTATTTTTATTTTCAATTTACATATTCATTAAAGGCGTCCGGCAAGGCTGCATCCTCTCACCCAACCTTTGTAACTTGTATGCAGAACACATCATGCGAGGATGTGCGGGGATTGATGAATGCAAGGCTGGGGTGGAAATGGCTGGAAGAAACATGAACAACCTCAGATATGCAGATGACACCGCTCTGATGGCCGAAAGCGAGGAGGAGCTGAGGAGCCTTCTAATCAACGTGAAAGAAGAAAGCGCAAAAGCCGGATTGCAGCTAAACGTCAAAAAAACCAAGATTATGGCAACAAGAATGATTGACAACTGGAAAATAGAGGGAGAAACCGTGGAGGCCGTGACAGACTTTGTATTTCTAGGTGCAAAGATGACTGCAGATGCAGACTGTGGCCAGGAAATCAGGAGATGCTTCCTTCTTGAGAGGAGAGCAAGGTCCAGTCTCGATAAAATAGTCAAGAGCAGAGACATCAGACTGGCAACCAAGATCCATTGCCTAGTCAAAGCCATGGTCTTCCCTGTAGTCACCTACGGATGTGAGAGCTGGACCTTCGGGAAGGCTGAGCGAAGGAAGAGAGATGCTTCTGAGCTGTGGTGTTGGAGGAAAGTGCTGAGAGTGCCTTGGACTGTGAGAAGATCCAACCAGTCCACCCTCCAGGAAAGAAAGCCCGGCTGCTCACTGGAGGGAAAGATACTAGAGACAAAGTTGAAGTACTTTGGCCACATCATGAGGAGACAGCAAAGCCTAGAGAAGGGAGTGATGCTGGGGAAAGTGGAAGGCAAAAGGAAGAGGGGCCGACCAAGGGCAAGATGGATGGATGGCAACCTTGAAGTGACTGGACTGACCTTGAGGGAGCTGGGGGTGGTAACGGCCGACAGGGAGCTCTGGCGTGGGCTGGTCCATGAGGTCACGAAGAGTCGGAGACGACTGAACGAATGAACAACAACAATTCATTAAAAACAGTGAAACAAATTGATATACATGTATATATGATGAAGGCTTGATGAAAATACATAATTCATATATTGGAAAATATATATTTGATGTAACCATATTAGGTGGTGCAGTGGGTTAAAACACTGAGCTGCTGAGCTTGTTGATCGAAAGGTCGCAGGTTCGATTCCGGGGAGCGGCGTGAGCTTCCGCTGTCAGCCCTAGCTGTTGCCAACCTAGCAGTTCGAAAACATGCAAATGTGAGTAGATCAATAGGTACCGCTCCTGCGGGAAGGTAACGGCACTCCATGCAGTCATGCCGGCCACATGACCTTGGAGGTGTCTACGGACAATGCTGGCTCTTCGGCTTAGAAATGGAGATGAGCACCACACCCCAGAGTCAGACATGACTGGACTTAATGTCACGGGACTACCTTTACCTTTAACCATATTAGAAATAGGAGTTAGAAAATATATAAGAGAAATGTATGTATGTATGCATGGCCTTCATAGAATCATAGAATCAAAGAGTTGGAGGAGACCTCCTGGGCCATCCTCCAGTCCAACCCCATTCTGCCAAGAAGCAGGAATATTGCATTCAAATCACCCCTGACAGATGGCCATCCAGCCTCTGTTTAAAAGCTTCCAAAGAAGGAGCCTCCACCACACTCTGGGGCAGAGAGTTCCACTGCTGAACGGCTCTCACAGTCAGGAAGTTCTTCCTCATGTTCAGGTGGAATCTCCTCTCTTGTAGTTTGAAGCCATTGTTCCATTGCGTCCTAGTCTCCAGGGAAGCAGAAAGGAAGCTTGCTCTCTCCTCTCTGTGGCTTCCTCTTCACTTCACTTGACTTCTTAAATGCTGCAAAATTAGAGAGGCCAGCATCTAGGAAAGGAATGTCTAGAGGCCTCTGGCATATTTCAAGAGGATCCATTTTGGTACCAGGCACCTTATCGTAAGACTAATGAGGTGGACATTAAGAGGTCTCAGGAAGACCTTATCTTAGGATGGATGGGGACTCTTGCTATCAGGTCCAGTAGACATTCTGGCGATGGTCCTCATTAATAGCCACTCTTCAGATAGGGATGCTAAGGAAGATTGACAAGGTGTTGAGTTTGAAAATATGCTATTGAAGTCAATGTAAAAGTAGAATTTTGTGACGCACATTGTGATGTCTGTATGATGCATGCATGATTATTTTACAAGGTATATAAATCAAGGATTTCCTTTGTTCTGCACCCTTCTTTCCTGGCTTACCAGGAGGGTCCATATCCGGTTGGTGCCAACTGAGAATAAGGCCATGCTTTTCAGTTCTCAGGATCTCTCTTTGTCTCTTTTCCTCAAACCTTCTCCATGCCACTTCA
Organism: Anolis sagrei; assembly: GCF_037176765.1. Taxonomy (NCBI): domain Eukaryota; kingdom Metazoa; phylum Chordata; class Lepidosauria; order Squamata; family Anolidae; genus Anolis; species Anolis sagrei. Next base: position 108,219,735 of record NC_090034.1, read on the forward strand.
TATATGTTTGCATGAGCCAATACAATACTTCCTAACATGTATACAATATTCGTGTTTGGTTATATCAGGCATGGGCTAACTTGGGGGCACATGCTAGTGTTTCCTGCTAAGAGGACTGGATGGATACCCAGTGATCGAAGGAAGGAAGGGAAGGAGGAAGGAAAGAGAGAAGAAAGGGAGGAAAGGAATGATGGAAAGAGAAAGAAGGAGAGAGGGGAAGAGGGAGGGCAGGGAAGGATAGAAGAAAGGAATGGAAAGAGGAAGGAAAAAGAGAAGGAAGGAAAGGCAAAACGGAAGGAAGGAAGGAGAAAGGGAGGAAAGAGGGAAGGAAGGATGAAAGGGAGGAGGGGAAGGATGGGAAGAGAAAGAGGGAGGAAAGAGGGAAGGGAAGAAAAACAATAGAGAAGGAAGGAAGGAAGGAAGGAAGGAAGGAAGGAAGGAAGGAAGGAAGGAAGGAAGGAAGGAGAAAGGGAAGGATGGGAAGAGAAAGAAGGAGAGAGGGAAAGAGGGAAAGAGGGAGGAGAGACAAAAGAGAAGGGGAGAGGGAGGGAAGGGAAGGGAAGGATAGAAGGAAGGAATGGAAAGAGGAAGGAAAAAGAGAAGGAAGGAAGGAAAGATAAAGGGGAAGGAAGGAGAAAGGGAGAGGAAAGAGGGAAGGAAGGAACGACAAAAGGGAGGAAGGGAAGGATGGGAAGAAAAAGAAGGAGAGAGGGAAAGGGAGGAAAGAGGGAAGGGAGGAAAGACAAAAGGGAAGGAAGGAAAGAAGGAAGGAGAAAGAGGGAGGAAAGAGGGAAGGAAGGAAGGACGAAAGGGAGGAAGGGAAGGATGGGGAGAGAAAGAAGGAGAGAGGGAAAGAGGGAGGAAAGAGGGAAGGGAGGAAAGACAAAAGAGAAGGGAGGGAGGGAAGGGAAGGATAGAAGGAATGAAAGAGGAAAGAAAAAGAGAAGGAAGGAAGGAAACGGGAAGAAAGGGAAGGAGGGAGGGAGGGAGGGAGGATGGAAGGACGGACTGACGGAAGGAAGGAAGGAAGGAAGGAAGGAAGGAGAAAGAGGGAGGAAAGAGGGAAAGAAGGACGAAAGGGAGGAAGGGAAGGATGGGAAGAGAAAGAGGGAGAGGGGGAAAGAGGGAGGAAAGAGGGAAGGGAGGAAAGACAAAGAGAAGGGCGGGAGAGTAGGGAAGGATAGAAGGAAGGAATGGAAAAGAGAAGGAAGGAAGGAAAGAAACGGGAAGGGAGGGAGGGAGGGAGGACGGAAGGAAGGAAGGAAGGAAGGAAGGAAGGAAGGAGAAAGAGGGAGGAAAGAGGGAAGGAAGGAAGGACGAAAGGGAGGAAAGGAAGGATGGGAAGAGAAAGAGGGAGAGAGGGAAAGAGGGAGGGAAGAGGGAGGGAAGGAAGGATGAAAGGGTGGAATTGAAGGAAGGAAGGGAAAGAGGAAGGCTCCCGGCGAAACAGCGAGTCTGCAATAAGCGAACTGCGAAGTAGTGAGGGAACACTGTAATTGGGATACGATATTTTTGAAACACTTTAGAAACGATTTGCGCTTCTCCCCTCATTTAGTCATTGGTATTGAAACATGTTGTTCATTGATTGCACAGGCCTACAATGTATGTCTCTCTCGCCCGCAGGTTTCCGAAGACTAAGGAATAACAGGCATGTCGTTGTCAGCACCTCATCCGCGCCTTTGCCCTCTGCGCCTCCGCCCTCCGCGCCTCCATCTTCTGCGCCTCCCCCTTATGAGAATGTGTGTCCTTTCGGACCCCCGGCACCATCGGTGAGTCACGCATGCTCTAGGAATTTCATGGTTCTCAAAGGCAACTCCAAAAGTTGCATCATTGAACGGAATCACTGGGTTGTTGTAGGTTTTTTCGGGCTATAGGGCCATGTTCTAGAGGCATTCTCTCCTGACGTTTCGCCTGCATCTGTAGCAAGCATCCTCAGAGGTTGTGAGGTCTGTTGGAACTAGGAAAATGGGTTTATATATCTGTGGAATTGCATTTTTATTTATATAGATATGTACGCACACATATACACATTTTAATATACTTTTCTCCATATTTCCAGACCTTACCATACAGAGTCCAGCCTGGAGAGGCAAACCAAGAGCAAAGGAATCCACAAGCTGCCTTCTTCTTGCCCTGAAAACTACAAATCCCATGTAAGCTGCCCTGAGTCCCCTCAGGGAGATAGTAGCAGGGTATAAATAATAATAATAATAATAATAATAATAATAATAATAGTTATTGTTATTGTTAGCAATAGACAACTGTTTGTATAGGTTCTTTCTTTGGCATATATATTTATACTCGCTATACCCGCCACGCGTTGCTGTGACCAACCTTACCTCTTTCTCTCCTTCTTTCCCTCCTTCCTTCGCTCCCTCTTTCCTTCCTTCCTTCCTTCCTTCCTTCCTTCCTTCCTTTTTCTTCTTTCCTTCTTCCTTCTCTATCTTTTTCCTTTCTCTTTCTCTTCTTCTTTCTCTCTTTGCGTGTGCACGTGCGATACGCCTCCCACAGCCAACCCAATAAGACACTCACACAAGATGTGGGGAAAACAATGGCCACAACTCATTTATTGATAACAGGACAAGGGGTTGGCAGCCAAGCATGGGTCCTGGATCATGATCGGGCAGCCCAATACTGCCCAATCCCGAACACATCAGGGGTGCCGCCGGCACAATACCAGGCAAACGCAACCTGGCACCCCTGGAACCACCGGGCGTCCCCCCCTAACCGCTAGGGGGGGGGGGGTACCAAACCAGATCCAGGGCCCATGCCCCACGCCAACACGGAGTTGTGACAATGGAGCATACCACAAACAGGTAACAGTAAACAGGTAACCATGACAGGAAAACACAACACAAGTAAACTGCCAAAGAAAACAAAAACTGATTGCAGGGTGGGTGGGGTGGATCAGCTGTTGCAGGCCGAGTGCCTGCCTGTGAGCCAGGGGCAGCCTTATAAAGGCTGCCCCCGGGAGGGTGAGGCCAGCTCAGGCCTCACCTGAGGTGGGCGTGGCCAGATGCCCCATTGGCCCCCTGCCCCACCGGCGGGAAACTTTCCCGCCATCCGAGGGGGCTTCTGGGAGGAAGAAGCCCCCCTCCGGCAAGAATGGCGGTGGGGAACGCCCAGCACCGCAACTTCTTTGGCCAGGTAAGTCTGGCCATGCCTTTTTCTTCCTTCTCTACCTCTTTCCTTCCTTCCTTCTCTCTTTCTCTACTTCTTTCCCTCCTTCCTTTGCACCTTCTCTTTCCTTCCTTCCTTCCCTTTTCTTCTTTCCTTCTTCCTTCGCTCCCTCCTTCCTTCCTTCCTTCCTTCCTTCCTTCCTTCCTTCCTTCCTTCCTTCCTTCCCTCCTTCCTTCCCTTTTCTTCTTTCCTTCTCTCCTTCCTTCTCTATCTTTTTCCTTTCTCTTTCTCTTCTTCTTTCTCTCTTTCTTCCTTCCTTCCCTCTTTCCTTCCTTCCTTCTCACTTTCTCTACTTATTTCCCTTCTTCATTTGCTCCCTCTTTCCCTCCTTCCTTCCCTTTTCTTCTTTCCTTCTTCCTCCTCTATCTTTTTCCTTTCTCTTTCTCTTCTTCTTTCTCTTTCTTCCTTCTCTACCTCTTTCCTTCCTTCCTTCTCTCTTTCTCTCCTTCTTTCCCTCCTTCCTTTGCACCTCCTCTTTCCTTCCTTCCTTCTCTCCTTCTTTCCCTCCTTCCTTTGCTCCCTCTTTCCTTCCTTCCCTTTTCTTCTTTCCTTCTCTATCTTTTTCCTTTCCTTTTCTCTTCTTCTTTCTCTCTTTTCTTCCTTCCTTACCTCTTTCCTTCCTTCCTTCTCTCTTTCTCTCCTTCTTTCCCTCCTTCCTTCACTCAATCTTTCCTTCCTTCCCTTTTCTTCTTTCCTTCTTCCTTCTCTATCTTTTTCCTTTTTTCTCTTCTTCTTTCTCTCTTTTCTTCCTTCTCTACCCCTTTCCTTCCTTCCTTCTCTCTTTCTCTACTTCTTTCCCTCCTTCCTTTGCACCTCCTCTTTCCTTCCTTCCTTCTCTTGTTTTCTTTCCTTCTCTCTTTCCTTCCTTCTCCACCTCTTTCCTTCCTTTCCCATTTTCCCTCCCTCTTTCTTTCCTTCCTTCCTTCTCTCTTTGCTTCCATGTTTCCTTCTCTCTTTCTTTCCTTCCTTCTCACAAAAAGGTCTTCTCACAAAAAGAGAGTCTTCAACCTCAGCAAGATGGAGTGGATGAGGGTTTGGAGGACATCCAACCCCAAATTGGGAAAGAAGTCGTCCAGGAATACCTGGCCGCTCTTAATGAGTCCAAGTCCCCTTTCAGGGCCAGATCAACTACACCCAAGAGTATTGAAGGAACTAGCGGAAGTCATTTCGGAACCATTGGCAACCATCTTTGAGAGTTCTTGGAGAACGGGAGAAGTTCCAGCAGATTGGAGGAGGGCCAATGTGGTCCCAATCTTCAAGGAGGGAAAAAAGGATGACCCAAACAACTACCGTCCGGTCAGCCTCACGTCGATACCAGGCAAGATTCTGGAAAAGATTGTGAAGGAAGTGGTCTGCAAACACTTAGAAACAAATGCGGTCATCGCTAATAGTCAACATGGATTTATCAAAAACAAGTCATGTCAGACTAATCTGATCTCTTTCTTCGATAGAGCTACAAGCTGGGTAGATGCGGGGAATGCCGTGGATGGAGCGTGTCTGGATTTCAGGAAGGCCTTCTTTGACAAGGTCCCCCATGACCTTCTGGCAAGGAAACTTGTCCAATGTGGGCTAGGCAAAACTACGGTGAGGTGGATCTGTAATTGGTTAAGTGGACGAACACAGAGAGTGCTCACGAATGCTTCCTCTTCATCTTGGAAAGAAGTGACAAGTGGAGTGCCGCAGGGTTCCGTCCTGGGCCCGGTCCTGTTCAACATCTTTATTAACGACTTAGATGAAGGGCTAGAAGGCAGGATCATCAAGTTTGCAGACGACACCAAATTGGGAGGGATAGCCAATAGTCCAGAGGACAGGAGCAGAATTCAAAACGATCTTGACAGATTAGAGAGATGGGCCAAAACTAACAAAATGAAGTTCAACAGCGACAAATGCAAGATACTCCACTTTGGCAGAAAAAACGAAATGCAAAGATACAGAATGGGTGACGCCTGGCTCGAGAGCAGTACGTGTGAAAAAGATCTTGGAGTCCTCGTGGACAACAAGTTAAACATGAGCCAGGAATGTGACGTGGCGGCAAAAAAAGCCAATGGGATTTTGGCATGCATCAAGAGGAGCCTAGTGTCTAGATCTAAGGAAGTAATGCTACCCCTCTATTCTGCTTTGGTTAGACCACACCTGGAATATTGTGTCCAATTCTGGGCGCCACAATTCAAGAGAGATATTGACAAGCTGGAATGTGTCCAGAGGAGGGCGACTAAAATGATCAAGGGTCTGGAGAACAAGCCCTATGAGGAGCGGCTTAGGGAACTGGGCATGTTTAGCCTGAAGAAGAGAAGGCTGAGAGGAGATATGATAGCCATGTATAAATATGTGAGAGGAAGCCACAGGGAGGAGGGAGCAAGCTTGTTTTCTGCTTCCTTGGAGACTAGGACGCGGAACAATGGCTTCAAACTACAAGAGAGGAGATTCCATCTGAACATTAGGAAGAACTTCCTGACTGTGAGAGCCGTTCAGCAGTGGAACTCTCTGCCCCGGAGTGTGGTGGAGGCTCCTTCTCTGGAAGCATTTAAATAGAGGCTGGATGGCCATCTGTCAGGGGTGATTTGAATGCAATATTCCTGCTTCTTGGCAGAATGGGGTTGGACTGGATGGCCCATGAGGTCTCTTCCAACTCTTTGATTCTATGATTCTATGATTCCTCTTTTCTCTCTCTCCTTCCTTCCCTCCCTCTTCCCTCCCCTTTTTTTTGTATCATCATTTAGCTTTTGGGGGGTTTTAAATCCTTTCTGCTGTTTTTTGGGGGGGGGGGTTGTGGGTGATGGTCACTTGTTGGTCTGTTAGGGGTGTAGTGTCCAAATTTGGTGTCAATTCGCCCAGTGGTTTTTGAATTATGTTAATCCCACAAATGAACATTATATTTTTATTTATATACTAGCCGTCCCCTGCCACGCGTTGCTGTGGCGCACATGGGGGCTCTGTGTGGGAGGTTTGGCCCAATTCTATCATTGGTGGGGTTCAGAATGCTTTGTGATTGTAGGTGAACTATAAATCCCAGCAGCAACAACTCCCAAATGTCAAGATTCTATTTTCCCCAAACTTCATCTGTGTTCATATTTGGGCATATTGAGTATTTTGTGCCAAGTTTGGTCCATATCCATCCTTGTTTGAGTACATCCAGTGCTCTCTGGATGTAGGTGAACTACAACTCCCAAATTCATGGCCCAATTCCATCGTTGGTGGGGTTCAGACTGCTTTGTGATTGTAGGTGAACTATAAATCCCAGCAACTACAACTCCCAAATGTCAAGATTCTATTTTCCCCAAACTCCACCAGTGTTCACATTTGGGCATATTGAATATTTGTGTAGGGTTTGGCCCCGATCCATCCTTGTTTGAGTCCACAGTGATCTCTGGATGTAGGTGAACTACAACTCCACAACCAACGGACACTGCCCACCAAACCCTTCCAGTATTTTTTTTTGTTGGTAATGGGAGAACTGTGTGCCAAGTTTGGTTCACTTCCATCATTGGTGGGGTTCAGAATGTTCTTTGATTGTAGGTGAACTATAAATCCCATCAAGTACAACTCCCAAATGACAAAATCAATTTTTTTTTAGTGAAGGACATACATTGGGTTGTTAGGTATCTTGTGTCCAAATTTGGTGTCAATTCGTCCAGTGGTTTCTGAGTTCTGTTAATCCCACAAACAAACATGGCATTTTTATATAGATACACACATACACATTTTAACATACTTTTCTCCATATTTCCAGACCTTACCATACAGAGTCCAGCCTGGAGAAGTGAACCAAGAGCAAAGGAATCCACAACCTGCCTTCTTTTTGCCTTGAAAACTACAAATCCCACTTTAAATATCAGGCAGGAAAGTGCAATGTATTGGTTAAAGTCCAGTACTTGTGGGGTCCGGGTTCGAGTTCTCTGCAGAACTACAAAGCCTATTGTCCAGACTTCCATCTTTCTCTTTTTCTCAGCCTGGCCTACCTCACAGGGCTGTTGTGTGCCTTGAGTCCATTGGGAGAAATGTGGGATAGAAATTAGAGAGTGAAGAGTAATAAACATGGGCTTTGCTTCTTCCATCGAGTCCTTCTGAAATAGGAACCAACGACGACCATTTCTAGGTTCTTGTGGGTTTTTTCGCGCTATAGGGCCATGTTCTAGAGGCATTTCTCTAGACTACCATTTCTATTGTGAATCTTTTTCACAACAACAGAGAGGGAACAAACAAGGACATCTAATCACCTCTCAGCAAAAGTTTGCTCTAGGCACTGTCAGGCCATTATATGCTAATCAAGGTGGTCAGTTGAAACATTCCCACCTAGCTCCAGCAGACAAGAGTTCTTTGTCCCACCCTGGTCCTTCCACAGATAGATAAACCCACTTTCCTAGTTCCAACAGACCTCACTACCTCTGAGGATGCTTACCATAGATGCAGGCGAAACGCCAGGAGAGAATGGCCCCATTTCTTGAGGTTGGCTCTGCAACTCGTGGTGCCAGAGCGCAGTCTGTTCAGCGCCCTCCAAGTCACCCAGTCTTCTGTGTTCCCAGGGGGCAGTCTCTCATTGGGTATCAGCCATTGGTTGAGGTTCTGGGTTTGAGCCTGCCACTTTTGGACTCTCGCTTGCTGAGGCGTTCCAGCGAGTGTCTCTGTAGATCTTAGAAAATTATGTCTGGATTTAAGTCGTTGATGTGCTGGCTGATACCCAAACAGGGGATGAGCTCTGCCTTGGTCCTTTCACTATTGGCTGCCACTTCATTGATACAAAGTTAACATAATCTAATCACCTCTCAACAAAGGATTACTCCGGGCACTGCCAGGCCATCAAATGCTAATCAAGGAGGTCAGTTGAAACATTCCCACCTACCTCCAGCAGACAAGAGTTCTTTGTCCCACCCTGGTCCTTCCACAGATAGATAAACCCACTTTCCTACTTCCAACAGACCTCACTACCTCTGAGGATGCTTGCCATAGATGCAGGCGAAACGTCAGGAGAGAATGCCTCTAGAACATGGCCATACAGCCCGGAAAAAAACCTACAACAACCCAATCTTTTTCACTGTTTTGAATGTCACCTTGGGACAAAGGTGCCATACAAAATCAATGTGTCAGTGTCGCCGAGGTGGTATATAAGTGTGATAAATAAGGATTACAAATGGTTGTGTGAATGCAATCAGCAGGTATGACAAGCTGGAATGTGTCCAGAGGAGGGCGACTAAAATGATCAAGGGTCTGGAGAACAAGCCCTATGAGGAGCGGCTTAGGGAACTGGGCATGTTTAGCCTGAAGAAGAGAAGGCTGAGAGGAGATATGATAGCCATGTATAAATATGTGAGAGGAAGCCACAGGGAGGAGGAGGGAGCAGATCAAGGGTCTGGAGAACAAGCCCTATGAGGAGCGGCTTAAGGAGCTGGGCATGTTTAGCCTGAAGAAGAGAAGGCTGAGAGGAGATATGATAGCCATGTATAAATATGTGAGAGGAAGCCACAGGGAGGAGGAGGGAGCAGATCAGGGGTCTGGAGAACAAGCCCTATGAGGAGCGGCTTAAGGAGCTGGGCATGTTTAGCCTGAAGAAGAGAAGGATGAGAGGAGATATGATAGCAATGTATACATATGTGAGAGGAAGTCACAGGGAGGAGGGAGCACGCTTCCTTTCCACTTCCCTGGAGACTAGGATGCAAGGGAACAATGGCTTCAAACTACAAGAGAGGAGATTCCATCTGAACATGAGGAAGAACTTCCTGACTGTGAGAGCCGTTCAGCAGTGGAACTCTCTGCCCCGGAGTGTGGTGGAGGCTCCTTCTTTGGAAGCTTTTAAGCAGAGGCTGGATGGCCATCTGTCAGGGGTGATTTGAATGCAATATTCCTGCTTCTTGGCAGAATGGGGTTGGACTGGATGGCCCAGGAGGTCTCTTCCAACTCTTTGATTCTAGGATTCTATGATTCTATGAAAGGCAGGATAAAAATGCAATCAACAGATATGACAAAGGTGGCATAGAAAGGAAATAAAAAAACTCGATTTACCCCAGGGAAACCTTGCTGATGTGCTGGCTTTTGGTCAGAAAGGTTTGGAAGGCACCCAACACCACATTTCTCCAGACAGAGCTGCCTTCAGGTGCATCTATCTTGTAGAAATAATGCAATTTAAAATGGCCGCGGATAGTGAGATCCAAGCCGCGGATATTGGAATCTAAGGCACAGATACCGAGTCCGATAAGCGGCAACCAGCACTGGCGATCAGCCGTCCTGAGAGCCCATGGACCTGGTGAGCAAGAAGAATCCGCAACAGTTCCAAGGGGTGTCAAACTGCATTCATTCTACAGTGTGGACACAGCCATAGTTAGGTGTTTTCAGTGGAGGGCGTTGAATCCATCTTGCAGTCGAAAGGGAGAACGGATGTCACCCAAATGGGAAGATCCACAGTTCAACTCAAAGTGGAAGAGGGAGCAATGGCTTGTCTGTCATTTGAGATGCTTGATCTCTTCATAGACATCCAGGGTTCTCTTTTGCAAGGACTGAAAAGACAACATGGAAGAAACCACACAATTATATACAACATGAAAACCAGGGCCATGGCTTCCATTTGAATTTACATGGCACAACAACATGGGATCTTGGGAATTGCAATTCAATGAGGCCCCTCCACTCATAGAATCATAGAATCATAGAATCCAAGAGTTGGAAGAGACCTCCTGGGCCATCCAGTCCAACCCCATTCTGCCAAGAAGCAGGAATATTGCATTCAAATCACCCCTGACAAATGGCCATCCAGCCTCTGTTTCAAAGCTTCCAAAGAAGGAGCCTCCACCACACTCCGGGAAGAGACCTCCTGGGCCATCATCCAGTCCAAGCACCCTTGACAGATGGCTACCCAGTCTCTTTTTTAAAAGTAGGAGCCTCCACCACACTCCGGGGCAGAGAGTTCCACTGCTGAACGACTCTCACAGTCAGGAAGTTCTTCCTTATGTTCAGATGGAATCTCCTCTCTTGTAGTTTGAAGCCATTGTTCCATTGCGTCCTAGTCTCCAGGGAAGCAGAAAACAAGCTTGCTCCCTCCTCCTCCCTGTGGCTTCCTCTCACATATTTATGGCTCTCATATCTCCTCTCAGCCTTCTCTTCTTCAGGCTAAACATGCCCAGCTCCTTAAGCCGCTCCTCATAGGGCTTGTTCTCCAGACCCTTGATCATTTGAGTCGCCCTCCTCTGGACACTTTCCAGCTTGTCAATATCTCTCTTGAATTGTGGTGCCCAGAATTGGACACAATATTCCAGATGTGGTCTAACCAAAGCAGAATAGAGGGGTAGCATTATTTCCTTAGATCTAGACACTAGGCTCCTATTGATGCAGGCCAAAATCCCATTGGCTTTTTTTGCCGCCACATCACATTGTTGGCTCATGTTTAACTTTGGTAAGGAAGGCTCAAAACTGTGGGAAACTACAACCACCATGATTCTATATAGCGTAAATGCAATATTTTGATATCAAACACAACACCCCCCCCCCCCCCTTGGATCTGTAGCACATCAAGTATGCCAAGAACACAAAGCCAAATGAAGCCCACCATCCAAGGGGCTGCTATGACTCTACTACGAGCCAGCAGCAGCAGCTTGTGAGACCCAAACCTCCCTACACAAACACACATATACATACACACATATATATCCCTTTTATACAGATACAGTGAAGACATCTGCCCTTGCGCTGTGCTTCTCTGCTGCTGAGTCTGCATGCCCAGTGTGGAACACATCTCACCACGCTCAAACAGTGGATGTGGCTCTTAATGAGACAGGCCGCATTATCACGGGGTGTCTGCGCCCTACACCACTGGAGAAATCACACTGCTTAGCCGGTATTGCACCACCTGACATCCGCCGGGAAGTAGCAGCCAATAGTGAAAGGACCAAAACAGAGACATCTCCAGCTCATCCCCTTTTTGGGTATCAGCCAGCACGCCAATGACTTAAATCAAGAAATAGTTTTCTAAGATCTACAGAGACACTCGCTGGAACACCCCAGCAAGCGAGAGTCCAAAAGTGGCAGGCTCAAACCCAGAACCTCAACCAATGGCTGATACCAAATGGGAGACTCCCTCCTGGGCACACAGAAGATGGGGCGACTTGGAAGGCACTGAACAGACTGCGCTCTGGCACCATGAGATGCAGAGCCAACCTTCAGAAATGGGGCCACAAAGTGGAATCCTCGACATGTGAGTGCGGAGAAGAGCAAAGCACTGACCACCTGCTGCAATGCAACCTGAGCCCTGCCACATGATGCACCATGGAGGACCTTCTTGCGGCAACACCAGAGGCACTCCAAGTGGCCAGATACTGGTCAAAGGACATTTAACCAACTACCAAACTCACAAGTTGTGTATTTTTCTGTTTGCTTTGTTCTGTTAGAAATGTAGTATAATGGACTGGTTGCTCTGACACAACAAATAAATAAAATCCCTTTTATTGTCTTTTATTAACTGCCCCATTGATGCTCTGATTTGAACCAGCGCAAATGCAAATGGGATCCGGAGCAGCGAATCTCTCCCTCAAGAGCCCCAATCCCTCCTTGATGAGACATATCTCTTTCCATATTGAATATTCCCTTCCTAGGCCAAATCTGTATAGCACATATTGCTGTCTAACACTCTTTACCCTGGCTTCTCCCTTGCCCTACACACACACACACACACAGAGAAACACATCTACCAAGTTGGGCATGATGTAAGACTGTAGGTTTTATATAGCAATATTAAATGATCACTCACAAGCCGGTTTTGCTTGGAAATGAATATATTACTTGTTTCTCTGCGACAAAGAAAGACACGACTGACTTTTCCCCACCACCACTTCCTTTTATACATCTTTCCTGCCCATCTCCCCCCTCTTCTCAGTTTCCTTATTAGAACTTGTTGCTTCACAAGTTCCAATACAAGGTTTCCAGCGCACTCTGCTGCCTTCAAAATGTCAAAGAGAGAAAACTGAGGCAGCCAGAATGATCCAGTCAGGATGTCATGGAGGGAATTTGTGATGTCTTCATGCCGTCAGAAATTGAGTCCTGACACACGAAGACCATTACCTTTGGATGACCTCCTGACCGGACAACTCTATCTCCAGAGCAGGTCACTCTTAGGCCAAAGGACCCACCACGACTTCATTTGCATCACTAACCATATCTGCTGACCGAGAGATGTGCATGTACGCAGGGACTAACTAGTAAAAGGAGAGGAAACATTCTAACAACGTCTTCTGTAAACGGTATCCTCTCCAACCTGGTCCAAATACACTGTGTCCCTTTTCTATTTTTTGCTATTTGATATATCTCTGCTTAATAAATATATGCAATTTCCCAAGACAAGAGGCACTGCTCAGCCTCTGCTTTGACCTAGAAGTGTCCCATTGCTCCTCAAGCCAGAGGTGCAGCATGGATTATTTCATGGATCAACGGTTCTACTATCTTTTTTTTTTCATGTCAGGAGTGTCTTGAGAAACTGCAAGTCGCTTCTGGTATGAGAGAATTGGCCATCTGCAAGGTCATTGCCCAGGGGATGCCCAGATGTTTTAATGTTTTGCCATTCTTGTGGAAAGCTTATCTCATATCCCCACATGAGGAGCTGGAGCTGACAGAGGGAGCTCATTTGCACTCTCCCCAGATTCAAACCTGCGACCTGTCAGTCTTCACTTCTGCAGGCACAAGGCTTTAACCCCTTGCGCCATCAGTTCTACCGATGGGCTGATGATTTCCCATCCGATATCTCTTCAGGTGGGACCTGAGACATCATCCACACAGGACGTTGGACAAGGAAACTATGATCACCTTGACATCTCGATAGACATCTTAGAACCTTCCCTTTGTCTGTCCTGTCTAGGAATGGACTTGAGGACTCACAGGTCCCATTGTCCCCAGTAACCTGGACTTTATTTCTACATAACTACATCATCTCCATGCCCAGACTCACATTGTATTTGAAATTATGGCCTAAACTCCCCAGATATGGGCATCACTTCTTTGGGGGCACAAAGAAACACATCAAGCACATGATTGGTGGCCTCTGAGCTTTCCCACCTGGGAAGGAGGGAATCCCCAGCCACATCAACAGGGTCAACACCATTCCCAGAGTGAGCTGGATTGAGCCTGCCCGCTGACCAATCAAAAGCGGAGGCAGCTCTGGCCGGCTCCCTGTGCCCAGCCAATTACAGATAGTGGAGGGAGACTTCAACAATGTTAATGTACGGATCTTTTACAATGGTGGTTCTCAACCTTCCTAATGCCGTGACCCCTTAATACATTTCCTCATGTTGTGGTGACCCCCAACCATAAATTTATTTTCGTTGCTACTTCACAACTGTAATTTTGCTATTATTATGAATGATCATGTAAATATTTGACATGCAGGATGTGTTTTCATTCATTGGACCAAATTTGGCACAAATACCCAATATGCCCAAATTTGAATGCTGTTGTGGTTGATGGGGCAGTTGATTTTGTCATTTGGGAGTTTTATTTGCAGGGATTTATAGATCACCTATAATCAAAGAGCATTCTGAACTCCATCAACAATGGAATTGAACCAAACCTGGCACACAGAACTCCCAGGACCAACAGAAAATATTGGAAGATGTTGGTGGGCATTAAGCTTGAGTCTGGGAGTTGTAGTTCATCTACATCCAGAGAGCACTGTGGACTCAAACAATGGCAGACCTAGACCAAGCTTGGCAGGAATACTCAATATGCTGAAATGTGAACACTGGTGGAGTTTGGGGAAACTAGACCTTGACATTTGGAAGTTGTAGTTGCTGGGATTTCTAGTTCACCTAAAATCAGAGAGCATTCTGAACCCCAACAACGATAGAATTGTGCCAAACTTTACACAGAACACTCATGAGCAACAGAAAATACTGTGTTTTCTGATGGTCTTTGGTGATCCCTCTGACACCCCTTCGTGACCCCCCCCAGGGGTCCCGACCCCCAGGTTTACACACTCCAATATAGGTATGCTTGTACATTTGGGCATCCATTGCTGTACAATGTATCCCTTCTGTAGATTGTATATTAAAGCCTCTGTCATTTGCCTTTATTGGTGAGTCTTAATTTCTTCTGGGAACTTTGGCGGTTTGCTGGCTTCACCAGGCACGGACTCTCCGTATCCGCGGTCCTTAGAATTCTAAATATTGACTTCACTTTGAATCTATTTCCTTCTCTTGCAAAGAGACAGTAACCAAGGACCAATTGCATGTGAAATCCTAGAATCATAGAGTTTGAAGAGATCTCCAAGTGATATCCATCATGTCCAACCCCATTCTCTCATAAAGGAAGATAACATCCAAACCCTCCTGACAGAGGACCATGCAGCCTCTACTTAAACCCTTCCACAAACTTCAAGACTTGAATGCAATGCATGTTTTTTGAACCCACTAAAGATGTTGAACCCTCCCTTGTGCTCACCTCATATGTATGGCTGCTCGAGTCAGAAGGACTTCCCAGATTCTCCTGTTTCAAAGAAAGCACACAACATTTGACATTTACCCACTGGCAAAGTCCCTAAATTGGCTCCAAATCCTGACCCCTGTTGAGTGCATCTAGAATGAATGACCCCAGCTGCATTTGGAAAAAAGTGAAATATTAATTGGGTTGTTGTAGGGGGGTTTTTTGGGCTATATGACCATATTCTAGAGCAATGGTTCTCAACCTTCCTAATTCTGCGATCCCTTGATACAGTTCCTCATGCTGTGGTGACCCCCAACCCTAAATTATTATTTTTTCTACTGGTAGGGTTGAGGGGGGATTGATTTTGACATTTGGGATTTATAGTTCACCTACAATCAAAAAGCACTCTGAATTCCACCAATCTTGGAATTGAACCAAACGTGGCACACAGAACCTCCATGACCAACAGAAAATACTGGAAGGGTTTGGTGGACATTGACCTTGAGTTTGGGAATTGTAGTTCACCTACATCCAGAGAGCACTGTGGACTCAAACAACGATGGATCTGGACCAAACTATGCCCACATGCCAACACAGGTGAAATTTGGGGAAAATAGACTAGACATTTAAGAGTGTCGTTGCTGGGATTTATTGTTCACCTATAATCAAAAAGCATTCTGAACTCGGAAACACGTGGAATTGAACCAAGCTTGGCACACAGAGCTCCCATGCCCAACAGAAAATACTGGAAGGGTTTAGTGGACATTGACCTTGAGTTTGGGAGTTGTAGTTCACCTACATCCAGAGAGCACTGCGGAATCAAACAATGATGGATCTGGACCAAACTTGGCACGAATACTCAATATGCCCACATGTGAACACTGGTGGAATTTGGGGAAAATAGACTTGACATTTGGGAGTTGTAGCTGCTGGGATTTATAGTTCAACTACAACCAAAGAGCACTCTGAACCCACCAATGGTAGAATTGGGCCAAACTTCCCACACAGAGATCCCCATGACCAACAGAAAATATTGCGTTTTCTGTTGGTCTTCGGCGACCCCTCTGACACCCCCTGGCGACCCCCCCAGGGGTCCCGACCCCCAGGTTGAGAAACGCTGTTCTAGAGGCATTCTCTCCTGACGTTTCGCCTGCATCTATGGCAAGCATCCTCAGAGGTAGTGAGGTAGTGAGATGTTAATTAGTGAATTAACAAATTATTCTTCAGTCTGAGAGCAACCCAAGCCTAAATTCTCTCTGGAAGCTGAAATGGCTTAAAGAAGCTGTCATACTTTGGACGTATCATTAAAGAAAATGGTAAAGTTCCATAAAATAGAAGGAAAGGAGGAAAACACTATTCCAGGTGGAGAGACCCAAGGGTCACCATGGTTTGAGCTTTGGATGATGGCTCTGGAGAGCTGGGTTGAAATCTCCGTTCAACCACGGAAACCCATTGAGTGACCATTGAGATGGGATGGGATACTAGGTAATCTCAGGACTCTTGACCTGAATTGATTTGAAGACTCAACCAAGGAAGCCTCAACGGTCCCCTTGGCATTGCAAGGGCTGAGTAGGATAGTTCAGGATTTGGGGATCTCTGATTCGTGGAGGCCCCATACATTATATTAATAAAATAATAATAAAGCTTTATTTATATACCTTCAGGGACTCAGGACGGTTTCCACAAACATGAAACATACAGAGTAGCCATTAAAATATAAATATAACCTGCTAACCAAATCCTATGCATTTAAAGAACCCGATTCCATAATCCATTGTACAAGATGAGTTACCAAACACCCCACTTATATGTGGGCCAGGACAGGTTGAAAGGGCTGGTCAGGGTTCCTATGTAAATAAAGAAAGCCAGGGAACAAGTAGAGTGCCTGGAGTGGACCTGCTTTCTGGCCAGGGTAGGGCCTGGGACTACTTCTTCCAGGAGCTTCTGGCAACTTTGAAGAGGAAGGTCTTGGCCAGGAACCAGTGCCACAATGTGGAGGAGGAACGAGGGAATGGACAATGTGATGGTTGGGCCTTAACTGGAGGCCAGGGGCACCAGGCCTGGGACTAGTCCTTATCAAAGGTCCTTTGGGCCTGGGGCTGCTTCTTCCAGGACCTTCTGGCAATTTTGAAGAAGAAGGTCTTGGCCAGGAACCAGTTTCACAATGTGGAGGAGGAACGAGGGAACGGACAATGTGATGGTTGGGCCTTAACTGGAGACCAGGGGAATCAGGCCTGGGACTAGTCCTTATCAAAGGTCCTTAGGGCCTGGGGCTACTTCTTCCAGGACCTTCTGGCAATTTTAAAGAGGAAGGTCTTGACCAGGAACCAGTGTCACAACGTGAAGGAAGAACGAGGGAATGGACAATGTGATGGTTGGGCCTTAACTGGAGACCAGGGGCATCAGGCCTGGGACTAGTCGTTATCAAAGGTCCTTAGGGCCTGGGGCTTCTTCTTCCAGGACCTTCTGGCAATTTTGAAGAAGAAGGTCTTGGCCAGCAACCAGTGCCACAATGTGGAGGAGGAATGAGGGAACAGACATGGTGCTGGTTGGGCCTTAACTGGAGGCCAGGGGCATCAGGCCTGGGACTAGTCCTTATCAAAGATCCTTAGGGCCTGCGACTACTTCTTCCAGGACCTTCTGGCAATTTTGAAGAGGAAGTTCTTGGCCAGAAGCCAATGTCACAATGTGGAAGAAGAACAAGGGAATGGTCAATGTGATGGTTGGGCCTTAACTGGAGGCCAGGGGCATCAGGCCTGGGACTAGTCCTTATCAAAGGTCCTTTGGGCCTGGGGCTACTTCTGGCAGTTTTGAAGAGGAAGGTGTTGGCCAGAAGCCAGTGTCACAACATGGAGGAGGAACAAGGGAACAGAGAAGGTGCTGGTTGGGCCTTAACTAGAGTCCTTACCAAAAGCTTGATGAAACCACCAGGTCTTCAAGTCCTTCCAAAAAGAGGAGAGTGATGGGACCTGTGTTAGTTCCCTAGGGAGGGCGTTCCAGTGGTGAGGGGCCACCACCAAGAAAGCCCTCTCCCCCATCCTCACTTTTTGCTTGAGACGGTGGTGGGAGCAAGAGGAGGGCATCCCTGGTAGATCTTAGATTTTGTGCTGGTCCATAATGAGAGAAACATTTGAGGAGATAGGCGGGGCCCAAACCATAGAGGACTTATAGGTCATAACCCACACCTTCAATTGGACCCGGCAACTAATTGGCAGCCAGTGAAGCTGTTTTATTAGGGGCGTTGAGCACTCCCTATAATTAGCTCGTTAGGAGCCTGGCTTCTGCCCGTTGTACTAGTTGGAACTTCCGGCAAAAAGGAAGGAGAAGGAGCTTGGCTCACCCCAATGTTCCTCTGTCCTGGACGAGAGACATTTTCATAGGCTGGAGGTCCAGATTGGATGGGGTCTGAGGTTGGTTTCTTTCTCTGAGGGCGGATCCCTGCAGGAAAGGAAAGAAAGCAAGGAATCAAGACTTGGTAGGAAACCCTGATTTGGATTTGTCAGGCTACAGCTCCCATCATCATCACCCATTGTCCATCCTGATGGCAATAAGGTCTTTATTTGGATGCTCTTTGGCACAAGGACTTATAATAGTGAAATGGCAAGGAGAAGGTTTGAGGAAAAAAGACAAAGAGAGTTCCTGAGGTCTGAAAAAGCATGGTTTATTCTCGGTTGGCATCAACCGGATATGGACCCTGCTGGTAGTCCAGAGACAGGGTACCAAACAAAGAAAAGCCTTGGTTTATATACCCTTTATAATAATATGCATGCATCATACAGGCATCACAATGTGCATCACAAAATTCTACTTTTACATTGACTTCAATGGCATATTTTAACTTCAACACCTGTCAATCTTCATTTAAGCATCTTTATCTAATGAGGACCATGTGCCAGAGTGTCTACTAGGCTACTGATAGCAAGAGCTTCCATCCATCTTGAGATAAGTCCTTCCTGAAGCCTCTTGATGGCCAGCTCATTAACCTTACAATAAGCTTCGCTTGGTACCAAAATGGAAAGAGTCTCTTGAAATTTGCCAGAGGCCTCTTGACATTCCTTTCCTAGACCTTGGCCTCTCTTGAGGCATCTAATTTTGCAGCTTTTAAGAAGCCAAGTGAAGTGAAGTTAATGCATACATACATCCTTTATATTTTCTAATTCCTATTTCTAATGTGGTTACATCAAATACATATCTTCCAATATGTGTATTATGTATTTCCATCATGCCTTCATCAATAGCAGAAGCCAGTTGGTGGAACTAATGCTCTGTCCAGGCATGGCTAACTTCTTATCCAAAATCTGTTTTCTGCCAACCTTTACTCACATCACAACTCTTCTTTATCCCTTTCAGATACTTCAGGTTGAAGAGGCTTCAATCCACGCCTTCCCCAACAGCCTCTCTTTCAGCAATTCCTCCCCTTTGTCCTTCCAGCCTTCCTTCAGAGTTCTCCCATCATCCTCCCAGCCATTTTCAGCATTTTCTCTTATCAAGGCAGTCATGGAATCATAGAATCCTAGAGTTTGAAGAGACCTCCTGGGCCATCATCCAGTCCAACCCCATTCTGTCAAGAAACAGGAATATTGCAGTCAAAGCACCCCTGACAGATGGCCATCCAGCCTCTGTTTCAAAGCCTCCAATGAAGGCTTTGAAAGCCTCTGTTTCAAAGCCTCCACCACACTCTGGAGCAGAGAGTTCCACTGCTGAATGGCTCCCTCAGTCAGGAAGTTTATTTATTATTTATTTATTTTATATATTTATATCCCAGCATTCTCTCCAAAAAGGGGACTCAGTGCGGCCTCACATGAGCACCAGAGGATGCTAACAGCATAAATACCATAAAAATTACAATTCACAATAAAATCATTTTAAAACATTGTACAACATCATCAGTAAAATTTAACAATAAATTAATAGATTAACGTGCCAGTAAAACCAAGTCAAGCCACGAGAATCCATGTCGCAAAATCCAAATTTCCTTTTCCTATTGCCGCTGGCCTCTAATCAAATGCCTGGCCCCAGAGCCAGGTCTTCAGTTGTCTTCTAAAGGACAGGAGGGAGGTGGCCAACCTGAAGCCCTTAGGGAGAGAGTTCCACAGACGGGGGGCCACTGCTGAGAAGGCCCTGTCTTTCGTCCCTACCAACCACATTTGCCACGGTAGTCCACGCTCTGGTTATATCCCGTATGGACTACTGCAATGCTCTCTACGTGGGGTTGCCTCTGAAGACTGCTCGGAAGCTTCAAATGGTCCAACAATCGGCAGCCAGGATACTAACAGGAGGGCACTCAGGGAGCATACCACTCCTCTGTTGCGCCAGCTCCACTGGCTGCCAATTTGCTACTGGGCACAATTCAAAGTGCTGGCTTTAGCCTTTAAAGCCCTAAACGGTTCTGGCCCGACCTATCTGTCCGAACGCATCTCCTCCTATTAACCAGTTAGGACATTAAGATTGTCTGGGGAGGCCCTGCTCTCGGTCCTGCTGGCTTCACAAGCACGCCTGACGGGGACGAGAGACAGGGTCTTCTCAGTGGTGGCCCCCCGGCTGTGGAACGCCCTTCCTACAGAGATCAGATCGGCCCCCTCCTTATTGGCATTCTGGAAGAGAGTGAAGACCTGGCTCTTCAAACAGGCTTTTAACTAAGCAGTGCAATTGATTGATTACTGGAATATGGATTAATGGACAACGAGATCGGATGCTGATTCTATTGATGAGACATGATGGATTGTTATTTTGCTGTATTGTTGTATTGATGTTTTGATGTTAATTAATTGATATTACTGTTTTAAATGACTAATGATTTTGTGTTGTTGATACTGGTTGTTAACCGCTCTGAGTCGCCTGAGGGCTGAGAAGAGCGGTATACAAGTGAAGTAAGTAAGTAAATAAATAAATAAATAAATTTGCAAGAGTGGTGGGATCGAGAGCAAGGCCTCTCCTGATGATCTTAAGATTCGTGATGGTTCACAGCAGGAGATATGTTCCGACAGGTAATCTGGGCCAGAACCGTTTAGGACTTTAAATGTTAAAACTAGCACTGAATTGTGCCCAGAAGCTAATTGACAGCCAGTGGAGATGGCGCAACAGAGGAGTGGTGTGCTCCCTGTACGCAGCTTCAGTTAACATGCCGGCCGTTGACCACTAAACTAATTGGAGCTTCTGAGAAGTTTTTAAAGGCAACCCCACGCAGAGACCGTTGCAGCAGTCTATTTGGGATGTAACCAGAGCGTGCACCACTATGGCCAAGTCAGACTTCCCAAGGTATGGGCGCAGCTGGCACACAAGCTTTAATTGTGCAAAAGTTCTCCCAGCCAACGCCGAGACCTGGGGTTCCAGGTGGTGCCGTCCATCCTGGCTTCTCTATCCTGCCCATATTGTCCCTATCAAATCGTCTTTCAAATAGCGTCCTCCATGGATATGTAGCTATTGGTATAGTTGTATGTCTCCCCTCCCCCCAGATTGGTAAAGAAACACAGGAATTCTGGGAAGTTCCCAAAGTCTTACGGAGAAAGAAATAAAGCAGGCCTCCAACCAGGCCCAATCCCAATGCCAAGCTCACGATCACGATCCCAGCAATGGCTCCAGGTCCAAGTCCCAATCTTTCAAGAAGATCTGCCAAAGAAAAGCATAGAAAAGGATTGCATTTGGGGTAATTTGCTAGCATCGTGGGTCAGGATGCTCAAGATGAGGTTTTCCAACCTTGTCACATACCTTCCCATTTTGTCTGCATTGCAACATGTCACATCAAAAAGAAGGGAGAACACTGCAAAGCATTCCACTTCAAAAAGAAGGGAGAAGATTGAAAAATGTTGCACTTCAAAAAGAAGTGGGGGGGACGGGGACATTTCTCTTTGAAAAGAATGGAGAAACCTACCGCAAATGGGTCTAGCCCTATTCCCACCCCTCCAGAACCCAGCCATTGGGTTTGAATGGCATTCCAATGTTTCCAATGTGGATGCCATGTATGACCACAGCAGCAAGACTGCCATAGGCATCAAGATGGAAGGATTTAAGATTACCTTCCATGATGGAACTGATAGAGTGAGCTGAAATGGACAAAATATTTGGCCTAAGCCTTCACTGGTCACCAGTTTTGGACACTCACCCTTTTGCAATTTAATGGTGATGGTGGCACTGCCCGTCTTGTTGGTTCTCTTGTTGGAAGCCTGGCACGTGTAATTTCCTGCATCTTCCCAGGTCACTGGGCCAATGCTGTAGGTTGATTCAGTCACATTCATATCAGTATAATTGAAAAACCACTGAAACTGTGCTGGAGGGTTGGAGTTGGCAATGCATGAAAGGTTCAGATGGGAACAGAGTCCCATTGTGACCTCTACCAGATGCGAGTTGAGGTGAATGTCATCAGGCCCATCTGGAAAAGAAAAGGGAGAAGGATCAGGTCTGAATGCCATATGTATTTCAAATCAATACTCAATGCCTTTAGTGAAAGATATGTTGGGACATTTGTCAAAGGGAAGGATCGTCACAAAACTGGATCTAAGGGAAGCTTATTTTCAGGTGGGGATAAAAAAAGGGATGAATGGAAGACGGCATTGAAGGACTTGAGATCCAATCAGGACAGTCTCCACATTGGAAGCCGTGCAAATGTAGTTCCTGGTGTTATTTAAAGCTGGATTAAAGAATTGCAACTTGTTCATTTGGTTGTTAGAAGGCCGAGTGTAGTTTGCACTTGGGTTGGAGTCCGCATTTCAAGAGAGACTGGGGACGGAGCCCATTGTGTACATTGGTTTACTGGGATGAATCATGAGATCATTGCGCCCTACAGGGATGGATGCAGGAAAGGCAGGCCTTGGGTCTTGGAAAGAGAGCTATATAAACCAAAAATACAAAATGCACCAAGGAATGGCTTGGTGCTCACTTTTGTTTTGGGCAACCCAAGAGCATAGAATCATAGAATCATAGAATCAAAGAGTTGGAAGAGACCTCATGGGCCATCCAGTCCAACCCCATTCTGCCAAGAAGCAGGAATATTGCATTCAAATCACCCCTGACAGATGGCCATCCAGCCTCTGTTTAAAAGCTTCCAAAGAAGGAGCCTCCACCACACTCCAGGGCAGAGAGTTCCACTGCTGAACGGCTCTCACAGTCAGGAAGTTCTTCCTCATGTTCAGATGGAATCTCCTCTCTTGTAGTTTGAAGCCATTGTTCCATTGCGTCCTAGTCTCCAGGGAAGCAGAAAACAAGCTTGCTCCCTCCTCCTCCCTGTGGCTTCCTCTCACATATTTATACATGGCTCTCATCATATCTCCTCTCATCCTTCTCTTCTTCAGGCTAAACATGCCCAGCTCCTTAAGTCGCTCCTCATAGGGCTTGTTCTCCAGACCTTTTATCATTTTAGTCGCTCTCCTCTGGACACATTCCAGCTTGTCAATATCTCTCTTGAATTGTGGTGCCCAGAACTGGACACAATATTCCAGATATGGTCTAACCAAAACAGAATAGAGGGGTAGCATGACTTCCTTAGATCTAGACACTATGCTCCAGCATGATTTGCCTCCTTTACATTCAAAGACTTAAATGATCCAGGATCTGGAGAACAAGCCCTATGAGGAGCAGCTGAAAGAGCTGGGCAGGTTTAGCCTGAAGAATGCTGAGAGGAGACATGATAGCCATGTATAACTATGTGAGGGGAAGTCACAGGGAGGAGGAGGGAGCAAGCTTGTGTTCTGCTTCCCTGGAGACTAGGACGCAAGGGAGGAATGGCTTCAAACTACAAGAGAGGAGATTCCACCTGAACATGAGGAAGAACTTCCTGACTGTGAGAGCCGTTCAGCAGTGGAACTCTCTGCCCCAGAGTGTAGTGGAGGCTCCTACTTTTTAAAAAGAGACTGGATGGCCATCTGTCGAGGGTGCTTTGAATGCGATTTTCCTTCTTTTTGGCAGAAGGGGGTTGGACTGGATGATGGCCCATGAGGTCTCTTCCAACTCTAGGATTCTAGGATTCTAAGTGTCCATTGACCAAGCACGGAGCAGCCCTTTGGGGGGATTCAAAGGATCTTCTCCATAAGTGCTTTACAAAGAATTACAAATTGAAGCTTCCGAGCAGGCAGCCAGGAGAGCTGACGTAACATGGGAGTTGTATGCTCCCTGTATGCCGCCCCAGTTATTAACCTGGCTGCCCCAGGCATGTAGCCGGGGGGGGGGGGGGGCTCGAGGAACTTCAGCCCCCTCCCCCCCGAAATTCTCATGGTGGTCCGCGAGAAGGCCTTACTGGTGCATTATTTAAACCAGGCATGGGGAACCTTCGGCCCTCCAGGTGTGGTGGACTTCAACTCCCACAATTCCTTGAGGCCAAGGTAAGCCTTTGGGGCGAATGCCGAGCCTCAAGGAATTGTGGGAGTTGAAGTCCACCACACCTGGAGGGCCGAAGGTTCCTGACCCCTGATTTAAACTGTTATGTTTATTCATATCATGATCTGATCCCCATACTCAATATATCCCATATGCATGGGGGTATTGGGGTAACAATACAAAAGACCCTCTTTCACTCAGACTCAGCCCCCCCCCCCAAAACAAACTCAGCCCCCCCCCCCCCGAATCAAAAATCAAGGCTACGGGCCTGTGGCTGCCTCTCGTTGGACTATTTGAAGCTTCTGAGCAGTCTTCAAAGGCAACCCCACGTAGAGTGCATGGCAGTAGTCTATCCTAGATGTAACGAGAGCGTGGACCACCATGGCCAAGAGTGGTCCCTGGTCAAAGTGGTCCCTGGTCACAAAAAGGTTGGGAACCACTGCCTTAAGGATTACTCTTTTTTCTAAAAGACTTGACTCTTTATCCCTTCTTTCCCTCAAAGTAGAAAGCCAGACTTACAGAAAACTTCGAGTGTCTGGCTGTCTTTGCTACTAGAAAGGCTGTTGTTGACCAAGCAGGTGTAGACGCCCAAGTCTTGCCGGAGTGTCGTGTTGAACGTTAAGACGCGGCTATCGTTGCTCAAAGAGACACGATCATCGCTTTCCAAGATCCGGTCCCCTTTGAACCAGAAGAAGGAGACCTCGCTGCCCTTTGCGGCACTGCAAGTCAGGGTCGTGACGTCGCCTTCCAGGATCTCACTGGGAGTACTGGTGATGGAGACTCCGCTAACTGGTTCTGTAGAGAAAGAAAAAGGGGACAAAGTTAGGTAGGTACTAGGCTTGGTTGATCCAAAAAAAAAAAAAAGGTTCAAAACTCGTTTCGGATGTAGGGTGCGCTGGCGATTCGATTTTGAAATGAAAATCTGAATTTTTTTCCGATTTTTTTTTTTGAAATGTCAGAAATCCGAATTGCTTCGTTAATGGAAGGTGCCTCTCCCTCCCCTGTTTTTCCAGCTGATTTTAACATTTTTCCGCGTCCTAGTCTCCAAGGAAGCAGAAAACAAGCTTGCTCCCTCCTCCTCCCTGTGGCTTCCTCTCACATATTTATACACGGCTATCATGTCTCCTCTCAGCCTTCTCTTCTTCAGGCTAAACATGCCCAGTTCCTTAAGCCGCTCCTCATAGGGCTTGTTTTCCAGACCATTGATCATTTTAGTCACCCTCCTCTGGACATATTCCAGCTTGTCAATATCTCTGTTGAATTGTGGTGCCCAGAATTGGACACAATATTCCAGGTAAAGTGGTCTAACCAAAGCAGAATAGAGCGTGGGGAGCATGACTTCCTTAGATCTAGACACTAGGCTCCTATTGATGCAGGCCAAAATCCCATTGGCTTTTTTTGCCGCCACATCACATTCCTGGCTCATGTTTAACTTGTTGTCCACAAGGACTCCAAGATCTTTTTCACACGTACTGCTCTCGAGCCAGGCGTCCCCCATTCTGTATCTTTGCATTTCGTTTTTCCTGCCTAAGTGGAGTCTCTTGCATTTATCACCGTTGAACTTCATTTTGTTAGTTTTGGCCCATCATCTCTCTAACCTGTCAAGATCCCTTTGACTCCTGCTCCTGTCCTCTGGAGTCTTGGCTCTCCCTCCCAATTTGGTGTCGTCTGCAAACTTGATGATCCTGCCTTCTAGCCCTTCATCTAAGTCATTAATGAAGATCCTGATCAGGACCGGGCCCAGGATGGGCCTCTGCGCCCCTGGCAAAAAAAAAAAGTGTTCTGCGACCGCTTACTTCGCGTAATGGATGAGCCGCCTCTGGAGATTGGCCAGCCTCTCAACCCTCTCTCAGCCAAGGAGAGGACTGTTTCTGAGACTCCATGTGGGGAGGGGAGAGCAAGCGTGCTTGGCGCATGGCAGCATGCTGCGCATGTGCAGGTGAGGGAGAATGTGCAAGGCTGGAGGGAGGCTCATGCCAGCAAGTACCTTCAAGGTGTAGGGCTTCTGTGTGAGAAGTTTGGCCCAGTTCTATTATTAGTGGGGTTCAGAATGATCTTTGATTGTAGGTAAACTATAAATCCCAGCAACTACAACTCCTAAATGTCAAGGTCTATTTTCCCCAAATTCCACCAGTGTTCGTATTTGGCCATATTGAGTATTCGTGCCAAGTTTGGTCCAGATCTGTCTCTGTTTGAGTCCACAGTGCTCTCTGGATGTAGGTGAACTACAACTCCAAAACTCAAGGTCAATGCCCACCAAACCCTTCCTGTATTTTCTATTGGTCGTGAAAGTTCTGTGTAGGAAGTTTGGCCCAGTTCTATTATTAGTGGGGTTCAGAATGATCTTTGATTGTAGGTAAACTATAAATCCCAGCAACTACAACTCCTAAATGTCAAGGTCTATTTTCCCCAAATTCCACCAGTGTTAACATTTGGCCATATTGAGTATTCATGCCAAGTTTGGTCCAGATCTGTCTGTTTGAGTCCGCAGTGCTCTATGGATGTAGGTGAACTACAACTCCAAAACTTCCAGTATTTTCTGTTGGCCACGGGAGTTCTCTGTGCCAAGTTTGGTTCAATTCCATCGTTGGTCAAGTTCAGAATGCTCTTAGATTGGGCGTATCAGGTACTTGTGCCAAATTTGGTCCAGTGAATGAAAATACATCCTGCATATCAGATATTTAAATTATAATTCATTACAGTATCAAAATTACAGTTATGAAGTAGCAGTGTAAATAATTTTATGGTTGGGAGTCACCACCACATGAGGAACTGGATTAAGTGGTCACAGCATTAGGAAGGTTGAGAAACACTGCCTTAAAGTGAATTGATTCCATGTATCATGTGGACATTCATTCACTCCCCAACAGATTCATTTGGCCCCTCTCTAGGCCCAGGGAGGACTATTTTAGCTCCACTTCTGAGAGGCAAAGGACAAGGGTAGAAGGATCAGGAGCCTCTTTTGGGAGGAAATGCATTTTAGGAGAGGAAGGGACTCCTTTCAGTTGTCCATCTCCACATTCAGGTAGGAAGGCTTCAGAAAGAAAGACAGGGTGCCTGAAGAACCCCTGAAACGTACCTGAGACAAGGAGTTCCACTTCCCCTTTTAGAGTTTCGACAGTACTGTCTAGTAAGAACAGATAGGTTCCAGAGTAGTTTCCTGCTAAATTTGTGATGTGAAGGGAGCAGTTGGAGTCTATAGTCTCTCGCCCAGTGTAGTTCGCTCCTGGTCTCTGTGTAGGAGGTGAAGAGATGTAGTAGACAAGGATGGTGTTTGCAAGAGCATCTCCCCCTCGGAACCAACGGCAGGACACAGTGCTTGCAGGGATGCTTGCGGGGATGAGGCTGACGTCTCCTCCTTCAATTGGCTTCGATGGGCGCACCGAGATAGTGGTGGTTGTCCCACTTTGGGCACCGGTCAACAAGAAGCACCAACTTAGGACTGAGACTGTAGTGAGAAAACAAGAGAGGGAGAGAAGGGACAAAACATGAATTCAAAGCAAAAAGGCCATGGACCCCAGCGGATGTGGCCACCATCTCAAAGCAGCTTCTGGGTCTCTGAAATAGATTCTCAAATAACACAGATATCTATAAATGAATTGTAAATATGTAATTGTCCTATTATAATGAACTTAAGTAACTTTCATAGTACATACAGGACACACTTTGGTAGAGCAACAAACACAATAGATAAGATTTACAAAATAACTACATAGGTCAAATAGATCAATTTCAGTATGTCCACAAGGTTTTCAACGAAACAATTTTTCCAATTTTCGTAATTATTTTGTAATGCTGGACCACTCTCACAACCACCATGTCAGGCTACAGGAGATAAGACATTGAGATCCACAAGAAGCACGTGGACAATTTCAACAGAAAGGAGGAAGCCATGAAAATGAACAAAATCTGGCTACCAGTATTAAAAAAAACTCTAAAATTAGAATAGCACAACAACAGAGAGGAAACAAACAAGGACATCTAATCACTAGGCTTGGGTGATCCAGTTCGTTAATTTCGTAATTCGTTATTAATTTGTATTTAAATTAGCTTACGATCCAATATCGAGCCATGCAGGAATAGTGTGAGGAGTAATTAAGAATTGAAACAATTTTTCCAATTTTCGTAATTATTTCGTAATTATTTTGTAATTATTTTTGTATGTCTGGTGCAAGTTTTACAATCTCGCATTTACCCCACTTCCGGTCCCTTTGCTCTGCTGCTTCCCTCCTCTTTCCTCAGGCTTCTTCTTGCCTCACTCTAATATTGTTGTTGTTGTTGTTCATTCGTTCAGTCGTCTCCGACTCTTTGTGACCTCATGGACCAGCCCACGCCAGAGCTCCCTGTCGGCCGTCACCACCCCCAGCTCCCTCAAGGTCAGTCCAGTCCTTTCAAGGATGCCATCCATCCATCTTGTCCTTGGTCGGCCCCTCTTCCTTTTGCCTTCCACTTTCCCCAGCATAATTGTCTTCTCTAGGCTTTCCTGTCTCCTCATGATGTGACCAAAGGACTTCAACTTTGTCTCTAGTATCTTTCCCTCCAGTGAGCAGTCGGGCTTTATTTCCTCACTCTAATATACAATACTATAATATCATAAATAATATAATATATAATAATATTATATTATATTATATTATATTATTATAATACTATTATATTATAGTATTGTATATTATATTACTATATTATTATATTATAATTGTATAATATAATATATATAATATATTATAATATATTATATTATAATATAAAGTAATATAATATAATATAATAATATACAATAACATAATATGATATAATATAATAATATTATAATAATATAATATAATATAATATAATATAATAATATATTATAATAATATAATATACAATAATATAATATAATATTATAATATTATAAACCGCATTGAGTCGCCTGTTAAGGGCTGAAAAATGCGGTATAAAAATGAAGCAAATAAATATAATATAATAATATATAATATAATATTATTTATTTATTTATTTATTTATTTTCTGCATTTGTTGACCGCCGTTCTCAGCCCTAGGGCGACTCACGGCGGTGTACAACATATAAAACCACATTTACAATAAGCAATAATCACTAATACACAATAATAAATTACACTAAATAATCCGCTCTGTCTTATCGTAGAATCATAACCAAGCTCGTAAACCATATTCCGTTCCAGTTGCCATTACCAGTAAATGTAGCGCTCAGTTAAATGCCTTCTCAAATAGCCATGTCTTTAGGCCCTTACGGAAAGACATAAGGGAGGGCGCCTGTCTGATGTCTACAGGGAGGGTGTTCCACAGCCGGGGGGCCACCACCGAGAAGGCCCTCTCTCTCGTCCCCGCCAGACGTGCCTGTGAGGCAGGCGGGATCGAGAGAAGGGCCTCCCCGGACGATCTCAAGGCCCTCGTGGGCTCATAGGCCGAGATGCGGTCCGCAAGGTATTATAATAATTATAATAATATAATATACAACAATATAATATAATAATATTATAATAATATAATATAATATAATATAATATAATATAGTTGTTGTTTGTTTTATCACACCAACAGTCAACAACAGAGGGAGAGGGAAGCTTCAGAAGTTCCCCCTCTCCCATTTGGAGGTTTTTTTTTAGCATATTGCGCAATCGCGTCCGCCATTAACGAATCAATTCGTAATTTACGAAATTTCGGAAATTTCGAAATTTTGAAATCTTAAATTTCGGAAGTCCTCAGAATTTAGAAACACTAGCGCAACCTAGAAACGAAATGAGTTTAGAACCAAATTTTTTTCTTGATCGCCCAAGCCTAGAATATAGTTCACGTTGAATATATCAAACTTAGAAACAATTCATATTGTGTTCAGCAAACTTGGGAATACACCACCGTGTTCCATACACTTGGGAATATAGTTCACGTAGAATACATCAAACTTGGAAACAATTCGTGTTGTGTTCAGCAAACTTGGGAATGCACAACAAGGTTCCCCGGGTGTTTTATGTCCTTGTTTCAAGAGTAGATTCTCTTCATCAGGCTTCTTCAATACAGTGTAACTTGCTTCTGCCTTCCATTCGCGATTGGAGTGTATTGAAGTCTCTCGACAGAGCCAATGGTGTTATCAATTTTGTAAAAACCACAGAAGTGACTATGATATTTGATTGAATGAAATAACCCCCAGGAAGCCTGATGAAGAGAATCTACTCTTGAAACAAGGACACAAAAATCATAGAATCATAGAATCCTAGAGTTGGATGAGACCTCATGGGCCATCATCCAGTCCAACCCCATTCTGCCAAGAAGCAGGAATATTGCATTCAAATCACCCCTGACAGATGGCCACCCAGCCTCTGTTTCAAAGCTCCCAAAGAAGGAGCCTCCACCACACTCCCTCCGGGGCAGAGAGTTCCACTGCTGAACGGCTCTCACCGTCAGGAAGTTCTTCCTCATGTTCAGATGGAATCTCCTCTCTTGTAGTTTGAAGCCATTGTCCCATTGCGTCCTAGTCTCCAAGGAAGCAGAAAGGAAGCTTGCTCCCTCCTCCTCCCTGTGGCTTCCTCTCACATATTTATACATGGCTATCATATCTCCTCTCATCCTTCTCTTCTTCAGGCTAAACATGCCCAGCTCCTTAAACTGCTCCTCATAGGGCTTGTTCTCCAGACCCTTGATCCTTTGAGTCGCCCTCTTCCTCTGGACACATTCCAGCTTAGAGTCAATATCTCTCTTGAATTGTGGTGCCCAGAATTGGACACAATACTCCAGGTAAAGTGGTCTAAGCAAAGCGGAATAGAGCATGCCTTCCCTAGATTTAGACACTAGGCTCCTCTTGATACAGGCCAAAATCCCATTGGCTTTTTTTTCTCTGAAATCCACCCCAAAAGTCATTGGGTCCCGTCTCCCCCCCCCCCCCCCCGCCTCCTTTTGCTTTTCAGAAAATGGGGATCCAGCCATTGCAATGTCCAGATTACACTACGTAACACAATTTTTGTTCCAGGGTTATATGTTTCATTTCTGAATTGGTTCTATCACAAAAACATGGGAAAAGTCTAAAACACTGTCAAAACATTGCTTTTGCGGGACATCCTGAACATGAGGAAGAACTTCTTGAC
Organism: Anolis sagrei; assembly: GCF_037176765.1. NCBI lineage: Eukaryota > Metazoa > Chordata > Lepidosauria > Squamata > Anolidae > Anolis > Anolis sagrei. The sequence continues at coordinate 108,250,721 of NC_090034.1, forward strand.
TGTGGGAGAGAGCTGTTCAGCAGTGGAAGGGCCTTCTGATAGTAACTCCAGAGGCACTCCAAATGGCCAGCTACTGGACATTTAAATGCCAAAGGAATGATAGAATCATAGAATCCAAGAGTTGGAAGAGACCTCATGGGCCATCCAGTCCAACCCCGTTCTGCCAAGAAGCAGGAATATTGCATTCAAATCACCCCTGACAGATGGCCATCCAGCCTCTGCTTCAAAGCTCCCAAAGAAGAAGCCTCCACCACACTCCGGGGCAGAGAGTTCCACTGCTGAACGGCTCTCACAGTCAGGAAGTGTTTCCTCATGGAACATTTAATCAACTACAAAGTTTACAAAGTTTGGGTTGTTGTAGGTTTTTTCGGGCTATATGGCCATGGTCTAGAGGCATTCTCTCCTGACGTTTGCCTGCATGTATGGCAAGCATCCTCAGAGGTAGTGAGGCCTGTTGGAACTAGGAAAAAGGGTTTATATATCTGTGGAATGACCAGGGTGGGACAAAGGACTCTTGTCTTTTGGCGCTAGGGGGTGAATGTTTCAACTTACCACCTTGATTAGCATATAATGGCCTGACAATGCCTGGAGCAAACTTTTGTTGAGAGGTGATTAGTAGGCTTGGCCGATCAAGAAAAAAATTGGTTCTAAACTCATTTCGTTTCTGCGGTGCACTAGTGTTTAGAAATTCTGAGGACTTCCGAAATTTAAGATTTCCAAATTTCGAAATTTCCGAAATTTCGTAAATTACGAATCGATTCGTTAATGGCGGACGCAATTGCGCAATATCCTAAAAAAAACCTCCAAACGGGACAGGGGAAACTTCTGAAGCTTCCCTCTCCCTCTGTTGTTGACTGTTGGTGTGATAAAACAAACAACTATACTATACTATACTATACTATACTATACTATATTATATTATATTATATTATAATATTATTATATTACATATTATTATATTATATATATTATATTATAATATATTATTTTATATTATACAATTATAATATAATAATATAGTAATATAATATATAATATAATAATATAATATAATATAATATACAATACTATAATATAATAGTATTATAATAATATAATATAATATAATATAATATATTATTATAATATTATTATATTATATATTATATGATAGTATTGTCTATTAGAGTGAGGCAAGAAGAAGCATGAGGAAAGAGGAAGGAAGCAGCAGAGCAAAGGGACCGGAAGTGGGGTAAATGTGAGATTGTAAAACTTGCATCAGACATACGGAAATAATTACAAAATAATTACGAAATAATTACGAAAATTGGAAAAATTGTTTCGATTCTTAATTACTCCTCACACTATTCCTGCATGGCTCGATATTGGATCGTAAGCTAATTTAAATACGAATTAATAACGAATTACAAAATTAACGAACTGGATCACCCAAGCCTAGTGATTAGATGTCCTTGTTTGTTTCCTCTCTGTTGTTGTGCTATTCTAATTTTAGAGTTTTTTTTAATACTGGTAGCCAGATTTTGTTCATTTTCATGGCTTCCTCCTTTCTGTTGAAATTGTCCACATGCTTCTTGTGGATCTCAATGTCTTATCTCCTGTAGCCTGACATGGTGGTTGTGAGAGTGGACCAGCATTTGCAAACATTGCTTTGTTTGTTTGCTTGTTTGTTTTCAATGCAATACAACTGTTTGGTTTGCTCCTGACACGATAAATAAATAAGTAGCAGTCGCACTCTCTGCCCTGGAGTGTGGTGGAGGCTCCTTCTCCTTCCTTCTCTGGTGGTCTTGAAGCAGAGGCTGGATGGCCATCTGTTGGGAGGGCTTGGGTAGAAAGGAGATTCCATCTGAACATTAGGAAGAACTTCCTGAATGTGAGAGCTGTTCAGCAGTGGAACTCTCTGCCCTGGAGTGTGGTGGAGGCTCCTTCTTTGGGGCCTTTGAAACAGAGGCTGGATGGCCATCTGTTGGCAGGGCTTGGATAGAAAGGAGATTCCGTCTGAACATGAGGAAGAACTTCCTGACTGTGAGAGCTGTTCAGCAGTGGAACTCTCTGCCCCGGAGTGTGGTGGAGGCTCCTTCTCCTTCCTTCTCTGGTGGTCTTGAAGCAGAGGCTGGATGGCCATCTGTTGGGAGGGCTTGGATAGATTCCGTCTGAACATGAGGAAGAACTTCCTGACTGTGAGAGCTGTTCAGCAGTGGAACTCTCTGCCCGGGAGTGTGGTGGAGGCTCCTTCTTTGGGGCCTTTGAAACAGAGGCTGGATGGCCATCTGTTGGGAGGGCTTGGATAGAAAGGAGATTCCATCTGAACATTAGGAAGAACTTTTTGACTGTGAGGGCTGTTCAGCAGTGGAACTCTCTGCCCTGGAGTGTGGTGGAAGCTCCTTCTTTGGGGGCTTTGAAGCAGGGGCTGGATGGCCATCTGTCAGGAGGGCTTGGATAGAAAGGAGATTCCGTCTGAAATTAGAAAGAAGTTTCTGGCTGGATAGCCATCTTTTGGGAGGGCTTGGATAGAAAGGAGATTCCGTCTTAACATTAGGAAGAACTTTCTGACTGTGAGTTCTGTTCAGCAGTAGAACTCTCTGCCCTGGAGTGTGGTGGAGGCGCCTTCTTTGGGGCCTTTGAAACAGAGGTTGGATGGCCATCTGTTGGGAGTGCTTTGAAGGTGATTTTCCTGCTTCTTGGCAGAATGGGGTTGGACTGGATGATGGCCCACCAGGTCTCTTCCAACTCTAGGATTCTCTGATCCTATGTTCCTGCGGCACATTTTGCTCTAGTTTTCCAATGAGTATCTCATCGTAGAGTCTCTACCCATTCAACCTAGTTTGTGGCAGCCACAAAAACAACGTTTCTGAAGTAAAACAGCTGCTTTCAAGGCAAGGGCTGGACAGTTGAACAGGAAAGAACGTGATGAGGAAACACAACATGCAAACTATCTCCAGACCCACCAAGAAAATCCAGCCAATGCTATGGACAAGAGCAAAGGACAAGAGGGATCCTCTCACTTCTGCAGGACTCTACTGTGTACCATGCAGCTGTGGACAAGAAGTCTCCAGAGGGACCACCAAACACAGCAGCATTGCCCAGACACGCATCAAGGAACATGGAAGGCACTGCAGACTACGTCAACCAGAGAAGTCAGCCATAGCAGAGTACCTGAGGAACCAACCTGGACATAGCATATCATTTGAGAACGCAGAAATGCTGGACCACACCAACAACCACCATGTCAGGCAACACATTGAAATCCATAGGCATGTGGACAATGTCAACAGAAAGGAGGAAACCATGAAAATGAACAAAATCTGGCTACCAGTATTAAAAAAACTCTAAAATTACAACAGCAAAACAACAGAGAGGAAACAACCAGGCACGTCTAATCACCTCTCAACAAAAGATTGCTCCAGGCACTGCCAGGCCATCAAATGATAATCAAGGTGGTCAGTTTAAACATTCCCACCTAGCTCCAGCAGACAAGAGTCCTTTGTCCCACCCTGGTCATTCCACAGATATATAAACCCACTTTCCTAGTTCCAACAGACCCCACTACCTCTGAGGATGCTTGCCATAGATGGAGGTGAAACGTCAGGAGAGAATGCATCTAGAACATGGCCATGTTCTAGAGTAACTTGGGGCTATGTCTGTTCTTGTTTTTATTGTATTTTAAAGTTAATTGTATTGTTTTAATCTACTGCTGTAAACTGCTCCGAACCAAATTGGGAGTAGCGGTATATTTTATTTATTTATTTATTTATTTAGCAGTTTTGTATCCCGGTCTTCTCACCTCCGTTCGAGGGACTCAGGCCGGTTTCCAGCATCAATATTACAGACAGTCAGTAAGACATCATATTCTAAATCACACTAAAACATTAAAATAGCAAAATACAGTCATATGATTACAGTGGTCAATCATCATCAAAAACCATTATTCGCCGTCATCCATCCATATCACAGGATCATGGCTCATTCTTCGAATGCCAATCCCCAAAGCCAAGTTTTCACGTGTTTCCTGAACGTCAAGATAGAAGGGGCAGTTCTGATCTCCAGTGGAAGGGAGTTCCAGAGTCGAGGGGCCACCACCGAGAAGGCCCTGTCTCTCGTCCCCACCAGCTGCGGCTGTTAGGCGGGTGGGATCGAGAGCAGCGCCCCTCCAGACAATCTTAGCAATCTTGATGGTTCATAGGGGAGGATACGTTCGGACAGGTAAACTGGGCCGGAGTCGTTTAGGGCTTTATGGGTTAAAGACCAAGTAGCAACAGTCAGAACTGACCACGGAACAGGAGACGGGTTCCAGATTGGGAAAGGCGTCCGGCAAGGCTGCATCCTCTCACCCAACCTCTTTAACTTGTATGCAGAACACATCATGCAAGGATGTGCGGGGCTTGAGGAATGCAAAGCTGGGGTGGAAATGGCTGGAAGAAACATTCACAACCTCAGATATGCAAACGACACCACTCTGATGGCCGAAAGCGAGGAGGAGCTGAGGAGCCTTCTAATCAAGGTGAAAGAAGAAAGCGCAAAAGCCGGGTTGCAGCTAAACATCCAAAAAACCAAGATTATGGCAACAAGAATGACTGACAACTGGGAAATAGAGGGAGAAAATGTGGAGGCCGTGACAGACTTTGTATTTCTAGGTGGGAAGATGAGTGCAGATGCAGACTGTGGCCAGGAAATCAGGAGACGCTTCCTTCTTGGGAGGAGAGCAAGGTCCAGTCTTGATTAAAGAGTCAAGAGTAGAGACATCAGACTGGCAACCAAGATCCATTGCCTAGTCCAAGCCATGGTATTTCCTGTTGTCACCTACGGATGTGAGAGCGGGACCTTCGGGAAGGCTGAGCGAAGGAAGAGAGAGGCTTTTGAGCTGTGGTGCTGGAGGAAAGTGCTGAGAGTGCCTTGGACTGCGAGAAGATCCAACCAGTCCATCCTCCAGGAAAGAAAGCCCGACTTCTCATTGGAGGGAAGGATACCAGAGACCAAGCGGAAGTTCTTTGGCCACATCATGAAGAGACAGCAAAGCCAAGAGAAGGGAATGATGCTGGGGAAAGTGGAAGGCAAAAGGAAGAGGGGCCGACCAAGGGCAAGGTGGGTGGATGGCATCCTTGAAGTGACTGGACTGACCTTGAAGGAGCTGGGGGTGGTGACGGCCGACAGGGAGCTCTGGCGTGGGCTGGTCCATGAGGTCACGAAGAGTTGGAGACGACTGAACGAATGAACAACAAGGTTAAGACCAGCACTTTGAATTGTGCTCGGAAGCTGATTGGCAGCCAGTGGAGCTGGCGCAACAGAGGAGTACTATGATCCCTGTACCCCACTCCCATTAGTAACCTGGCTGCCGCACGTTGGACTAATTGAAGCTTCCGTGCAGTCTTCAGAGGCAACCCCACGTAGAGAGTGTTGCAGTAATCTAAATAGGATGTAACCAAAGTGTGGACCACCGTGGCCAAGTCATACAAAGTCAAATAAATAAAATAAAATAAAATATGTACAGACCCACCAAGAAAATCCAACCAATGCTCCATTCAGCAGAGGACAAGAGGGATAAAATATATAAAATAAATAAAATATAGCCTGAAAAAACCTACAACAACCCAGGAAAGAACACTTTCGAAACAGGAACAGATGTTGTTTCCCAAATTGTGTTACATGATGTGATTGATCCCAATGAGCCCGTATTGGAGTCCAAGCCCATTCGGATCAGAGTCTGTAGAGACCAGTTCAGAATTATCCCCCTGTCCTCTGCTCCATGGAACTCAACTGCAAACAACCAAGTAAGTGAGGTTTCTATACCTGTGGAATGCTGTCCAGGGCGGAGAAAGAACTCTTGTCTGCTTGAGGTCTGTGTGAATGGCAAATTGCAACCTTCACACCTGCCTCCAACAGACAAGAGTTCAATGTATTGTCAAAGGCTTTCATGGCCGGAATCACTGGGTTGTTGTAGGTTTTTTCGGGCTATAAGGCCATGTTCTAGAGGCATTTTCTCCTGACGTTTCGCCTGCATCTATGGCAAGCATCCTCAGAGGTAGTGAGGTGTGTTGGAAGTAGGAAACAGGGTTTATATATCTGTGGAATTACCAGGGTGGGACAAAGGTCTCTTGTCTGCTGGAGCTAGGTGTGAATGTATTGTCGAAGGCTTTCATGGCCGGAATCACTGGGTTGTTTTACGTTTTTTCGGGCTATATGGCCATGTTATAGAAGAATTCTCTCCTGACGTTTCGCCTGCATCTATGGCAAGCATCCTCAGAGGTAGTGAGGTCTGTTGGAACTAGGAAAATGGGCAATTTCAACAGAAAGGAGGAAAGCATGAACATGAACAAAATCTGGCTACTGGTGTTGAAAAAAACTCTAAAATTACAAGAGCAAAACAACAGAGAGGAAACAATCAGGGACATCTAACCACCTCTCAACTAAAGATTGCCCCAGGCACTAACAAGCCACACCAAACAACTGCTAGGCCATCAAATGCTAATCCAGGTGGTCAGTTGAAACATTCACCCCTATCTCCAACAGACAAGAGTTCTTAGTCCCACCCTGGTCATTCCACAGATATATAAACCCATTTTTCCTACTTCCAACACACCTCACTACCTCTGAGGATGCTTGCCATAGATGCAGGCGAAACATCAGGAGAAAATGCCTCTAGAACATGGCCATATACCCCGAAAAAACTTACAACAACCCAGACAAGAGTTCTTTCTCCCACCCTGGACAATATTCCATGGATCATTCCACATAAACCTCACTTACTTGGTTTCCAACAGAACTCACAACCTCTGGGGATGCCTGCCATAGATGTGGGTGAAACGTCAGGAGAGAATGCTTCTAGAACATGGCAAGACAGCACGGAAAACTCACAGCAATCCAGTGATTCCAGCCATGAAAGCTTCAACAACACATGGTGGGTGAATGCTCTGAAATCTGCAACACAGGTTACGTCTGGTACCAAACTTTTCAGAGCATGGACACTCCACTTGTAGTTGAACTCAAGCCAATTGAGAGCAGAGTTTGCAGAGATTATTCCCCTGCCCCCTGCTCCAAGGAACTCACCTGCAAACAGCAAATTCTTCCCATTGGTTTGTTTTCGGGGGCAACGTATTATCCTAGCCATCTCCAAATCCTTTCTCTCTGCCGGGCCGCCAAATGACATGTCATGTTTCTTCTCTCTGACTCTGAACTAGAAACAGAAACTCGCAGGGAAATCCATTCGCTGGTGACGTCTCTTCTCAGAATTGTGTTTTCCCCGGACTTCCTCCAAACGGAACTTCCCCTTTTTTAACATTCAGAAAGTGTTTATTTATCTGGCAACCGTAACAAGAAAACCTAGTCATTCTAGGCCAGTGATTCTCAACCTGGGGGTCGCGACCACTCAGGGGGTCGCGAGGGGTGTCAGAGGGGTCGCCAAGGACCAACAGAAAACACAGTATTTTCTATTGGTTATGGAGATTCCATGTGGGAAGTTTGAGCCAATTCTGTCATTGGTGTTCAGAATGTTCTTTGATTGTAGTGAACTATAAATTCCAGCAACTACAACTCCCAAATGTCAAGGTCTATTTCCCCCTAACTCCACCAGTGTTCACATTTCGGCATATTGAGTATTCGTACCAAGTTTTGGCCCAGATCCATCATTGTTTGAGCCCACAGTGCTCTCTGGATATAGGTGAACTACAACTCCCAAACTCAAGGTCAATGCCCACCAAACCCTTCTAGTGTTTTCTGTTGGTCCTGGGAATTCTCTGTGCCAAGTTTGGTTCAATGCCATCGTTGGCGGAGTTCAGAATGTTCTTTGACTGTAGGTGAACTATAAATTCCAGCAACTACAACTCGCATATGTCAAGGTCTATTTTCCCCAAACTCCATCTGTGTTTACATTTGGGCATATTGAGTATTCGTGCCAAGTTTTGGCCCAGATCCATCATTGTTTGAGCCCACAGTGCTCTCTGGATATAGGTGAACTACAACTCCCAAACTCAAGGTCAATGCCCACCAAACCCTTCTAGTGTTTTCTGTTGGTCCTGGGAATTCTCTGTGCCAAGTTTGGTTCAATGCCACAGTTGGTGGAATTCAGAATGCTCTTTCATTATAGGTGAACTATAAATCCCAGCAACTACAACTCCCAAATTACAAGTTGGCGGAGTTCAGAATGTTCTTTGATTATAGTGAACTATAAATTCCAGCAACTACAACTCCCAAATGTCAAGGTCTATTTCCCCGTAACTCCACCAGTGTTCACATTTGGGGATATTGAGTATTCATGCCAAGTTTTGGCCCAGATCCATCATTGTTTGAACCCACAGTGCTTTCTGGATATAGGTGAACTACAACTCCCAGCAACTACAACTCCCAAATTACAAAACCAATCCTACCCCAATCCCACTAGCATTTACATGTTGTTGCATTGGGTATTTGTGCCCAGTTTGGTCCAGTGAATAAAATACATCCTGCATATGTGATGTTTACATTATGATTCATAACAGTAGCAAAATCACAGTTATGAAGCAGCAACGAAAACAACGTTATGGTTGGGGGTCACCACCACATGAGGGACTGGATTCAGGGTTCGCGGCATTAGGAAGGTTGAGAACCACTGATCTAAGCTGATGATCATCAGTATTTTAGACTGAATCTTAAATTAATTAAAATGTTTACAATATTAACAGTACTTAAAGCAGGGCTGGGCTGTTGCGATGAAGATGAATGCACACACTCACAAACACGGAAGCCTTTTGCCTTTGACCAAGTCATTGACTTTTACAGAGTTTATTAAAAAAAAACACATATACATACAGAGTCCAAATGTTCTCTTTGAGACACAAGCCTTGTGTAACTCTGGGTTGTTGTAGGTTTTTTGGGGCTATATGGTCATGTTCTAGAGGCATTCTCTCCTGACGTTTCGCCTGCATCTATGGCAAGCATCCTCAGAAGTAGTGAGGTCTGTTGGAACTACGAAAAGGGGTTTATATATCTGTGGAATGACCAGGATGGGACAAAGGACTCTTGTCTGTTGGAGCTAGGTGGGAATGTTCCATCCTGGGCCCGGTCCTGCTCAGGGTCTTCATTCATGACTGAGATGAAGGGATGGAAGGCAGGATCATCAAGTTTGCAGACGACACCAAATTGGGAGGGAAAGCCAAGACTCCAGAGGACAGGAGCAGGACTCAAAGGGATCTTGACAGATTAGAGAGATGAATGGCCAAAACTAACACAATGAAGTTCAACAGGGAGAAATGCAAGAGACTCCACTTTGGCAGGAAAAATGAAATGCAAAGATACAGAATGGGGGACGATGAGGCCTGGCTCGAGAGCAGTACGTATGGAAAAGATCTTGGAGTCCTCGTGGACAGGAAGTTAAACATGAGCCAGGAATGTGATGTGGCGGCAAAAAAAAGCCAATGGGATTTTGTCCTGCATCAAGAGGAGCCTAGTGTCTAGATCTAGGGAAGTCATGCTCCCCACACTCTATTCCGCTTTGGTTAGACCACACCTGGAATATTGTGTCCTATTCTGGGCACCACAATTGAAGAGAGATATTGACAAGCTGGAATGTGTCCAGAGGAGGGCGACTCAAATGATCAAGGGTCTGGAGAACAAGCCCTATGAGGAGCGGCTTAAGGAGCCGGGCATGTTTAGCCTGAAGAAGAGAAGGATGAGAGGAGACATAGAATCATAGAATCCTAGAATCAAAGAGTTGGAAGAGACCTCATGGGCCATCCAGTCCAACCCCATTCTGCCAAGAAGCAGGAATGTTGCATTCAAATCACCCCTGACAAATGGCCATCCAGCCTCTGCTTAAAAGCTTCCAAAGAAGGAGCCTCCACCACACTCTGGGGCAGAGAGTTCCACTGCTGAACGGCTCTCACAGTCAGGAAGTTCTTCCTAATGTTCAGATGGAATCTCCTCTCTTGTAGTTTGAAGCCATTGTTCCATTGTGTCCTAGTCTCCAGGGAAGCAGAAAGGAAGCTTGCTCCCTCCTCCTCCCTGTGGCTTCCTCTCACATATTTATACATGGCTATCATATCTCCTCTCAGCCTTCTCTTCTTCAGGCTAAACATGCCCAGTTCCCTAAGCCGCTCCTCATAGGGCTTGTTCTCCAGACCCTTGATCATTTTAGTTGCCCTCCTCTGGACACATTCCAGCTTAGAGTCAATATCTCTCTTGAATTGTGGTGCCCAGAATTGGACACAATATTCCAGGTGTGGTCTAACCAAAGCAGAATAGAGCATGGGGAGCATGACTTCCTTAGATCTAGACACTAGGCTCCTCTTGATGCAGGCCAAAATCCCATTGGCTTTTTTTGCCGCCACATCACATTCCTGGCTCATGTTCACCTTCCTCCCCACGAGGACTCCAAGATCTTTTTCACACGTAGTGCTCTCGAGCCAGGCATTGTCCCCCATTCTGTATCTTTGCATTTCATTTTTTCTGCCAAAGTGGAGTATCTTGCATTTGTCACTGTTGAACATGATAGCCATGTATAAGTATGTGAGAGGAAGCCACAGGGAGGAGGGAGCAAGCTTGTTTTCTGCTTCCTTGGAGACTAGGACGCAAGGGAACAATGGCTTCAAACTACAAGAAAGGAGATTCCATCTGAACATGAGGAAGAACTTCCTGACTGTGAGAGCCGTTCAGCAGTGGAACTCTCTGCCAGGAGTGTGGTGGAGGCTCCTTCTTTGGAGGCTTTTAAGCAGAGGCTGGATGGCCATCTGTCAGGGGTGATTTGAATGCAATATTCCTGCTTCTTGGCAGAATGGGGTTGGACTGGGTGGCCCAGGAGGTCTCTTCCAACTCTTTGATTCTATGACGCTCATCTCCAACCTTCACCGCAACGCCAGTTGATGAGCTGTTGATGATTGGCACAGCTCGTTCGCTTCTGTTGTCTTCCTGCTACACTGCAGTGATACCAACTTATCCCGTGAAAATTCCAAATGAGAGCTAGGTACTTGAGTCAGATGGGAGGTGCATCTACACAATTGAATTAATGCAGTTTGATTCCACTTTCACTGACATGGCTCCATGCTCTGGAATCCTGGGAGCTGAAATCTCTTTGGCAGAGAAGTCAAAAGAACTTGCAAAACCACAACTCCCGGGATGCCACAGTCTTGAGCCACAGCAGTTCAAGGGGTGTCAAACTGATGCAGAGCATCTACCCCCCCAAGTATTTGTAGTTCGCCAAGGGCCGGACAATGCTTCCTGACCCAGCACACAAAACTGGGTTCCTATTTCCTCTCTGTGAATTCTCTGGCTGGTGCACTGGACCCTGGCCCCTGATCAGGGAAATGTAGTTCTCCAAAGGACATTGCCCCACTCTCCACCACTTGCAGATTCCTTGCGGACCTTTCTGCCTTCTCTGATTGACTTGGTGCCCTAGCATCACGGACTTCCTCCATGAACTCCAAAAGCCAAGCTGCTTGGGAAGCATGGCCCCCGCCTGTGGGTGCATGCCCTTGTTGCAAAGGATCATACCTCAGGAACTCTGCTGCTTATCTCTATCAATTGCTGTGGTTTTCTAATAAACTTTACTGGGATGGGGATGGGATGGGGACCCTTTTTATGAAATCTATGAGCTTATGAAGGTTTATGAAGAATGTATATGAACTATATGATATGAAATGAAATGTACCCTCACCCCTTTCCTTGCATTTCCCCTCTTGAACTTTGCCCTACAAAAGAATATGTGACCGGGGGATTACAGTTAAGGAAATCCAATTTCCTTGGAAGAAGCTCCATTCATATTGACATTGCATGGATAAATACTGGCAAATCTATGGCTTTGTTTTTCAGAGTTCAGACAAACAAAGGCCAGAGATTTTGTCAGCCAAAAGCCCGGAAAACAGACTGATTAAATCAATCATGGTGTTTGTGCACGCTCCCCTGTGACAAAGGACCTCTTCGCCTGCAGGGTTGAGATCCAGACACCACCCATAGCCACCCTTTCTGCCTATACACATCTTTTATCAGGACCCAGGAAATCCCTTGTCCCCCCCATCCGCCTCCCTGCCGTGAAGAGACAAAAGGTGTTCCATCAGCTGGCAGTCGCCTCCCAGGCATTCCGCCCCTCTGCGCTGTCAAACTAGAGCCCGCCTCCTGGCCGCTGATTGGACAATCTCTGGAGGCGCTCCGAGGGCTCTGATTGGCCCTCTGGAGGCAACAGCGGCCGGCGATTGGAGGGAGGGTGGGACCAGCGGCCAAGCCTCCTCCCAGCTGTTCCGGAGCCGGCCAATCAGGACAGAGGGAACTGACAGGAGGCGGGCGGGGGATTCAAACCAGGATTTCTTTGTTCTACCTGTATAAATATGCCTGAAATTCACTGTACTGTATGCTTACTTGAGGATTCATCCCTGTAACGCATCCTTTTCAGCTGAATCGTTAAATAAACGCTTCGGTCGCTGGGTACCTCTTCAGCCTCTGGCGAGATTAATTCTTAATATTTTTGCGTCTTATTGAATTGGCATCCGCTGGCCGCTCGCCAAGGTCAGGACCCCATTCACGGTCCTTTTAGGGACTCTCTTCGCTGGGAGAACCCCCAAAAAGAGCTCGATATCAAAACTGCATTCATTCTACAGTGTAGTTAGGTATTGTCAATGGGTGTTGAATCGGTTTGCAGTCAAAAAGGAGAAGGGATGTCACCCAAATGGGAAGGTCCACAGTCCAATCCAAAGTAGAAGAGGAAACGGTGCTTGATCTGTCATTTGAGATGCTTGATCTCTTCATAGACATCCAGGGCTCTCTTTTGCAAGGGCTGAAAAGACAACAAAAAGAAACCAAACAATTATACACAACAGAGGGTGGATGGCCATCTGTCAGGGGTGCTTTGAATGCAATATTCCTGCTTCTTGGCAGAATGGGGTTGGACTGGATGATGGCCCATGAGGTCTCTTCCAACTCTTGGATTCTGGGATCCTATGAAAACCTGGGCCATGGCTTCCATTTGAATTTTCATGGCACAGTGCTATGGGATCCTGGGAATTGTAGTTCAATGAGGCAGCTCCACTACTTGATGGAGAAGGCTCAAGACTGTGGGAAACTACAAGTCTCTATATAAATAACGTAATGTTCGTTTGTGGGATTAACAGAACTCAAAAACCACTGGACGAATTGACACCAAATTTGGACACCTAACAACCCAATGTATGTCCTTCAGTCAAAAAAATTGATTTTGTCATTTGATGGGCATTGACCTTGAGTTTGGGAGTTGTAGTTCACCTATATCCAGAGAGCACAGTGGACTCATGCAATGGTGGATCTGGACCAAACTTGGCACAAATACTCAACATGCCCAAATGTGAACACTGGTGGAGTCTGGGGAAAATAGATCTTGACATTTGGGAGTTGTAGTTGCTGGGATTTATAGTTCACCTTCAATCAAAGAGCATTCTGAACTCCACCAACAATGGAATTGAGCCAAACTTGGCACACAGAACTCCCAGGACCAACAGAAAATACTGGAAGATGTTGGTGGGCATTAACCTTGAGTTTGGGAGTTGTAGTTCACCTACATCCAGAGAGCACTGTGGACTCAAACAATGACAGACCTAGACCAAACTTGGCAGGAATACTCAATATGCTTCCATTTGAATTTTCATGGCACAATGCTATGGGATCCTGGGAATTGTAGTTCAATGAGGCAGCTCCACTACTTGGTGGAGAAGGCTCAAGACTGTGGGAAACTACAACTCTCTATATAAATAAAAATGTAATGTTCGTTTGTGGGATTAACAGAACTCAAAAACCACTGGACGAATTGACACCAAATTTGGACACCTAACAACCCAATGTATGTCCTTCACTCAAAAAAAAAATGATTTTGTCATTTGGGAGTTGTAGTTGCTGGGATTTATAGTTCATCTACAATCAAAGAGCATTCTGAACTCCACCAACAATGGAATTGAACCAGACTTGGCACACAGAACTCCCAGGACCAACAGAAAATACTGGAAGATGTTGGTGGGCATTAACCTTGAGTTTGGGAGTTGTAGTTCACCTACATCCAGAGAGCACTGTGGACTCAAACAATGACAGACCTAGACCAAACTTGGCAGGAATACTCAATATGCTTCCATTTGAATTTTCATGGCACAATGCTATGGGATCCTGGGAATTGTAGTTCAATGAGGCAGCTCCACTACTTGGTGGAGAAGGCTCAAGACTGTGGGAAACTACAACTCTCTATATAAATAAAAATGTAATGTTTGTTTGTGGGATTAACAGAACTCAAAAACCACTGGACGAATTGACACCAAATTTGGACACCTAACAACCCAATGTATGTCCTTCACTCAAAAAAAAATGATTTTGTCATTTGGGAGTTGTAGTTGCTCGGATTTATAGTTCACCTACAATCAAAAAGCATTCTGAACCCCACCAACTATTGAAATGAACCAAACTTGGCACACAAACTCCAATGATCAATAGAAAATACTGGAAGGCTGTGGTGGGCATTAACCTTGAGTTTGGGAGTTGTAGTTCATCTACATCCAGAGAGCACTATGGACTCAAACAATGACAGACCTAGACCAAACTTGGCAGGAATACTCAATATGCTGAAATGTGAACACTGGTGGAGTTTGGGGAAACTAGACCTTGACATTTGGAAGTTGTCGTTGCTGGGATTTCTAGTTCACCTACAATCAGAGAGCATTCTGAACCCCAGCAACAATAGAATTGTGCCAAACTTTCCACACAGAACACTCATGAGCAACAGAAAATACTGTGTTTTCTGATAGTCTTTGGTGACCCCTCTGACACCGCTTGGTGACCCCCCCCCCCCGGGGTCACGACCCCCAGGTTGAGAAACACTGTTTTACACACTCCAATATGGGTATGCCTGTACATTTGGGCATCCATTGCTGTACAATGTATCCCTTCTGTAGATTGTATATTAAAGCCTCTGTCATTTGCCTTTATTGGTGAGTCTTAACTTCTTCTGAGAACTTTGGCGGTTTGCCGGCCTCACCAGGCACGGACTCTCCGTATCCGCGGTCCTTAGAATTCTACATATTGACTTCACTTTGAATCTGTTTCCTGCTCTTACAAAGAGACAGTAACCAAGGGCCAAGTGGACTTGAAATCTTAGAATCATAAGAGTTTGAAGCAATCTCCAAGTGCCATCCATCCTGTCATAAGGGAAGACACCATCTAAACCCTCCTGACAGAGGACCATGCAGTGTCTACTTAAACTCTTCCACAAGCCTCAAGTCTTGAATGCAAATCTAGCACTGTTACTGTGGATTTTTCAAACAAATGCATGTCTGTTGAACCCACCAAAGATGTTGAACCCTCCCTTCTTCTCACCTCATATGTATGGCTTCTCGGGTCGGAAGGACTTCCTGGATTCTCCTGTTTCTGCCAGGGGTGATTTGAATGCAATATTCCTGCTTCTTGGCAGAATGGGGTTGGACTGGATGGCCCAGGAGGTCTCTTCCAACTCTTTGATTCTAGGATTCTATGATTCTTCTGGGAACTTTGGTGGTTCGCTGGCCTCACCAGGCACGGACTCTCCGTATCCGCAGTCCTTAGAATTCTAAATATCGACTTCACTGTGAATCTATTTCCTTCTCTTGCAAAGTAACCAAGGCCAAGTGGACTTGAAATCCTAGAATCATACCGTTTGAAGCCATCTCCAAATGCCATCCATCCTTTTCAACCCCATTCTGTCATAAAGGAAGACACCATCCAAGCCCTCCCAACAGAGGACCATCCAACTCTTCCACACACTTCACGCCTCGCATACAAATCCAACACTGTTATTGTGGAATTTTAAAACATGCATGTTTTTTGAACCCACCAAAGATGTTGAACCCTCCCTTCTGCTCACCTGATATGTATGGCTGCTCGGGTCGGAAGGACTTCCTGGATTCTCCTGTTTCAAAGAAAGAAAAATTGACTTTTATCCACTGGCAAAGTCCCTAAATTGGTTCCAAATCCTGATTCCTGTTGAGTGCATGTAGAATGAATGATCCCAGCTGCATTTGGAAAAAGTGAGATGTTAATTGGTGAATTAACAAATTAGTCGTCGGACTGAGAGCAAACGAAGCCCGAACTCTCTCCCTAGAACAGTGGTTCTCAACCTGGGGGTCGGGACCCCTGGAGGGGTCACGAGAGGGTGTCAGAGGGGTCGCCAAAGACCATCACAGAAAGTATTTTCTGTTGGTCATGGGAGTTCTGTGTGGAAAGTTTAGCTTAATTCTATCATTGGTGGGATTTAGAATACTCTTTGATTGTAGGTGAACTATAAATCCCAGCAACTACAACTCCCAAATGAAAAGGTCTATTTTCCCTGAACTTCACCAATGTTCACATTTGGGCATATTGAATATTCGTGCCAAGTTTGATCTAGATCCATCATTGTTTGCGTCCACAGTGCTCTCTGGATGTAGGCGAACTACAACTCCCAAACTCAAGGTCAATGCCCACCAAACCCTTCCAGTATTTTCCATTGGTCATGGGTGTTCTGTGTGCCAAGTTTGGTCCAATTCCATTGTTGGTAGAGTTCAGAATGCTCTTTGAATGTAGGTGAACTATAAATCCCAGCAACTACAACTCCCAAATGACAAAATCAATCCTCCCATCCCAACCCCATCAGTATTCAGATTTGGGCATATTGGGTATTTGTGCCAAATTTGGTCCAGTGAATGAGAATGCATCCTGCATATCAGATATTCACATAACAATTCATAACAGTAGCAAAATTACATTTATGAAGTAGCAATGAAAATAATGTAATGGTTGGGGGTCACCACAACATGAGGAATTGTATTAAGGGGTCGCGGCATTAGGAACGCTGAGAACCCCTGCCCTAGAAGATGAAATGGCTCAATGAAGCTGCCATACTTTGGACGTATCATTAAAGAAAATGATAAAGTTCCTTAAAGTAGAAGGAAAGGAGAAAAACACTATTCCAGGTGGAGAGACCCAAGTGGCACCGTGGTTTGAACCTTGGATGATGGCTCTGAAGATCTGGGATGAAATCCCCATTCAACCACAGAAACCCATTGAGTGACCTTAGGAGAGGGGGTGGGATACCAGGTGATCTTGGGTCTCTTGACCTGAATTGATTTGAAGACTCAACTAAGATTGAAGTTGAACATGAACCCCCCCCCCCCCCTTAAGAGATAGTAACTTATAGTTTTGCTAAAGGCAAGGACGCCAAGCTGGATAATAAGGATTAAGCCTTGGTCAGTTTGGTGTGTATCATTTAATCAAGGCTTTATGCCCTATTTTCATATGTTTACTAAGGCTGGGCAACCACGGAAAAATTTGTTTCTAAACTCGATTCGTTTTTAGGGGGTTTTTGCGTTTCGTTTTTTAAAAGAATTCCGAAATTTTTCTTTAAAAAAGTTCGAAATATACGAAATTTCAGAAATTACGAAACAATTACAAATCGATTCGTTAATGGCGGACGCGATCGCGCAATACGCTAAAAAAACCTTCAAATGGGACAGGGGGAACTTCTGAAGCTTCCCTCTCCCTCTGTTGTTGACTGTTGGTGTGATAATTTATTTTTTTTATCACTGATAAAATAAACAACAACTATAAAACTTGCACCAGACATACGGAAATAATTACGAAACGATTTTGAAACGATTTCGAAACAATTACAAAACAATTACGAAATGAATTGAAAAATTCATTTCGATTTTTAGTTGCTTCTGAATGGTTCAATATCGGATCGTAAGCTAATTTAAATACGAATCAATAACGAATTACGAAATTAACGAACGAAACTGCCCAGCCCTAATGTTTACAGCAGAAAGTAACAATTTATTACTGAAAATCATGCCACAAAAGTATTTGACTTTTCCCACCTGAGGCACACCTGGGCTCCTGAGGGTCCCCCATCTCACAAACAAGGGACTCTCTTTCCCCCTCATGGAGATATTTCCCTTTATGGACCTTCCTATGAATAATATGAACTATGGACACTGGGGGAAGGTAGTTGGGTTTACTCTCTGTGTTATGATTTCTATATTTTCATATTTTCTCCTGTATTTCTATATTTCCCTTCATGTATTTGACCTTGCCCTGACCCTTTTGCCCCCTTCTCCTCTCCTTGGGGGAAATCTACAAGGAAGCTGCCCTGGCTCTGGAAAAGCAATCAGCGATCATGAAAAGACTCTGATCTTTGGACATTCTTTGCATGGACAATAATCAAGGAAATCCTTTTGACTTCGGAGTTGGGCCACCATTAGGATTTCCGTTTGGCAGACTTTTTAATCATATAACAATGGGGGGGGGGGGATATGACCTTAGGAAAGTCCTCTTTTCCTCCAAGCCGTTTTTCTTTCAAATCTTCCCACTAAGGACATTCACAAAAGTTCCCCCTTTGTGCCCTATCTGATTGTAAGAGGAAAACCCGGATTAAGCCATCAATGCTTATCACAGACCCATCTCAGGACAATAAAGTGACTTCTCTGGAAGGCCGATCCCCAGCCTCAATAAGCCTAAGGACATTAAAACTCCATAATCCACTCCAGAATGCATTGTCCCTCCCTACATCCCGCCTCCCTCCCTTCTGATTCGCTGGAGCGTTGAGGCAGCAGGAGCCTCCTGATAGGCTCTGGCACCCCGTGAAAGCCCTGTGATTGGCCCTGATGCATGCGGGACGGCCAAGCCTCCTCCCAGCTGTTTGCGCGTCAGCCAATCCCCTTCGAGGGGGGAGTGGGAATTTTGAAACTCACAACTCTGTATTTTCTATAAAAATGGCCTTTACTTCTGTAACCACATGCTCTGCTTGGCGAACGATTGCCACTCTGCAACCTTTGCAGCTGAATCGCTAATAAACCTTGGTGGCCCTTCCTTCCACTTGGTGAGACCTTTTATTGGGAAAAATCAGGGATTGGGTGCTTCTCTCTGTCTTGTCAGGGTAACGAACTCTTTAAAGAGTCTGATTGGTCTCTGCCTCCTGGCAAAGACCCCTAAATTCCTGCTCTATAGCACGATAGCCTCAACGTTTCCCTTGGCTTTGCAAGGGCTGAGTAGGCTAGGCCAGGATTTGGGGCTCCCTGATTTGTAGAGGTCCATACATTGAAACGAATGTAAATCATGAAAAGGAAGGAGAAGGAGCTGGGCTCACCTCAATTGTCCTCTGTCCTGGGCGAGAGACATTTTCATAGGCTGGAGGTCCAGACTGGATGGGGTCTGAGGTGGGTTTCTTTCTCTGAGGGCGGATCCCTGCAGGAAAGGAAAGGAAAACAAGGAATCGAAACTTGGTAAGAAAACCTGATTTGGGCTTGTCAGGCTACAGCTCCCATCATCCCCACCCATTGTCCATCCTGATGGCAATAAGGTATTTATTTGGATGCTCTTTGGCACAAGGACATTGTAACAGCAGAAACCAGTTGGTGGAACTAGTGCTCTGTCCAGCCCGGCTAACTTCTCATCCAGAACCTTCTATTTTATTCCAACTGTTACTCACATCGGAACTGTTCTTAGTCCCTTTGAGATACTTCTGTTTTTGAGATACTTCATAGTTGAAGAGGCTCCAACCCACTCCTTCTCCAACAGCCTCTCTTTCAACAATTCTGTGAGAGCCGTTCAGCAGTGGAACTCTCTGCCCCGGAGTGTGGTGGAGGCTCCTTCTTTGGAAGCTTTTAACCAGAGGCTGGATGACCATCTGTCAGGAGAGATTTGAATGCAATATTCCTGCTTCTTGACAGAATGGGGTTGGACTGGATGGCTCATGAGGTCTCTTCCAACTCTTTGATTCTATGATTCTAATTCTTCCCCTTTGTCCTTCCAGCCTTCCTCCACAGTTCTCCCATCATCCTCCCAGCCATTTTCAGCATTTCCCCTTATCAAGACCACCCATCCTGGCTTCCCTATCCTAATGTCATGTATTATGTTCTGCAGTTGATGGTGGTTGGTGAGGGAAGGGTTAATGTAAGTCTTAGTTCTAAAGGGTTGAGTAATCTGTAAGTAAGAGTTCATGTGTGAAAGCTATTAATGAAGGTTTCAGGAGAAGAGACAAAGAGAGGTCCGGAGGTCTCAAAAGCACGGATTTTATTTCCAGCTGGGGCCCTGGAGTGGACTATGTCCAAAAGCATCCAGAGCCCCGATATAGGTGCTGACTATGCCTTTTATAGCCTCCAAATTCAGGCAAACAAAGAACATGGAATGTATAGATAACAATCCCCCCTCTTCAGCCCCTCTCTTGCTGTGCCTGGACAGCAGCTTGGGTTTCTTATACAGAGAGAACTTGATTTTTCTATACATTTCAGTGCTTTTAAAGTACATATAATCTATATATTAAAAAAATGCTCTGTGCGTAATGAGTTCCTTGAAAACAAAAGAACCAATGAACGAAATCACACCAAATTTGGCAACAAAACGTCTCACAACACAAGGAGTGACCATCACTCAAAACATTATGATTTTGTCATTTGGGAGTTGTAGTTGCTGGAATTTATAGTTCACTTATAATCAAAGGGCATTTTGAACTCCACCAACGGTGGAATTGAACCAAACTTGGCACACAGGACTCTGGAAGGGTTTGGTGGCATTGACCTTGAGTTTTGGAGTTGTAGTTCACCTACATCTAGAGAGCACTGTGGACTCAAAAAATGATGGATCTGGACCAAACTTGGCACAAATACTCAATATGCCCAAATATAAACACAGATGGAGTTTGGGGAAAATAGACATTTGGGAGTTGTAGTCACTGGGATTTATAGTTCACCTACAATCAAGGAGCATTCTGAACCCCACCAACAACAGAATTGGGGCAAACTTACCACGCAGAACCCCCCCCCCCCCCATGACTTTTCAGGTTGAGAAATGCCTTAAGGCCATCCAGTCCAACTCCCTTCACCAGGGCAAAAAAAAAAAAATCAAAGCCCTCCTGACAAAGTGCCATCCAACCATTCACACACACACATGTATATGACAGATGCAGTATCAAAGATTTGAAAGGAACCCTTAAAGGAGGACAATTATATGTTGCATGTTCCAGCGTAAGCAAAGCAGATACTCTCCACATCAACACTGACAAAGAAACAGCAAGAAATACTGTTTACCCACAAGTATAAAGACATTACATATATTAGAAACCAATACTTTCTCATTATTTTATTTTCCAGATCACCAGACTGGGTCACAGCAACGTGTGGCAGGGGACTGCTAGTTTATACATAAATAAATATCTATTTTTCCAATATCTCCTCATCATGAAGGGTGGAGATACGCAATAGATAGGCTGCAGCTGGGTGTTTCTGGATATAAGGACCTAGCCTTGGAACTGATCTTCGGGAGAAAAGTATTTGTCTTATTTTGGTGGTAGATGCTGCTGGTTTTCCCCCAGGTTTGTGGATTTTTGGTTTTCTGATCTGTCTCCTGTCCCCTTGGAACCTTGAATCTTTGGACTGGCTTTGGACTACGATATAGCCCTTGATCCCTGGACTTCGCTCAATGAACTTTTGGCATTTGACCACTGGACTGGACCCTTTGACTACCGTGTAGCGTTTGCTATCAGTTTTTGTTTTGTATTCTGTGGCTGAGTGCTATCTTTATGTTTTATATTTTGGACTATGAAACAGCCAGAAAGTAAGTGCTCCTTTAATTAAACTGCTTGATACAGACTGGGTATTTGTTTGGTTCATCTCTACCTGAATAAGGCAGAGCCCTGACATTGGGACATCTGCCCAGACTGTCCCTGCCAAGTCTAATAAAAGGCATCCTCCATGGATATGTTGGTATAGTTGTATGTCTCCCCCCCCCCCCCCCCACACACACACACACTCCCAGATTGGTAAGGATACAGGAATTCTGGGAAGTTCCCAAAGTCTTACTGAGAAAGAAATAAAGCAGGCCTCCAACCAGGCCCAATCCCAATGCCAAACTCGCAATCACGATCCCAGCAATGGCTCTAGGTCCAAGTCCCAATCCTTCAAGAAGATCTGCCAATAAAGCACATGTTTAATTCAGCAGGACTGTTGTGTTCAATAGAAAAGGAACACACTTGGGGTGGCTCCAGATGCTCAAGATGAGATTTTCCAACCTTGTCACAATCCATTTTGTTTGGATTGCAACATGTCACATCAAAAAGAAGGGAGAACCCTGCAAAGCATTACACCTCAAAAAGAAGGGAGATAATTGCAAAATGTTGCACTTCAAAAAGAAGAGGGGTGACATTTCTCTGTGAGAAGAAGGGAGAAACCTACCGCAAATGGGTCCAGCCCTATTCCCACCCCTCCAGAACTCAGCCATTGGGTTTGAATGTCATTCCTATGTCTCCAATGTGGATGCCATGTATGACCACAGCAACAAGACTGCCATAGGCATCAAGATTAAGATTACCTTCCACGATGGAACGGATCGAGTGAGCCTAAGGGCTGAGAACAGCGGTATACAAATAAAGTAAATAAATAATTAATAAATAAATAAAATGGGTCCAGCCCTATTCCCACCCCTCCAGAAATCAGCCATTGGGTTTCAATGGCATTCCAATGTCTGCAACCTGGATGCCATGTGTGTTGGTACCAGAAGCTCAAATTTCCTTTCTTTGCATGGTTAATTGCTTGTGTTTGATTTGGCCATGCCTTTTGCAGCTGGGTGGTTCCTTTTAGGCTGCAGTTATGGGGCCTGCCACCTGCCTATCATCATTATGTCCTTTAGTTCTGCCCCTTGCCCCAGGGTTCAGGAAGGAAAAGGAGCCATTTTAGCTCAGTCTTATAGTTGAAAGCTTAGCTACAGGACGTGAATCAGCTTCACCTGTAGAGAAGCTTCGTTTCTTACTAAATTCCGGGGGGAAACGGTTCCAAAGGACTCCAGCTGGAGAATCTACACAGAGACTTTGGCTTGGTAAGGACCTCTCGTGGCAGCCATAACGCAAATTGGAACCAGGTGTAGGGCCCCATGCCAGCAAAGCCTAAATACAGATTGCCCAAGGAGGGGTTAAAAAGGATTTTCCTCTTAAAGAAAAGCAACAGTTAAAGAAACAGTTCACGAAGCCATTTGCCTGTCCCTTGTGGACAAAATTAAGAAAGCCACCAGTTGATTCAAAGCCTTTAAGTATTTGTTTGACTTGTTGAAGATCTGAGAAGTATTTGATGGTTTTGTTGAATACTAGGGCTGGGCGGTTTCGTTTCGTTAATTCGTAATTCGTTAATAATTCGTTAATTTTTTCAATTACAAAACGATAACGAACCATTCTGGAGCAATTATTAAAAAAAACGAATTTTCAAAAACGTTTTGTAAATGCTTCGTATTTCGATATTGTATTCGTTTCGTTATTGTTTTGAGGTCGTTTTGTTATTATTTCCGCATGTCTGGGCCAGTTTTATGGTTTAATTAGTGAAAAAAAAATTATAATATCACACCAAGTCAACAACAGAGGGAGAGGGAAGCTTCAGAAGTTTTTGGAGGTTTTTTAGCATATTTCGCGGTCGCGTCCGCCATTAACGAATCGATTTGTTATTGTTTCGGAAATCGATTCGTTAATTTTTTACCATTTACGAAATTTCGTAAATATCGAACTTTTTAAAAGGAAAATTTTGTAATTATTTTAAATATCGAAACAAAAAAAAACCCCCAAATACAAATCGATTTTAGAAACAAATTTTTCCGTTGTTACCCAGGCCTATTGAATACCTAAGCAATAATAAAGGACTTTGTTGAACTTTTCAAGCTTCTAAAGACTTTTATATTGGAAAATCCTTACAGCCTCTCAGCTGAGGCACCCAGCTTCCCACTGGGCACAGAGCACGTCCTGTTCAAAAGCCAATTGCTATAGGCCCAGTGCGTGACAGCACACTATGTATGACCACAGCAGCAAGACTGCCGTAGGCATCAAGATGGAAGGGTTTGAGATTACCTTCCATGATGGAACTGATAGAGTGAGCTGAAATGGACAAAGCATTTGGCCTAAGCCTTCACTGGTCACCAGTTTTGGACACTCACTCTTTTGCAATTTTATGGTGATGGTGGCAGTGCCCGTCTTGTTGGTTCTCTTGTTGGAAGCCTGGCATGTGTAATTTCCTGCATCTTCCCAGGTCGCTGGGCCAATGCTGTAGCTCCATTTGGTCACATTCATAATACTATAATTGAAAAACCACTGAAACTGTGCTGGAGGGTTGGAGTCAGCAATGCACGAAAGGTTCAGATAGGAACCAAGTCCCATTGTGACCTCTACCGGATGCGAGTTGAGGTGAACGTCATCAGGCCCATCTGGAAAAGAAAAGGGAGAAGGATCAGAGCACTGAGGTGGATTCGTTTTGAGAGGAAAAAGGACTGGAGATGAGATCAGGACAGTATCCACATTGAGAAGCCGTGCAAATGTAGTTCCTGGTGCTATTTAAAGCCAGATTAAAGAATTGCAACTTGCTCTTCTGGTTGAGCATTTGGCTGTTAGAATGCCAAGTAGAGTTTGCACTTGGGTTGGAGTCCGCATTGCAGGAGAGACTGGGGATGGAGCCCATTGTGTATACTGGCTTATTGGGATGGATGCAGGAAAGGCAGGTCTTGGGCCTTGGAAAGGGAGTTATATAAGCCACAAAAGGCAAAATGCGCCAAGGGATGGGTTCAAAGACTCAAATGATCAAGGGTCTGGAGAACAAGCCCTATGAGGAGCAGCTTCATGGTCTGGGCATGTTTAGCCTGAAGGCTGAGAGGAGACGTGATCTCCATGTACAAATCTGTGAGAGGAAGCCACAAGGAGGAGGGAGCAAGCTTCCTTTCTGCTTCCCTGGAGACTGGGACGCAATGGAGCCATGGCTTCAAACTACAGGAAAGGAGATTCCACCAGAACATGATGAAGAACTTACTGACTATGAGAGCTGTTCAGCAGTGGAACTCTCTGACCCGGAGTGTGGTGGAGGGAGGCTCCTTCTTTGGAAGCTTTCAAACAGAGGCTGGATGGCCATCTGTCGGGGGTGCTTTGAATACAATTTTCCTGCTTCTTGGCAGAATAGTGTTGGACTGGATGGCCCATGAGGTCTCTTCCAACTCTTGGATTCTAGGATTCTAGGTGTCCACTGAGCAAGCACAGAGCAGCCCTTTGGGGGATTCCAAGGATCTTCTCCATAAGCACTTTTCAAAGAATTACAAATTGAAGCTAATTTTTAATACATTTAAATCTCAGGTGCAAAAGAGATTGGCTGTTTATTTATCATATTTGTCTTCTTCTTTCTCTTCCCCAAGGAGACAAAAAGCAGCAACTGCAAGGGCAAGGCCTCCCAAAACGAAAACTCTGGAGAGAAGCAAGGATGGTTCTCAGCAGCTGAAAATCCTTGAGTGACACTTTCATTTTGATCTGGAAGTCATTAGCTAGGCAGCACGATAGAGAATGTTTGTGTAGGCAATGCCAACCTTACCATTGGCCTACTTATAGTAATCCTATGAGAGGATTATTGCTTGAGGCTTGTAATGGGCATTTGAACATCTCTGGCCATGAATGAAAAGCCTTACCATCACACGGCATTGTTCCAAACTCACTCCAAACCCATTTCCAACTCATTTTGAAGCAGCAAATTTCAGAAATTTTGCTCCTGAATGTGACCAAGACATGAACCAGCAGTTGTTTACCTATGGAAGTGGTGCCCAACCTATGGACCTTGGCCCACTGGTGGGCAATGAGACCTAAAAAAGGTCCTTCAGAAGGAGAGAAGGAAGGAAGGAAGGAAGGAAGGAAGGAAGGAAGGAAGGAAGGAAGGAAGGAAGGAAGGAAGGAGATGCCAGCACTTTCTTGGCCTTCTCCCGGGTTAGGGCTGAGAAGACTCACCCAGTGGCACACACGAGGGGATGAGAGAGAGAAGGAGACAGAGAGAAGGACAGAAGGAAAGAAGGAAGGCTGGTAGGCAGGCAGGCAGGCCGTTATACTCGCCAGCGCTTTCTCAGCCTTGGGAGGCTTTGCAGACGAGGGTGAAAGAATGAGAGTCCCCCCAAAGTAACCATCCACCATCACCATCACCACCGCCACTTCCACCGCCATCACCGCCATCACCGCCATCACCGCCATCACCGCCATCACCGCCATCACCGCCATCACCGCCATCACCGCCATCACCATCACCATCACCACCATCACCATCACCATCACCATCACCACCATCACCATCACCATCACCATCACCACCACCACCATCAACATCAACATCAACACCATCACCACCATCAACATCAACATCAACACCATCACCACCATCACCATCACCATTATCTCCTATTGCCAAACGCAAGAGTCGTAATTGGAAAGCAGCCCTTTCTAAGACCCTGTTTAGTCCCCCAAAGTCATTATTATTCTTAAAACTGTTGACAGTTTCTTGGTATCTTAGTTTTTAGGCCTGTTCCTGGGGTTAGTTGAGGGTGCTAATTCAGAAAATTGCATTGGATAGACCACATCAGCTCTAGATTATTAAATATGGTTTTCTGTGGGCAAGCGGATGGTGAGTACTGGATGGCATATGTTCTGTATCAAAAACTAGAACTGATGTGGTCTGTCCAATGAATCTAAAGTGGACCAAAAAAACCTGATTTGTTACCCTTTTGGTACTAACGTTGGTGAGTGATCCCTGGTCAAAGTAGTCCCTGGTCAAAAACAGATTGGGAACCACTGACCTAAAGATTACCTTTCTTTTTAAAAGATCTGACTCTGATGTCGAGCACCCCCCCCCCCCCAAAAAAAATAAGGGATAGTGACTTAGAGTTCTCTAAGGACAAGGGCAGCATTGGGCCAGCAGGAGTGCAGGGCTCCTGGGATCCTTCCTGAAAGTCTCTTATGAACCGAGGGACAATACTTTTGTGGATTTATCATTTGATTCTTACGGATTTGCCATTTACTATGAACTCTTTTCTGTCCCCTGCATGGATTTCCCTCCTCCTGACCTTTGTTTCCCCTCAAACCCATGAAGAAATCCCACCAGAAAACAGCTATTGAGCTGCAAATCATTCAGAATGTTTATCAATCATTTCACATCTGCATGGAACAATAGCCATTTATGGTTTCCTTTGTCTTGCCCTCAGAGTTGGTCCAGTGAGATGAGGAAGTCTATTTGGAATACGGACATTATGACTGATTTACAAAGGGCAGCGTTGATCCCCCCCCCCCCCCCGAGGTCCGCTGCCCTGATCCTGTTTGTTTCCCTCACCAAAACCCCTCAAAGGACAATAAGCTGCATCGGCTGGAGACATTTTTCCTTTGTTTCGCTGAGCACATGGCCAGTTTCCATTGACCCATTCATGAACTCTCTTTGTGTTCTGTCGTCCCGCCTCCCCTCTTCTGATTCGCTGGCCGGCGGTGACGGGAGCCCTCCCCCTTGGATCCAGCACATCCCTGAAGCTCCCTGATTGGTCCAGGAGCCCAGGGGATGGGAGGCTCCTCCCCACCTGCTCGCCCTGCTGCCCAATCACAGCGGGGAACGTCAGAGGAGCCGGGGCGGGAAGTTTGAACTCTGGGTTTTCAAAAATTGTATAAATATGCCTGCATCACTGTGCTCCGGCATGCTCCTACAATGCATCCGATTGCAGCTGAATCGCTAATAAAACACCTCGGTCGCTGAAACTTCTTCCACTTTGGTGAGGATTTATTATTTTTAATATTTTTATCGCTGAAATTGGCTTTGCTGGCCTCACCAAGGTTCCAGGATTCTCTTTGGTGCAGTCCTCAGGGATCTCCTCGGCTGGGGAGACCCTCCTAAAAGCAGCTCGATATCAACTCTCTATGCCTTCTTTCAAAAGCTACCACCTTAACCCCTCCGGGCTCACATTTCCCATTCCCATTTCATTTTCCCTAAAAGTAGAAAACCAGACTTACAGAAAACTTCGAGTGTGTGGCTGTCTTTGCTACTAGAAACACTGTTGTTGACCAAGCAGGTGTAGACGCCCAAGTCTTGCCAGAGTGTCCTGTTGAACGTTAAGACGCTGCTATCGTTGCTCAAAGAGATGTGATCCTTGTTTCCCAAGATTTCGTCCCCTTTGAACCAGAAGAAGGAGACATCGCTGCCCTTTGCGGCACTGCAAGTCAGGGTCGTGGCGACACCTTCCAGGATCTCACTGGGAGTACTGGTGATGGAGACTCCGCTAACTGGTTCTGCGGAGAAAGAAAAAGGGGACAAAGTTGGGTAGGTACCTCTGTTCGCAAATAAAAGCACAAGATCTGCAAATGCATGGCTCTCATGCACCGAATATGCATGCTTAGAAAAACTGCCCAAAGCATGGGAGGAAACAAATGCCTATTAGACTTGAAAATCAAGTGCTATATTTGCAGGAAATCTTATGCTGGCAAATGAAAGATTATGCTGAGGTCAAAGCACTTAGTTGCCAAGCTGATCTTTCCTGGAACAGTTTGGATCTTATCAGCAACCACTGCTTCCTGGTCCCTTGTATCATCAGTTTCTTTTTCTTTCTCTCTTCCTCTCCCCACCCTTCTTGCAAAATTTGTAGAAAGGAGACCTGTATTTATTTATTTATCGTGTCATCAGCAACCAGACATTTGTATTACATTTTTAACAAAAACAAACAAGCAGACAGACAAAACACAAATTTTGCAAGCTTGGTAGTTGATTAAATGTCCTTTGACCAGTACCTGGCCCCTTGGAGTGCCTCTGGTGTTGCTGCAAGAAGGTCCTCCCTTGTCCATCATGTGGCTGGGCTCAGGGTGCATTGCAGCAGGTGGTCAGTGGTTTGCTCTTCTCCGCACTCGCATGCCGAGGATTCCACCCTGTAGCCCCATTTCTGAAGGTTGGCTCTGCATCTGGTGGTGCCAGAGCGCAGTCTGTTCAGCGTCTTCCAAGTCGCCCCATCTTCTGTGTGCCCAGGGGGGAGTCTCTCATCTGGTATCAGCCATGGGTTGAGGTTCTGCATTTGGGCCTGCCACTTTTGGACTCTCGCTTTCTGGGGTGTTCCAGCGAGTGTCTCTGTAGATCTTAGAAAACTAGTTCTTGATTTAAGTCGTTGACATGCTGGCTGATACCCAAACCTTGGTCCTTTCACTATTGGCTGCCCCTTCCCGGCAGATGTCAGGTGGTGCGATACCGGCTAAGCAGTGTAATTTCTCCAGTGGTGTAGGGTGCAGACACTCCGTGATAATGCAGCATGTCTCGTTAAGAGCCACATCCACTGTTTTAGCATGGTGAGATTTGTTCCACACTGGGCATGCATACTCAGCAGCAGAGTAGCACAGCGCAAGGGCAGATGTCTTCACTGTGTCTGGTTGTGATCCCCAGGTTGTGCCAGTCAGCTTTCGTATGATATTGTTTCTAGCGCCCACTTTTTGCTTGATGTTCAGACAGTGCTTCTTGTAGGTCAGAGCACGGTCCAGAGTGACTCCCAGGTATTTGGGTGTGTTGCAATGCTCCAGTGGGATTCCTTCCCAGGTAATAATCCTCAGAGCTCGGGATGCTTGTCTGTTCTTAAGATGAAAGGCACATGTCTGTGTTTTAGATGGAATATCAAGCTGGTTTTCCCTGTAATAGGCAGTAAGAGCACCTAGAGCTTCGGAGAGCTTCTGTTCAACCGTCTCCAAGCTCCCTACATGAGCAGTGATGGCACGATCATCAGCATAGATGAAACTCTCTGTTCCTTCTGGCAGTGGCTGGTCATTTGTGTAGATGTTGAACATGGATGGAGCAAGCATGCTCCCCTGAGGCAGGCTGTTCTTCTGTTTCCGCCATTTACTTCTCTGGCCCTGGAACTCAACAAAGAAGCTCCTGTTTTGTAGCAGGTTTCCTATGAGGCAGATGAGATGGTAGTCCTCAGGAGGAGGAGGTCTCCACTAATTGCACAGGAAATGTACTGTTTTCTCCCTCATTTGGGACATTCATTTGCCCTCTCTCTAGGCCAGGGGTCCTCAAACTACAGCCCGCGGGCCACTTCCAGCCCGCCAAGGGAAATCATCTGGCCCGCAGAGGAGGAGGCCTCCCCCACAGTGCTGCTCCTCTTGACTGGCTCATGCTACCCATCAGGCCCGATGGGCAGTGTGAGCCAGGCAAGGGATGGTGCCCTGCATGGCCCATCCTCACACAAAGCTCCATGCCTGGCGAGAGGCTTCACACAAGGACAGGCTGCACGGTTCTTCTCCTCTCACCTGGCTCACACTACCCGTCACCCAATGGGCAGTGTGAGCCAGGCAAGGGAGGATGCCCTGCATGACCTATCTCCACACGAAGCCCCTTGCCAGTCCTGACCGGTGGTGAGATCCATGCAAGGGGCTTCACGCAAGGCCAGGCCGCACAATGCAGCTTTCGTTGCTTGCCAGCCTTCCCAACGGATCCAGGCTCGGATCCCTCCAACCAATCACTGATATAAATTTTCTGTTCATCGTGGGAGTTCTGTGTGCCATATTTGGTTCAATTCCATTATTGGTGGAGTTCAGAATGTATTGTCGAAGGTTTTCATGGCTGGAATCACTAGGTTCTTGTAGGTTTTTTCGGGCTATAGGGCCATGTTCTAGAGGCATTTCTCCTGACATTTCGCCTGCATCTATGGCAAGCATCCTCAGAGGTAGTGAGGTCTGTTGGAAATAGGACAATGGGTTTATATATCTGTGAAATGACTGGGGGGGGGGGCAAAGAGCTCTTCTCTGCTAGAGCTAGGTGTGAATGTTTCAGCTGACCACCTTCATTAGCATTTGAAGGCTTGGCTGAGCCTGGGAAAATGTTCTGTTGAGAGGTGTTAAGATGTGCCTGGTTGTTTCCTCTCTGCTGTTTTGCTGTAGTAATTTTAGAATTTTTTTAATACTGGTAGCCAGATTTCGTTCATTTTCATGGTCTCCTCCTTTCTGTTGAAAGAACACAGAAATGCTGGACCACTCCAACAACCACCATGTCGGGCTACACAGAGAAGCCATTGAAATCCAGAAGCATGTGGACAATTTCAACAGAAAGGAAGAAACCATGAAAATGAACAAAATCTGGCTACCAGTATTAAAAAACTCTAAAATTACAACAGCAAAACAGCAGAGAGGAAACAACCAGGCACATATTAACACCTCTCAACAGAACATTTTCCCAGGCTCAGCCAGGCCTCCAAATGCTAATGAAGGTGGTCAGCTGAAACATTCACACCTAGCTCCAGCAGAGAAGAGCTCTTTGCCCCACCCCAGCCATTCCACAGATATATAAACCCATTGTCCTAATTCCAACAGACCTCACTACCTCTGAGGATGCTTGCCATAGATGCAGGTGAAACGTCAGGAGAAATGCCTCTAGAACATGGCCCTATAGCCTGAAAAAACCTACAAGAACCTGGAGTTCTGAATGCTCTTTGATTGTAGGTTATAAAGGAGGGTAAAACTGCTGCCACCAAATTTGTGAGGAAAGCCGGGCAATGATCAACATCAGCTTAGGAGCTAGTTTATAAAGGGACTATTAATTACAGAAGGCTTTATTCATTTGATAGCGTAGCGTTTACTGTCCCTGGCTTGACTTTACTTCTTATGCAGGCTGTTTGACTTAAGAGAAACTGTATCAGGCAAGGCTTGAGGAGAACAGTAACAAGTTTATTTTAACAGGAGTATAACATGTTCAATTGTTTCTTCACAAGAGGCACGAACCTTGATTGGTTACATTAGTAAGGTTTCAATACCCCACACCTGGAATATTGTGTCCAATTCTGGGCACCACAATTCAAGAGAGATATTGACAAGCTGGAATGTGTCCAGAGGAGGGCGACTAAAATGATAAAAGGTCTGGAGAACAAGCCCTATGAGGAGCGGCTTGAGGAGCTGGGCATGTTTAGCCTGAAGATGAGAAGGATGAGAGGGGATATGATAGCCATGTATAAATATGTGAGAGGAAGCCACAGGGAGGAGGGAGTAAGCTTGTTTTCTGCTTCCCTGGAGACTAGGATGCGGAACAATGGCTTCAAACTACAAGAGAGGAGATTCCACCTGAACATGAGGAAGAACTTTCTGACTGTGAGAGCCGTTCAGCAGTGGAACTCTGCCCCGGTAGGGAGTGTGGTGGAGGCTCCTTCTTTGGAAGCTTTTAAACAGAGGCTGGATGGCCATCTGTCAGGGGTGCTTTGAATGCAATATTCCTGCTTCTTGGCAGAATGGGGTTGGACTGGATGATGGCCCAGGAGGTCTCTTCCAACTCTTTGATTCTATGATTCATGAGTAACTTTAGGTACAGACTTCAAGAGGTTTCTATAAGCAGATGTATCTCTTCTGGACAACTGTCCCAAGAAAACAAATAAGCCAAAAGGCCTATTCAACAGAATTGGCTCCCAGCCAAACCTTGATTCTTAACCCAGAATCAATAACCCCCTGTAGCTTTATCACTACCGGGTCCTTTCCTGTAACCCCTTTGGTCACAAATTAATTCCCTGAATCTCCACCCAGAGATTCAGTCTTCCCTGTAGCTCACCAGCTACAGACTGCCACTTTCAAAAAGCTGTGCCGTGAAGTGACAGTTGGCTCCGCCCCCGTTGCTATGGCAACTCAGCTCAAGCCACCAGCCACCATCTCTAACAAAATATAATCCTACATACTTACCATTTATTAACCCATAACCATAAGAATCAAATTTACACATCGTCACATAGGTGAACTATACATCCCAGTAACTACAACTCGCATATGTCAAGGTCTCTTTTCCCCCAAAGAGCGCCTCAAGAGGACCCCTGGGCAAAATCAACTATACTGCAAAGGCTTACTTTGCGTAATGGGTTGAGCCACCCCTGGAGCCAAGCGAGGGAGGTTGCCCTATGTGGCCTATCCTCACGCGAAGCCCCTCGCCACTTTTGCCGCTTGCCAGTCCTGACCGGTGGTGAGAGCCATGCAAGGGGCTTCACGCAAGGCCAGGCCACACAGTGCAGCTTTTGTTGCTTGCCAGCCTTCCCAACAGATCCAGGCCTGGACCACTCCAGGATGATTTTCGATTTCAGGTAAACTATACATCCCACAGGGCTCCACAAAAAGGAGGAAACTATGAAAATGAAAAAAATCTGGCTACCAATATTAAAAAACCCTCTAAAACTACAACAGCACAACAACAGAGAGCAAACAATCAAGGACATCTAATCACCTCTCAACAAAAGATTACCCCAGGCACTGCCAGGCCATCAAATGCTCAGCAAGGAGGTCAGTTGAAACATTCACTCCTGGCTCCAACAGACAAGAGTCCTTTGTCTCACCCTGGTCATTCTACAGATACATAAACCTTTTTTCCTAGTTCCAACAGACCCCACTACCTCTGAGGATGCTTGCCATAGATGCAGGCAAAATGTCAGGAGAAAATGCCTCTAGAACATGGCCCTATAGCCTGAAAAAACCAACAACAACCCAGTGATTCCGGCCATGAAAGCCTTCGACAATACAATAATAATATTAATAGAGTAAAAAGTAATTAAAAATAATACTAATAACAGGATAAAATAATAAATAAATAACCTTGACTCGAGTATAAGCCGAGGGGGGCTCTTTCAGCCTAAAAAAGGGGCTGAAAAACTAGGCTTATACTCGAGTATATACAGTCATTAGAAATAAATATTTCACAATGTATAATTACATATTGTTTTTATGATGAATCACTATGCTTTATGTTAAGTTTGCATCAATGAAAATACATCCTGCAAATCAGATATTTACATTACGATTCATAACAGTAGCAAAATAAGATATGTGCAGTGTGCATAGGAATTTGATGATAGATTGGGTTGTTGTAGGTTTTTTCGGGCTATATGGCCATGTTCTAGAGGCATTCTCTCCTGACGTTTCGCCTGCATCTATGGCAAGCATCCTCAGAGGTAGTGAGGTCTGTTGGAATTAGGACAATGGGTTTATATATCTGTGGAATGACTGGGGTGGGGCAAAGAGCTCTCTGCTGAAGCTAGGTGTGAATGTTTCAGCTGACCACCTTCATTAGCATTTGAAGGCCTGTTGGAACTAGGAAAAAGGGTTTATATATCTGTGGAATGACCAGGGTGGGACAAAGGACTCTTGCCTGCTGGAGCCAGGTATGAATGTTTCAACTGACCACCTTGATTAGCATTTGATGGCCTGGCAGTGCCTGGAGCAATCCTTTGTTGAGAGGTGATTAGATGTGCCTGGTTGTTTCCTCTCTGCTGTTTTGCTGTTGTAATTTTAGAGTTTTTTTTAATACTGGTAGCCAGATTTTGTTCATTTTTATGGTTTCCTCCTTTCTGTTGAAATTGTCCATATGAAACTGTCCAAAGGATTGCTCCAGGCACTGCCAGGCCATCAAATGCTAATCAAGGTGTCTACCGTATACCAAGCCACTGTGGACAAGTCTACATAAGGACCACCAAACACAGCATTGCCCAGACACGCATCGAGGAACATGAAAAGCACTGCAGAGGACTTCAACCAGAGAAGTCAGCCATAGCAGAACACCTGAGGAACCAACCTGGACACAGCATATTATTGGAGAACACAGAAGTGCTGGACCACACCAACAACCACCATGTCAGACTACACAGAGAAGCCATTGACATCCACAAGAAGCAGGTGGACAATTTCCACAAAAAGGAGGAAACTATGAAAATGAAAAAAATCTGGCTACCAATATTTTGGGAGGAAATGCATTTTGGGAGAGGAAGGGACTCCTTTCACTTCTCCATCTCCACATCCAGGGAGGAAGGCTGCAGGAAGAAAGGAAGGACCCATCCAGAACATACCCGAGACGAGGAGTTCCACTTCTCCTTTTATGGTTTCGTTAGCACTCTCTGCTAAAAACCTATAGGTTCCAGAGAAGCTTCCTGGTAAATTCATCACGCGAAGGGAGCACTTGAAGTCCAACGACTCTTGCCCAGTGTACTTCGCTCCTGCTTTCTGTGTAGATGGAAAGATGTAGATCAGGATGGTGTTTGCAGGAGCATCTTCCCCTCGGAACCAACGACAGGTAGTAGGGTTTGCAGGGATGCGTGCGGGAGTGAGGCAGACGTCTCCTCCTTCAATCGGCTTTGATGGGTCCACCGAGATTGTGGTTGTCGTCCCACTTTGGACTTCAGTCAACAAGAAACACCAACTTAGGACGGAGACTATAGTGAGAAAACAAGAGAGGGAGAAGGGTCAAAACATGAATTCAATGCAAAAAGGCCATGGACCCCAGCAAATGTAGTTACCATATCAAATTTATTTACATTTATTTACAGTATTTATATTCCGCCCTTCTCACCCCACAGGGGACTCAGGGCAGATTACAATGTAAACATATATGCAGGGGCGGCTCGTCCATTACGCGAAGTAAGCAGTCGCAGAACACTTTTTTTTTGCCAGGGGTGCAGAGGTGCCTCTGTAAATGCCCCTCGACCGCCACTTGAGGAGCTCCCCCTCAGCTCACAACAGCCCTTGCAGTCCGGGGGGAGACCCGGCTTTCTTGCCTCACTGCCGGGTGATCCTCTTCCCAAAGGGGCCGGGCCCTTGAGCCTCGCCTCGCCCCTCTCGTTCCTGCTCCACCCGGCCACCGGAGAGCCAGTGCTCAATCATTCTCCTCATTCGATGCCTTCCCCATGACCGGCTCCCTTTCCCGATCCCCCGGCGCTCCACCCGCCTCCTCTCCTCTCCCCAATCCGTGGGTGGACCAAGGGGCGGAGCCGCCATGCCTGGCCTGCTTCGGGTCCGGAGGCGTGCCTGAAGACCCCAGTGTGCGCACCAAAAGTCGCCTCTTCTCCTGACTTTCTCTTCAGCCATTGGGACCAAGAGAGAGAGAGAGAGAGAGACCCTCCAGCTGGAGGTATCTCCCACCTCCGCTCCCTCCTTTGTTTTTGCGCCTAACTTCAGGAAAGGTGGGCATCTCCACCCCCCCACTCTCTCTCTCTCTCTCTCTCTCAGCCATTGGAACCAAGAGAGAGAGAGAGAGAGAGAGAGAGACCCTCTGGCTAGAGGTATCTTCCACCTCCGCTCCCTCCATTGTTTTTGCGCCTACCTTCAGGAAGGGTGGGCATCTCCACCTCTCTCTCTCTCTCTCTCTCTCTCTCTCTCTCGGTCCCAATGGCTGAGGAGAACGTCAAGAGAAGAGGTGACTTTTGGTGCACATGCCGGGGTCTCATGCCTCATGCAAGCTGCCCCGAGTCCCCATTGGGGAGATGGTGGTGGGTTATTAAATAAAGTTTATTACATTATTATTATTATTATTATTATTATTATTATTTATTTCAAAGTTTTATATACCGACCTCACCTCTTTTGAGGGACTCAGACCAGTTTCCAACCATAAAATCACATACAATCGGTAAAACAACATAGTTCATATTACAATAACACATTAAAACAACAAATATATTCAACTACAATGGTCAGTCGTCATACTAAAATCGGTTATACGTCATCTTCCATCCATATCTTAGGGTGTTGTCTCACTTATCGAATGCCTGTCTCCATAACCACGTCTTCATCTGTTTCCTAAATGTCAGGATAGAAGGGGTGGTTCTGATCTCCAGTGGGAGAGAGTTCCAGAGTCACGGGGCCACCACCAAGAAGGCCCTGTCCCTCGTCCCCACCAGACGCGCTTGTGAGGCCGGTGGGACCGAGAGCAGGGCTTCTCCAGATGATCTTAATCATAGAGTCATATAATGAAAGAGTTGGAAGAGACCTCATGGGCCATCCAGTCCAACCCCCTGCCAAGAAGCAGGAATAATCTTGATGGTTCATAGGGGAGAATACGTTCAGAGAGGTAAACAGGGCCGGAGTCGTTTAGGGCTTTGTAGGTGAACACCAGCACTTTGAATTGTGCTCGGAAGCTAATTGGCAGCCAGTGGAGCTGGTGTAACAGCGGAGTGGTGTGCTCCCTGCACCCATCACCCGTTAGTAGTCTGGCTGCCGAGCGTTGGACTAGCTGCAGCTTCCGGGCAGTCTTCAGAGGCAACCCCACATAGAGAGCGTTGCAGCAGTCTAAACGCGATGTAACCAAAGCGTGGACCACCGTGGCCAAGTCAGACTTTCCAAGGTACGGGCACAGCTGGCGTACAAGCTTATTATTATTATTATTATTATTATTATTATTATTACTCCCCTGTCTCCTGCTCCAAGGAACTCACCTGCAAGCAGCAGACTCTTCCCATTGCTTTGCTTTTCAAGGCAACTTATTTTCCCGGCCATCTCCAAATCCTTACTCTCTGCTGGGCCTCCGAATGGTGTCTCGTGCGCCTTCTCTCCGACTCTGAACCCACAACAGGAACTCACAGGGAAAGCCATTTGCAGGTGACGTCTCTTCTCAGAGTTCTCTTTTTCCCTGGACTTCCTCCAAATGGAACTTCCTTTTTGGCTTTTTTGGCCTCCTCTGACGTAACCTTAAAGGTGCGCCTAAACTGCCGAATTAATGCAGCGGAACTGTCATGATTGCCTGACCATCACGGAGGATGTTGCTTTACACGGCCTTTAGCCTTCTCTGTCCAGACAGTACCAAACGACATCTCCCAGGAATACATACCAGCTTCAAATAGTTTCAAACTGCATTATTTATTTATTTCTCATGTCAGGGCAGCCAGTCAAATATATTACATTTCTAATAGAACAAAGCAAACAAACAGAAAAAGTACAAAATGTGTGAGTTTGGTAGTTGATTAAATGTCCTTTGACCAGTATCTGGCCCCTTGGGGTGCTTCTGGTGTTGCTGCAAGAAGGTCCTCCCTTGTGCATGTGACAGGGCTCAGGTTACATTGCAGCAGGTGGTCAGTGGTTTGCTCTTCTCCGCACTCGCATGTTGTGGATTCCACTTTGTGGCCCCATTTCTTGAGGTTGGCTCTGCATCTCGTGGTGCCAGAGCGCAGTCTGTTCAGCGCCTTCCAAGTCGCCCCGTCTTCTGTGTGCCCAGGGGGAGTCTCTCATTTGGTATCAGCCATTGGTTGATGTTCTGGGTTTGAGCCTGCCACTTTTGGACTCTCGCTTGCTGAGGTGTTCCAGTGAGTGTCTCTGTAGATCTTAGAAAACTATGTCTGGATTTAAGTCATTGACGTGCTGGCTGATACCCAAACAGGGGATGAGCTGGAGATGTCTCTGCCTTGGTCCTTTCGCTTTTGGCTGCTACGTCCCGGTGGATGTCAAGTGGTGCAATACCGGCTAAGCAGTGTAATTTCTCCAGTGGTGTAGGGTGCAGACACCCCGTGATAATGCGGCATGTCTCAATAAGAGCCACATCCACTGTTTGAGCGTGGTGAAATATGTTCCACACTGGGCATGCATACTCGGCAGCAGAGTAGCATAGCGCAAGGGCAGATGTCTTCACTGTATCTGGTTGTGATCCCCAGGTTGTGCCAGTCAGCTTTCGTATGATATTGTTTCTACCACCTTGGTGATATGTATTTATTGCATTTCAATCATGACTTTGTGATACCGGTTGATTGCATTCACATGACAATTGTTAATATTTATTTATCAGACATATTTGCCGCCTTGGCGACATTGGCTCATTGCATTTGTATGCCACCTTAAGTTGGCTTCCAAAACAGTAATCAAAAATCACAATAGAAAAGATAGGACTCAATGGTCAGACCTCACAACCTCTGAGCATGCTTGCCATAGATGCAGGTGAAATGTCAGGGGAGAGAATGCTTCTAGAACATGGCCATATAGCCCAAAAAACCTACAAGAATCCAGTGATTCCAGCCATGAAAGCATTCGACAACACATAGAATCCTAGAATCAAAGAGTTGGAAGAGACCTCATGGGCCGCCATCCAGTCCAACCCCATTCTGCCAAGAAGCAGGAATATTGCATCCAAATCACCCCTGGCAGATGGCCATCCCACCTCTGTCTAAAAGCTTCCAAAGAAGGAGCCTCCACCACACTCCGGGGCAGAGAGTTCCACTGCTGAACGGCTCTCACAGTAGAATCAAAGAGTTGGAAGACACCTAATGGGCCATCCAGTCCAACCCCCTTCTGCCAAGGAGCAGGAATGTTGCATTCAAATCACCCCTGACAGATGGCCATCCAGCCTCTGTTTCAAAGCCTCCAAAGAAGGAGCCTCCACCACACTCCGGGGCAGAGAGTTCCACTGCTGAACGGCTCTCACAGTCAGGAAGTTCTTCCTCATGTTCAGATGGAATCTCCTCTCTTGTAGTTTGAAGCCACTGTTCCCTTGCGTCCTAGTCTCCAAGGAAGCAGAAAACAAGCTTGCTCCCTCCTCCTCCCTGTAGCTTCTTTTCACATATTTATACATGGCTATCATATCTCCTCTCAGCCTTCTCTTCTTCAGGCTAAACATGCCCAGCTCCTTAAACCGCTCCTCATAGGGCTTGTTCTCCAGGTCCTTGATCATTTTAGTCGCCCTCCTCTGGACACATTCCAGCTTGCCTATATCTCTCTTGAATTGTGGTGCCCAGAATTGGACACAATATTCCAGATGTGGTCTAACCAAAGCGGAATAGAGCATGGGGAGCATGACTTCCCTAGATGTAGACACTAGGCTCCTCTTGATGCAGGCCAAAATCCCATTGGCTTTTTTTGCCGCCACATCACATTGTTGGCTCATGTTTAAGTTGTTGTCCACGAGGACCCCAAGATCTTTTTCACATGTCCTGCTCTCGAGCCAGGCCTCATTGTCCCCCATTCTGTCTCTTTGCATTTCATTTTTCCTGCGTAAGTGGAGTCTCTTGCATTTGTCCCCGCTGAAATTCATTTTGTTAGTTTTGGCCCATCATCTCTCTAATCTGTCAAGATTGTTTTGAATCCTGCTCCTGTCCTCTGGAGTATTGGCTCTCCCTCCCAATTTGCTGTCATCTGCAAAACTGAGGATCATGCCTTCTAGTCTTTCATCTAAGTCATAAATGGAGATCCTGAGCAGGACTGGGCCTAGAAGGGAACTCTGCTTGTGGCACTCAACTTGTCACTTCTTTCCAGGATGAAGAGGAAGCCTTGGGGAGAATCACCCTCTAGGTTCGTCCATTTAACCAATTCCTGATCCACCTCACCGTAGTTTTGCCTCGCCCACATTGGACTAGTTTCCTTGCCAGAAGGTCGTGGGGGACCTTGTCAAAGAAGGCCTTCCTGAAATCCAGACACGCTCCATCCACGGCATTCCCCGCATCTACCCAGCTTGTAACTCTATCCATAAAAGAGATCAGATGAGTCTGGCATGACTTGTTTTTGATCAATCCATGTTGACTCTTAGCGATGACTGCATTTGTTTCTAAGTGTTTGCAGACCACTTCCTTGACAATCTTTTCCAGAATCTTGCCTGGTATCGACGTGAGGCTGACCGGACATTGGTCATTGTTTGGGTCATCCTTTTTTCCCTTCTTGAAGATTGGGACCACATTGGCCCTCCTCCAAGAACTTTGTTGAACTTATTTTAAGCCTCTACAGAACTTTGTGTTGGGAAACCTAAGGGGCCCTTTAGCTGAGGCATCCCCAGCGTCCCGCTGGGCATACAGAAAGCACGTCCTGCAGATAGACATTGCCACAGGACCAGCATGCGACAGCACACTAGCAGTTTGAAAACATGCAAATGTGAGCAGAGGCAGCCCTAGGTAATTTTCAACGGTAAGCAAACAGTATTTTGCCCCCCCCCCCCAACCAATCATTGATATATATTTTCTGTTTGTAGTGGGAGTTCTGTATGCCATATTTGGTTCAATTCCATCACTGGTGGAGTTCAGAATGCTCTTTGATTGTAGGTGAACTATACATCCCAGTAACTACACTTGCCGCACTTGCTCCCTTGCCTGGCCCGCTTTGGGTCCGGAGGCGTGCCTGAAGACCCCAGCGTGTGCACCAAAAGTCACCTCTTCTCCTGATTTCTCTTCAGCCATTGGGACCGAAAGAAAGAGAGAGAGAGAGAGGTGGAGATGCCCACCTTTCCTGAAGGAAGGCGCAAAAACAAAGGAGGGGGTGGAGGTGGGAGATACCTCCAGCTGGAGGGGCTCTCTCTCTCTCTCTCTCTCTCTCTCTCTCTCTCTTGGTCCCAATGGCTGAAGAGAAAGTCAGGAGAAGAGGCGACTTTTGGTGCGCACGCTGGGGTCTTCAGACACGCCTCTGGACCCGAAGCGTGCCAGGCATGGCGGCTCCGTCCCTTGGCCCACCCGTGGATTGGGGAGAGAAGAGGAGACGGGTGGAGCACCGGGGGATCAGGAAAGGGAGCCGGTCATGGGGAAGGGATCAAACGCAGAGAACGATTGAGTGCCGGCTCTGCTCGCGCACCCGGTGGCCGGGTGGAACAGGAACGAGAGGCGCTAGGTGAGGCTCAAGGGCTCGGCCCCTTTGGGAAGAGGATCGCCCGGCAGCGAGGCAAGAAAGCCGAGGCTCCCCCCGGACTGCTAGGGCTGTTGTGAGCTGAGGGCGCACTCCTCAAGTGGCGGTCGAGGGGCATTTACAGAGGAGCCTCTGCCCCCCTGGCAAAAAAAAGTGTTCTGCAACCGCTTACTTCGCGTAATGGACGAGCCACCCCTGAATGTGAGTAGATCAATCTGGCAGGAAGGTAAGGGCGCGCCATTCACATAACCTTGGAGGTGTCTACGGACAATGCCGGCTCTTCAGCCTAGCAATGGAGATGAGCACCAGAGTCCCAGAGTTGGACACCAGTGGACTTAATGTCAGGGGAAAATCTTTACTTTTACCTTTTACCTGTTGTTGGGACAGAGAAAGCTAAAGGCCATGCAACACGATGTCCTCCGTGCTTGCACAGAATTGTGTCATGACAGGAAGTTTCTTTTGGAAGGAAGTGCAGGAAAAAACAGAACTCTGAGAAAAGACATCATCAGCAAACAGCGTTCCTTGTGAGTTCCTCTTGCCAATTCAGAGTCGGAGAGAAGGCGCAAGAGACATCATTCAGAGGCCCAGCAGAAAGAAAGGATTTGGAGATGGCTGGGAAAATAAGTTGCCTTAAAACGCAAAGCAATGGGAGGAGCCTGCTGTTCGCAGGTGAGTTCCTTGGAGCAGGAAACAGGGGAGTAATCTCGGTAAACGCTGGTCTAAACTGGTGCGAGTTCAAATACAAGTTGAGTGTCCATTCTCTGAAAAAGCTTGGCACCAGAAATAATCTGTGTTGTAGATTTCGGGGCATTTAAGCACCATGTGTTGTCGAAGGCTTTCATGCCCGGAATCACTGGGTTGCTGTCTGGGGACATCTTTTGTTGAGAGGTGATTAGCTGGCTCTGATTGTTTCTTGCCTGGAGTTCCCCTGTTTTTGAGTGTTGGTCTTTATTTACTGCGATGTTTTTAGAGTTTTTTTTAATACTTGTAGCCAGATTTTGTTCATTTTCATGCTTTTTTCCCTTCCTGTTGAAATTGTCCACGTGCTTGTGGATTTCAGGCGTCCCCCATTCTGTATCTTTGCATTCCACTTTGGCAGAAAAAATGAAATGCAAAGATACAGAATGGGGGACGATGCCTGGCTCGAGAGCAGTACGTGTGAAAAAGATCTTGGAGTCCTTGTGGACAACAAGTTAAACATGAGCCAGGAATGTGATGTGGCGGCAAAAAAAGCCAATGGGATTTTGGCCTGCATCAATAGGAGCATAGTGTCTAGATCTAAGGAAGTCATGCTCCCCATGCTCTATTCCGCTTTGGTTAGACCACATCTGGAATATTGTGTCCAATTCTGGGCACCACAATTCAAGAGAGATATTGACAAGCTGGAATGTGTCCAGAGGAGGGCCACTAAAATGATCAAGGGTCTGGAGAACAAGCCCTATGAGGAGCGGCTTAGGGAACTGGGCATGTTTAGCCTGAAGAAGAGAAGGCTGAGAGGAGATATGATAGCCATGTATAAATATGTGAGAGGAAGCCACAGGGAGGAGGAGGGAGCAAGCTTGTTTTCTGCTTCCTTGGAGACTAGGACGCGGAACAATGGCTTCAAACTACAAGAGAGGAGATTCCATCTGAACATGAGGAAGAACTTCCTGACTGTGAGAGCCGTTCAGCAGTGGAACTCTCTGCCCCGGAATGTGGTGGAGGCTCCTTCTTTGGAAGCTTTTAAGCAGAGGCTGGATGGCCATCTGTCAGGGATGATTTGAATGCAATATTCCTGCTTCTTGGCAGAATGGGGTTGGACTGGATGAAGGCCCATGAGGTCTCTTCCAACTCTTTGATTCTATGATTCTATGATTCAGTGGCTTCTCTGTGTGGTCTGACATGGAAAAGATATAAAAGATAGTAACAAGGACAAGGACGCCAGACTGGATAATAAGAGTTAAGTCTTGGTCAATTTGCCAAGGCACTAACAAAAACAACAAGGACACTTCCCATGTTAGATAGTGCGCACATCTAATCAAGGTTTTATGCCCTATGCTTCATATATAGAAGAAGGTAGCACATTGATTACTGAGAAAACACCGCCCTTTACACTTATGCGCTCTCTTGAACTTTTATGGGACTCTGGTGGGAGGAATAAGTGGGTATTTTTTCTGTATCATGATTTCTATATTTGTATATTTCTCCCTGTGTATCTGACCTTTTCCTGACTGTTCTGTCGCCGCTGGAGCTGGAATTGAGTGCTTTTAAGAGAGGATGTCCAGTCTCGATAAGATAGTCAAGAGTAGAGACATCAGACTGGCAACCAAGATCCATCGCCTAGTCCAAGCCATGGCATTCCCTGGAGTCACCTACGGATGTGAGAGCTGGACCTTCGGGAAGGCTGAGCCAAGGAAGAGAGATGCTT
This sequence comes from Anolis sagrei, assembly GCF_037176765.1. Lineage (NCBI taxonomy): Eukaryota > Metazoa > Chordata > Lepidosauria > Squamata > Anolidae > Anolis > Anolis sagrei. Next base: position 108,294,195 of record NC_090034.1, read on the forward strand.
TTGAGCTTTGGTGTTGGAGGAAAGTGCTGAGAGTGCCTTGGACTGCGAGAAGATCCCACCAGTCCATCCTCCAGGAAATCAAGCCCGGCTGCTCATTGGAGGGAAGGAGACTAGAGACCAAGTGGAAGTCCTTTGAATGCCACATCATGAGGAGACAGCAAAGCCTACAGAAGACAATGATGCTGAGGAAAGTGGAAAGCAAAAGGAAGAGGGGCCGACCAAGGGCAAGGTGGGTGGATGGCATCCTTGAAGTGACTGGACTGACCATGAAGGAGCTGGGGGTGGTGACGGTCGACAGGGAGCTCTGGCGTGGGCTGGTCCATGAGGTCACGAAGAGTCCTCATGAGGTCACGAAGAGTCCTCATGGAGACGACTGAACGAATGAACAACAACAAGAGAGGATGTAAGGCTTGCATCCAGCGGGAAGCCAGGGGGGCCCGAGAAGGAACCCTTTAGAGAAATTTCCCTTATTAAACAGGCTTTAGGAGGCTTAAGCTTAAATATAACAGTCTTTTATTGATGAAAAAACAGGAATTGAAATCAGATGTCTCAAACTTGTCCACAGGGAACAGGCACTATCTTCTAAAACTTTGTTCAACAGAAAATTCCCCTTTATAGCTTCTCCCAGGCTGCTGTGAACCTCAACCTGACTGATTTGAGTCTGCTACTGGCTGAACTGCGTCTCAGAACCGAGCAAACGTACCAACAGGCCTGAAATCACTTAGCTGAAGATTTGATGAAGAGCTGTTATTCCCTCCGGAAGTCCTTGACACCGAAATACAACACCACCTGAGCTCTGCGAGTGCAGCATTTTCTCGAATGAAGCAGAGAGTGTTTGAGGACCAGGATGTCCGTAGGTGCTTGTTTATAAAGCTATTGTCCTCCCAAACCTGCTCTATGCCTGTGAGATTTGGAATGTCTACAGACGTCAACATTGACAGTGAAAGTGAAGCAAAGGCCACTATTTTTATTTATTTTATTTACTGTCCTTGTATACCGCCATTTCTCAGCCTAACTGGCGACTCAACGCAGTTTACAACAGAATATACAGTACACAGTATACAATTAAAACTGTAAAAAACATAATACACAATATTTCACATAAATCACAATCCAATACATCTCCTAACTAAAATCGTGGTCCAATTGCATCATCCATATTACCAATCCGTAGTCGACACATTCATTGCACCGAATTAACCAAATGCCTGCTTGAACATCCAAGTTTTTAGTCTTCTTCGGAATACCATCAGCGAGGAGGCTGATCTTACCTCCATGGGAAGGGCGTTCCAGAGCCGAGGGGCCACCACAGAAAAGGCCCTGTCTCTCGTCCCCGCCAGCCGCACCTGTGAAGCAGGCGGGATAGAGAGCAAGGCCTCCCCAGAAGATCTTAGGGTCCTGGTGGGCTGATAGGCCGAGATACGTTCGGATAGGTAGGTTGGGCCAGAACCGTTTAGGGTTTTAAAGGCCAACGCCAGCACTTTGAATTGAGCCCGGTAGCAAATCGGCAGCTAGTGGAGCTGGTTCAGCAAAGGAGTTGTGCGTTCCCTGCGCTCCGCTCCAGTTAGTATCATGGCTGCCGACCGTTGGACTAATTGGAGCTTCCGAGCCGTCTTCAAAGGCAACCCCACGTAGAGAGCGTTGCAGTAGTCTAAACGGGATCTAACCAGAGCGTGGACTACCGTGGCCAAGTCAGACTTCCCAAGGCACGGGCGCAGTTGGCGCACGAGTTTTAACTGTGCGAATGCTCCCCTGGTCACCGCCGAAACCTGGGGTTCCAGGCTCAGCGATGAATCCAGGGTCACACCCAAACTGCGAACCTGCGTCTTCAGGGGGAGTGCGACCCCATCCAACACAGGCTGTAACCCTAGTGATGGTCCTCCGCCATCAACTCCGCTGGACCGGCCATGTTGTTCAGATGCCCGACCACCGTCTCCCAAAGCAGTTGTTCTATTCCGAACTCAAGAATGGAAAATGGAACGTTGGTGGACAGGAAAAGAGATTTAAAGATGAGCTCAAAGCCAAGCTTAAAATCTCTGGAATAGACACTGAGAACTGGGAAGCCCTGGCCCTTGAGCGCTCCAGCTTGAGGTCAGCTGTGACCAGCAGTGCTGCAGAATTTGAAGAGGCACGAATGGAGGGCGAAAGAGAGAAACATGCCAAGAGGAAGGCACGTCAAGCCAACCCCGACTGGGACTGCCTTCCACCTGGAAACCAATGCCCTCATTGCGGGTGTTCTGTCACGCACTGGGACTATAGCAGTTGGCTTTTGAACAGGACGTGCTCTCTGTGCCCAGCGGGAAGCCAGGGTGCCTCAAGTGTGAGGCCCTAAGGATTTTCCTATACAGAGTCTTTAGAAGCTTGAAAGGTTTAACAAAGTTCTTTATTATTATTATTATTGCTTAGGTCTTCAACAAATTAAACAAATGCTTCTCAGATCTTCAACAGGTCAAACAAATACTTCAAGGCTTTGAATCAACTGGTGGCTTTCTTAATCTCGTCCACAAGGGACAGGCAACTGGCTTCATGAACTGTTTCTTTTCTTTAACAAGGAAAACCCTTTTCAACCCCTACTTGGGCAATCTACTTTCTAAACTTTGCTGGTGTGGGCTCTACTCCCGGCTCCAAATTGCTTCTTGGGTCCCGAGTAGACCTACCAGTCAAGACCTTGTAGATTTTCCAGCTGGAGTCCTTTTGGATTTTCTCCACGAATGATTTGAATCTATATCTTTAACCCCAACAAGGGTTGTGCTGTAAAACTTTTTCCTTTGAAGCTTTAGGGCTGTTTCCCCCGGTAGTTGTGAGAAACGAAGCTTCTCTACAGGTAGAGCTGATTCACATCCTGTAGCTAAGCTTCCAACTGTAAGACTGAGCTAAAATGGCTCCCTTTCCTTCCTAAACCCTGGGGAAAGGGGCGGAGCTAAAAAACCAACGATGATAGGCAGGTGGATGCAAACCAATGGAAGCCACCTTATTGCAAAATGCATGGAACATTGGAATACATGCAAACACTCAAAGAAAGAAAAGGAAGTTGGAGCTCCTGGTACAGCCGTACCAGCACACTTGGCATTGTACTAAATGTCCTTTGACCAGAAGTTCTGGTGCCTTGGTGTCATTGTGAGAAGGTGCTCCATTGTGCATGTGGCAGGGAACAGACTGCATTGAAGTAGATGGTTTGCAGTTTGCCCTTCTCCGCACTCACATGTCGTGGACTCCACTTTGTGGCCTCTCGTGGTGCCAGAGCGCAGCCTGTCCAATGCCTTTTAAGCACAGCGGGAGAAGATGGAGGTCAAGAATTGGGCTCCACAGTTGCCTACGGACCCACCAGAACACTGATCCTGGAAGACTATCCTACTTGGCCAACGAGGGATCACCTAAGTAAGTAAGTAAGACTTTTGGGATGTATTACAGAGACCCAGAAGATGGTAGCCACATTTGCTGGGTATCCTTCAGTGGTTTTTTGCCTTGAGTTGATGTTCTCTCTCTCTTTCTCTCTCTTGTTTTCTCAGTCCTAAGTTGGTGCTTCTTGTTGACCAGAGCCCTAAGTGAGATGACAACCACTATCTTGGTGGACCCATCAAACCCAATTGAAGGAGAAACCGTCAGCCTAATCCCTAAACCTGAAGTTGTCCCTGCAAAGCCTATGAACTGCCGTTGGTACCGAGGGGGAGATGCTCCTGAAAACACCATCCTTACCTCCTTATATCCATTTAGTTCATGGAGAAGAGGACAGGCCTACACTGATCGAGAGATCATGGACATCAAGTGCTCCCTTCACATCACCAATTTAGCAAGAAAACACTCTGGAACCTATCTGTTCTTCCTAGAGGGTGCTGTCCAAACTCTAAAAGGGGAAGTGAACATTGTGGTCTCAGGTACGTTTCAGGTGTTCTTCAGATGTCCTTCCTTTCTTTCTTCAGCCTTCCTCCCTGGATGTGGACATGGAGAACTTCAAGGAGTCCCTTCCTCTCCCAAGATGCTTTTCCTCCCAAAAGAGGCTCCTGATCTTTCTATCCTCGTCCTTTGGCTCTTAGAAGTGGAACTAAAAGAGTCCTCCCTGGGCCTAGAGCAGTGTTTCCCAACCTTCTGAATGCCATGACCCCTTAACACAGATCCTCATGTTGTGGTGACACCCAACCACCACATTGTTTTCATTGCCACTTCACAACTGTAGTTTTGCTACTGGTATGAATTGCAATGTAAACATCAGATATGCAGGTATGTTTCTTCATTCACTGGACCACATTTGGCACAGATACCCGATACGCCCAAATTTGAATACTGGTGGGGTTGACGTTGTCATTTGGGAGTTGTAGTTGATGGGATTTATAGTTCGCCTGCAATCAAAGAGCATTCTGAGCCCCACCAGAGGAAGGGTTTGGTGTGCATTGATCTTGAGCTTTTGGACTTGTAGTTCACCTACATCCAGAGAGCACGGTGGACTCAAACAATGATAGGTCTGGACCAAACTTGGCACAGATACTCAACATGCCCAAACATGAACACTGGTGGAGTTTAGGGAAAATAGACCTTGACATTTTGGAGTTGTAGTAGCTGGGATTTATAGTTAACCTACAATCAAAGAGCATTCTGAACTCCACCAAGGATAGAATTGAACTAAATTTGGCACATAGAATTCCCATAACAACCAACAGAAAATACTGGGAGGGTTTGGTGGCCATTGACCTTGGGTTCTGGAGTTGTAGTTCACCTACGTCCAGAGAGCATAGTGGACTCAAACAATGATAGCTCTGGAGCAAATGTGGCACAAATACTCAATATGCTCAACAATATGCAAACAATGTATTGTTGAAGGCTTTCATGGCTGGAATCACTAGGTTCTTGTGGGTTTTTTCGGGCTATAGAGCCATGTTTTAGAGGCATTTCTCCTGACGTTTCGCCTGCATCTATGGCAAGCATCCTCAGAGGTAGTGAGGTCTGTTGGAATTAGGACAAGGGGTTTATATATCTGTGGAATGGCTGGGGTGGGGCAAAGAGCTCTTCCCTGCTGCAGTTAGGTGCAAACAAACTTGCTCCCTTCTCCCTAAGACTTCATCTCACATATGGCTATCATGTCTCCTCTCAGCCTTCTCTTCTTCAGGCTAAACATGCCCAACTCTTTAAGCCGCTCCTCATAGAGCTTGTTCTCCAGACCCTTGATCATTTTAGTTGCCATCCTCTGGGCACATTCCAGCTTAGAGTCAACATCTCCCTTCAATTGTGGTGCCCAGAATTTGACACAATATTCCAGGTGTGGTCTGACAAAGATAGAAGAGAGTATGGGGAGCATGACTTCCCTAGATCTAGACACTAGGCTCCTCTTGATGCAGGCCAAAATCCCATTGGCATTTTTTTGCAGTCAATGGGATGTTGACCTGCATCAATAGGAGCCTAGTGTCTAGATCCAGGGAAGTCATGCTCCCCATGCTCTATTCTGCTTCGGTTAGACCACACCTGGAATATTGTGTCCAATTCTGGGCACCACAGTTCAAGAGAGATGTTGACACGCTGGAATGTGTCCAGAGGAGGGCGACTAAAATGATCAAGGGTCTGGAGAACAAGCCCTATGAGGAGCGGCTTAAGGAGCTGGGCATGTTTAGCCTGAAGAAGAGAAGGCTGAAAGGAGACATGATAGCCATGGATAAATATGTGATAGGAAGCCACAGGGAGGAGGAGGGAGCAAGCTTCCTTTCTGCTTCCCTGGAGGCTAGGACGCAATGGGACAATGGCTTCAAACTACAAGAGAGGAGATTCCATCTGAACATGAGGAAGAACTTCCTGACTGTGAGAGCCATTCAGCAGTGGAACTCTCTGCCCCGGAGTGTGGTGGAGGCTCCTTCTTTGGAGGCTTTTAAACAGAGGCTAGATGGCCATCTGTCAGGGGTACTTTGGATACAATATTCCTGCTTCTTGGCAGAATGGGGTTGGACTGGATGATGGCCCAGGAGGTCTCTTCCAACTCTTGGATTCTATGATTCTATGAAGGGCAGCAGGGAAGGGCTCAGGAATTGGAGGGCGAAGAGGAATCGGACGATGAGGTTTTGCAAGTGCCCACAGTGTCCAAAACTGGTGACCAGCAGAGACTAGCACCGCTTTCTCTCCACTTTCACCATGAAGCCTGATATCATGGGAAGGGCTCCATGGTGAAAGGGGAGGAGCTGTGATGTAGAACGGGATAATCAGTGCTTCTGATAAGATCGTAAGGCCAAACGCATTGTCCGTTTCTGCTTCATGAAAGATAGCCTTAAATCCTTCCATCTTGGTGTATACGACAGTCTTGCTGCTGTGGTCCTATATGGCATCCACATTGGAGGCACCTTCCATCTTGGTGCATACGACAGTCTTGCTGCTGTGGTCCTATATGGCATCCACGTTGGAGGCACCTTCCATCTTGGTGCATACGGCAGTCTTGCTGCTGTGGTCCTATATGGCATCCACGTTGGAGACACCTTCCATCTTGGTGCATACGGCAGTCTTGCTGCTGTGGTCCTATATGGCATACACGTTGGAGACACCTTCCATCTTGGTGCATACGGCAGTCTTGCTGCTGTGGTCCTATATGGCATCCACGTTGGAGACACCTTCCATCTTGGTGCATACGGCAGTCTTGCTGCTGTGGTCCTATATGGCATCCACGTTGGAGACACCTTCCATCTTGGTGCATACGGCAGTCTTGCTGCTGTGGTCCTATATGGCATCCACGTTGGAGACACCTTCCATCTTGGTGCATACGGCAGTCTTGCTGCTGTGGTCCTATATGGCATCCACATTGGAGACACCTTCCATCTTGGTGCATACGGCAGTCTTGCTGCTGTGGTCCTATATGGCATCCACGTTGGAGACACTTTCCATCTTGGTGCATACGGCAGTCTTGCTGCTGTGGTCCTATATGGCATGCACGTTGGAGGCACCTTCCATCTTGGTGCATACGGCAGTCTTGCTGCTGTGGTCCTATATGGCATCCACGTTGGAGACACCTTCCATCTTGGTGCATACGGCAGTCTTGCTGCTGTGGTCCTATATGGCATGCACGTTGGAGACACCTTCCATCTTGGTGCATACAGCAGTCTTGCTGCTGTGGTCCTATATGGCATCCACGTTGGAGACACCTTCCATCTTGGTGCATACGGCAGTCTTGCTGCTGTAGTCCTATATGGCATCCACGTTGGAGACACCTTCCATCTTGGTGCATACGGCAGTCCTGCTGCTGTGGTCCTATATGGCATCCACGTTGGAGACGTTGGAATGACATTAGGAAACAATGACTGATTTCTGGAGAGGTGAGAATAGGGCTGGACCCATTTGAGGTGGGTTTCCCTCTTCTTTTTGAGATACAATACTTTGCAGTATTCTCCCTTCTTTATGATGTGAAATTTTTGCAATTCAGACAAAATGGGAAGGTATCTGACAAGGTTGGAAAAACCCATCTTGAGGATCCCAACCCACAATGTTAGCAGATTGGCCCAAATGTGATCCTGATGAATCCTGATGACAGATTTGATGAATTAAACATATGCTTTTTTTAAGCAGCTCGTCCTCCTCCCAGTGAAATTGAAGCAACAGGACATTCAACTGGACTCATTGCTGGGATCATGGTCATCATCGTGAGCTTGGCATTGGGATTGGCCCTGATTGGAGGCCTGCTTTATCTCGTTCTACGTAAGACTTCATGAACTTCCCAGAATTCCTGTGTTTCCTTACCAGTCTGGGGGGGGGGGGGGGAGACATACAACAATACTAATGAATCTGGGTTGTTGTAGGTTTCCAAGAGAGGAGATTCCATCTGAATATGAGGAAGAACTTCCTGACTGTGAGAGCCATTCAGCAGTGGAACTCTCTGCCCCAGAGTGTAGTGGAGGCTCCTTCTTTGGAAGCTTTTTAAACAGAGGCAGGATGGTGATTTGAATGCAATATTCCTGCTTCTTGGCAGAATGGGGTTGGACTGGATGGCCCAGGAGGTCTCTTCCAACTCTTTGATTCTATGATTCCAGGCTATATGGCCATGTTCTAGAGGCATTTTCTCCTGACGTTTCGCCTGCATCTATGGCAAGCATCCTCAGAGGTAGTGAGTTCTGTTAGAAGTAGGAAAATGGGTTTATATATCTGTGGAATGACCAGGGTGGGACAAAGGGCTTTTGTCTGCTGTAGCTGGGTGTGAATGTTTCAACTGACCACCTTGACTAGCATTTAATGGCTTGGAAATGCCTGGGGGAAACTCTTGTAGAGAGGTGATTTGATGTGCCTGATTGTTTATTCTCTGTTGTTTTGCTGTTGTAATTTTTCAGTTCTTCAAAAGGGAGGAATTGTTGAAAGAGAGGCTGTTGGGGAAGGAGTGGGTTGAAGCCTCTTCAACCTGAAGTATCTCAAAGGGATAAAGAACAGCTGCCATGTGGCATAAAACAGAAGGTTTTGGATGAGAAGTTAGCCAGGCTCAGACAGAGCACTAGTTCCACCTACTGGCTCCTGTTATTATAATGTCCTTGTGCCAAAGAGCACCAAAATAAAGACCTTATTGGATTGTTGTAGGTTTTTTTGGGCTATATGGCCATGTTCTAGAAGCATTCTCTCCTGACATTTCGCCTGCATCTGTGCCAAGCATCCTCAGAGATAGTCAGGTCTGTTGGAACTAGGAAAAGGGGTGGAATGACCAGGGTAGGACAAAGGACTCTTGTCTGCTGGAGCTAGGTATGAATGTTTCCACTGACCACTTTGATTAGCATTTGATGGCCAGGCAGTGCCTGGGGCAGTCTTTTGTTGAGAGGTGATTAGATGTCCCTGATTGTTTCCTCTCTGTTGTTGTGCTGTTGTAATTTTAGAGTTTTATTTTAATACTGGTAGCCAGATTTTGTTCATCTTCATGGTTTCCTCCTTTCTGTTGAAAGACCTTATTGCCATCAGGATGGACAATGGGTGGGAATGATGGGAGATGTAGCCAAATCAGGGTTTCCTACCAAGTTTTGATTCTTTGCTTTCTTTCCATTCTTGCAGGGATAAAGCAACCAATCTCAGACTCCACCCCGTCTGGACCTCCAACCTATGAAAATGTACCTCATCCAGGACAGAGGAACATTGAGGTGAGCCCAGCTCCTTCGGCTTCCTCTTTGCTATTTACATTCATTTCAATGTATGGGGCCTCCACGAATCAGAGATGGCCAATCAACATACACATAGTAGGTAAAGGTAGTCCCCTGACATTAAGTCCAGTCGTGTCTGACTCTGGGACTTTGGTGCTCATCTCCATTTCTAAGCCGAAGAGCCAGCGTTGTCTGTAGACACCTCCAAGGTCATGTGGTCAGCATGACTGCATGGAGCGCCGTTACCTTCCCGCTGGAGCGGTACCTATTGATCTACTCACATTTGCATGTTTTCGAACTGCTAGGTTGGCAGAAGCTAGGACTGACAGCGGAAGCTCACGCTGCTCCCCGGAATCGAACCTGCGACCTTTCGATCAACAAGCTCAGCAGCTCAGTGCTTTAACCCACTGCATTAGTATGCAGGCTAATAATTGTATACATTAACAAACAGTTAGTAGAGGCTTGGAAGGTTGCTATTTGCAACAGCTTCATTGAGCCATTTCGCTTTCTAAGGAGAGTTCAGGCTTGGTTTCCTCTCAGACCGAAGACTAATTTGTTAATTCACCAATTAACATCTCACTTTTTTCCAAATGCAGCTGGGATCATCCATTCTAGATGCACTCAACAGGGGTCAGGATTTGGGGCCAATTTAGAGACTTTGCCAGTGGGTAAATGTCAAATGTTGTGTTCTTTCTTTGGAACAGGAGAATCCGGGAAGTTCTTCCGACCCGAGCAGCCATACATATCAGGTGAGCAGAAGGGAGGGTTCAACATCTTTGGTGGGTTCAAAAAACATGCATTTTTCAAAAGTCCACAATAACAGTGTTGGGTTTGTATGCGAGGCGTGAGTGGAAGAGTTGGATGGTCCTCTATCGGGAGGGCTTGGATGGTGTCTTCCTTTATGACAGAATGGGGTTGAAAAGGATGGATGGCACTTGGAGATGGCTTCAAACGCTATGATTCTAGGATTTCAAGTCCACTTGGCCCTTGGTTACTGTCTCTTTGCAAGAGCAGAAAATAGTTTCATAGTGAAGTCGATATTTAGAATTCTAAGGACCGCGGATACGGAGAGTCCGTGCCTGGCGAGGCTAGCGAACCACCGAAGTTCCCAGAAGAATCATAGAATCTTAGAATCCTAGAATCGTAGAGTTGGAAGAGACCTCCTGGGCCATCCAGTCCAACCCCATTCTGCCAAGAAGCAGGAATATTGCATTCAAATCACCCCCGACAGATGGCCATCCAGCCTCTGTTTAAAAGCTTCCAAAGAAGGAGCCTCCACCACACTCCGGGGCAGAGAGTTCCACTGCTGAACGGCTCTCACTGTCAGGAAGTTCTTCCTCATGTTCAGAAGTTAAGACTCACCAATGAAGGCAAATGACAGAGGCTTTAATATAAAATCTGCAGAAGGGGTGAAATGTACAGCAATGGATGCCCAAATGTACAAGCATATCCACACTGGAGTGTGTAACTGATCCATGCATTAACATTGTCTGAATTTGATTCCCCCCCCCCCCCACATCCCTAATTGGCTGGGCACAGGGAGCCAGCCAGCACTGCCTCCACTCCTGATTGGTTGGGGGTCAAACTCAAGCCAGCTCACTCTGGGAATGGCATTGACCCTGATGATGGAGCTGGGGATTTCCTCCTTCATGGGTGGGAAAGCCCAGAGGCTTTCTTTGTGCCCCCAAAGAAGAGATGCCCATATTTGGGGAGTTGAGGTCATAGTTTCAAATACAATGGGTGTCCAGGCATGGAGATAATGGGGTTATGTAGAAGTAAAGTCCAGGATGTCGGGGACAATGGGTGCTGTGAGTCCCCAAGCACATTCCTAGACAGGACAGACCAAGGGAAGGTTCCAAGATGTCTCTCAAGATGTCAGGGTGATCATAGTTTCCTTAAGCACCTCTGGCTGAAGGCGCAATGGGGCATTCCAGCCATGTTGTCCCTGCCTTAGGTCAAAACAGAGGCTGAGCAGTGCCTCTTGTCTTGGGAAATGAAATCTATTTCATAAGCAGAGATATATAAATAATCCCCAGAGGGTGATGCCCATATTTGCGGAGTTGAGGTCATAGTTTCAAACACAATGGGAGTCCAGGCATGGAGATGATGGGGTTATGTAGAAGTAAAGTCCAGGATGCCGGGGACAATGGGTGCTGCGAGTCCCCAAGTCCATTCCTAGACAGGATAGATCAAGGAAAGGTTCCAAGATGTCTATTGAGATGTCAGGGTGATCATAGTTTCCTTAAGCACCTCTGGCTGAAGGCGCAATGGGGCATTCCAGCCATGTTGTCCCTACCTTAGGTCAAAACAGAGGCTGAGCAGTGCCTTTTGTCTTGAGAAATGAAATCTATTTCATAAGCAGAGATATATAAATAAAAGCCAGCTCACTCTGGGATTGATACTGACCCTGGTGACGCAGCTGGGGATCCCCTTCTTCCGGACTGGAAAGCCCAGAAGCCAACAATCAGCCGCTGTGCATGTTCCTTTGGGTGGAGAGGAATCCCCAGAAGGTGGTGCTGAAGCCAACGCAGACTTTAGGGGGTCAACTCCAAGGAGAGATGACCCTTAGTTCCCACCAAAGAGGGAACGCTACCTTGGCAAGCCTTCAGGGAAGCCTGATTCCAGCAATTTTATTGATATTAATAATTGAAGTGAGACTCTTGCCAAGGCGAAGAAGGGGCACCGAGGTGTCTTTATTAGCGATTCAGCTGAGATCGGATGCATTGCAGGAATAGTTCCACTACAAGCATACCAATACAAGAGTTACAGGCATTTTTATAGGCAAAATACAGGTTTGAAAGTTTCAAAACTCCCTCCCTCTTTGGCTCCTTAGCAAATCAGGGAGAGGGAGGCAGGACGGAAGAGGGGCATTGTTTTGTCCAGCAAAGGTTGATTTCATTAAGAAAGGTTTTCCTGCCTTAGATCTGATAAGGTGTGTCTTCTGATGGATTTTGAGAAGGGAACAAACAGGGACCCCTGGGGTCAGCCTTGCCGCTTTGTGATTCAAAGTGTCCAAAGAAATTTCCTTTGCCTGCCAGACAAAGAGCAAACAAGAGGATGTTTCAGCTTGCTATTGTAAAATGGTTGATGATTTGGTTGGTTTCGAGGAAGCTTGGCTCTCCCTCAGGCATTGTAACAGTCCTTGGTCCCATTTTCTAGGGCAAAAGTTGGGGGGGGGGGGGGCAAGACAAAGGTCAAGCAATATTTCATAGCAAGATACATACATTCAAATCATAAGCATTTCATAGCAACAAAACCCCATCTTTGTCCCACATCCCAAGTATATTTAATAAGAGGATTAATTTTCATGAAGAAGCCTGAAGTCCAATGTTTTAAAAGGTCTTTGAGGAAAGTTCATGAGGGAGAGAGTATGTACTGAAGTCCAAGGCATGCAGGCAGAGAGTCCATGATCATTGGGAAGGCTGGCAGATGAAACCCCAGCTGTGCTGCAACTGAGTCACACTTTGGTCCTTGGGAAACTACAACTCTCACAAAAGGGCAGAAGTCCCAAGATCCAGGCGTTTCCCAAAAGCCTCGTGGGGTCCTGGTTGTTGTCAGTGCCTTGGCAATGTGACCAAGACTTAACCCTTGTTGTGTAGTCTGTGATATCAAGCTCTTTTTGGGGGGCTTTCCCAGCGAGGAAGGCCCCAGAAGACCGCAAAGGGGGTCTTTGACCTTGGTGAGCTGCCAGCAAAAGCCAATCCAAAGCGCAAAATATTAAGAATTAATCCCACCAGAGGCTGAAGAGGTATCCAGCGACCGAAGCGTTTATTTCTGCGATTCAGCTGAAAAGGATGCGTTACAGGGATATTTCCACCATAAGCATACAGTACAGTGATTTTCAGGCATATTTATACAGGCAAAACAAAGGAAACCCGGTTTGAAAATCCCGCCCGCCTTCTGTCAGTTTGCTCGGCCCTGATTGGCTGGCCCTGGAACAGCTGGGAGGAGGTTTGGCCGCTGGTCCCGCCTCTCCTCCAATCGCCAGGCGCTGTCGCCTCCAGGGGGCCAATCAGAGCTTCCATAGCGCCTCCGAGAATTGTCCAATCAGCGGCCAGGAGGCGGGACAAGGCTTGACAGCTCAGAGGGGGCGGAATGCTTGGGAGGCGTTCCGCCAGCTGATTGAGAGCCTTTGTTCTAGAACGGCAGGGTGGCAGACAGGAGAAACAAAGGATTTCCTGATTTCTGATTGCAGATGTGTATAGACATGAAAAGGGGGCTATTGATGGTATTCGGATCTCAACTCTGCAGACAAGGGGATCCTTAATCGCAAAGGAGCTTACACAAATACCATGATTGATTTAATCAGTCCGTTTTCCGGGTGTTGGTTGACCCATCTCTGGCTTATTCGTCTGACTCTGAAAACAAACCTTGAGATAATGGCCAACCCTGATCCATGCAAAATGTCAATATGAATAGGGTTATTCTGAGGAAATGGGATTTCCTCAGCTATATCCTCAGGCCCGGCATGGGGTCTGGTCCTGCTCTCTGTGGGATCCTCCTGTGCCATCTGGGTTCCACACAGGAAACCCATCGTTCACCTCACCCAGGGAGTTGTCCTCAGCGGCAGGAGTGGATTATGGGTCCCACAGTTCGATCTGGGTCTCTTCACTGTGCAGAGGGGACCCCTGGACCTCGACGCCCCCCTCATTTTTAAGGCAGTTAATGGGATAATTTAGACATACACATACATGCGCTCAGGGAAAGGGGAGGGAGGAAGGGCCAGGAAGGAAAAGAGCATCAGAGGGACTGCGTGTGTGAGAGAGAGACTTAACCATAGATGTGGGTGAAATGTCAGGAGGGAATGCTCCTGGAACATCCCTTCCTTAGGTTTTAGGAGAAGGAGGTAAGAGGGAGCAGCAGGATTTCTCTGGGAGATAGAGGAAAGAATTCACAGAATACTGGCTTCTTAGAAGATGGGAGGGGAGGGAGAAGAGAGGGAGAGAGAGAGAGAGAGAGAGAGAGAAAGGATGGGTTCCAGAGACATTTCACAAGCACATGGAACTCTTTGGTGAGGTCTGGTTCTTAGAGAGAAAAGGGGAAAAGCAGAGAGAGAGAGAGAGAGAGAGAGAGAGAGAGAGACCCAGCAAACTTTATTTGGCAAAAGGAAACAGGAGTAGGAAAAAAGGTCCCCCCCCTACACCTCCCTTTGTTTGCAAGAGGAGAGAGGGAGGAGGGGTTTGAAAGCAAAAAGGGGGAGTTGGAGAGTAAAGAGAAAACAAAGGAAAGGCAGGGACATTGGTGACTGCCCCTGAAAAATGGGTTTTGTAGTTGCACAGAAGAGAAGGGGAGAAGAAGAGAGCTCTTGGGTCAGGGAAACCAGGCGAGAGAGAGAGACTTTTGCAAGGCAGCCGAGTCACATCAGTGGCAGGGTCTCTCCTGGTGAGGAGAGACATTGTTTATTATAAATAAACAGGCATTGATGATTCAGCTTTAGAAAGGAAGGGATGTAGTAGCTTGGTGAAGAAGGGAATGAGCAATGCCTCCCTTTTCCATCTGAAGGAAGGAAAAAGGTGGCACAGGAGAAAGCAGGAGAGGAGGAGAGCAAAAAATTTCCCTAGTGCGTTCCCTCAAGGGGCAGGAGGGAAAAAAATAATAGAAGGAGCATATAAATGCAGACATATCATACATGGGGAATAGGGAAATGGGGGGTTGGAAAGGGAAGGAAGGAGTCAGGGAGATTGGGTAAAGGGAAATGGGGATGGGATGGTAGGGGAACAAGCAGTTTTTTTCAAGGAGAGGGAAAAGGGTCTGGAGGGGGTTTCCTGGGGGTTGGGGCTTTGTTACCTTCCCCTTGCATGGTAGGAGTTGGCCACAACTACCCCCCTTCCACCTCCCTCCGGCACATGGCAAAAGACATGAGGCGTAGGCGTGCTCGGTCCACCTGGCCCCCCCACAGCGATCCGACTGCCGTGAGGGGCCACGAGGCTCCACCTTCCAAGGGCCTGGTGGGCCACTTCTTCATGCAGTTTTACCATACTGGCCTGCGTCAACGACGCAACCCTGTTCCATTCCGCCAGTGCTCTTCCTAAAGGTGTATCTGATGGAACGGGACGTTTGATCCTGGAAGAACAGACGCCTATCTCTCAACTACCAGCCCCACAGACCAGTGGTTAATCAGGGAAGCCCCCCCAACCGTAAGGCAGGCCAGAACCTGAAAGGTGCCTGGATAGGAGAGCTCGGGGCGATCAGCACTTGACAGCTAGGTGGTCCCAAAAGGGGAGGACTCCCTTTCCCACGTAGCCCCCGCCAAGTCCGCAAAAGCGAGCTGAATTGCAATTCCGGGCCTCAAACGCCTAGGTGTTCGCTGCCCCCCGCCAGGAATTTGTTACCGAGATCTAGAGAATCCCTCCCCAGTGGGCCGACTCCGAAGCTGGTTCGGAAAGCCTAGAATCTCCTCCCACCTGACGATCACAAAAGGGCAGCCCACGGTTGCTTCTCTTACCCGTCCGGACGTTTTCCTTTCCCCCTTCCGCGTCAGTCACTCCTCTTCCAGGAAGTCCTTGGATCAAGGCTTCCCTGGCGCTCCTTTGTGCCGAAACTCTAGGTCAGAGCTTGGGAGGAAGTGGCTGTGGGAGAATTTGTAGTTTTGTCAAGAAGGAGAGTCCAAATTAAGAGAGGCGCCTCTTTTCCCAAGCCGTTCCTCCTTTGCTGCTGGCCCAAAGAATCAGACCAAGGCGCCTGCTTGAAAATTTAGGCTATAATTTAGTCTGGGCCTCAAGCAGGGTCCCTTCGTGGTAAAGCCAAATGATATCAAGCTCTTTTTGGGGGGCTTTCCCAGCGAGGAAGGCCCCAGAAGACCGCAAAGGGGGTCTTTGACCTTGGTGAGCTGCCAGCAAAAGCCAATCCAAAGCGCAAAATATTAAGAATTAATCCCACCAGAGGCTGAAGAGGTATCCAGCGACCGAAGCGTTTATTTCTGCGATTCAGCTGAAAAGGATGCGTTACAGGGATATTTCCACCATAAGCATACAGTACAGTGATTTTCAGGCATATTTATACAGGCAAAACAAAGGAAACCCGGTTTGAAAATCCCGCCCGCCTTCTGTCAGTTTGCTCGGCCCTGATTGGCTGGCCCTGGAACAGCTGGGAGGAGGCTTGGCCGCTGGTCCCGCCTCTCCTCCAATCGCCAGGCACTGTCGCCTCCAGGGGGCCAATCAGAGCTTCCATAGCGCCTCCGAGAATTGTCCAATCAGCGGCCAGGAGGCGGGACAAGGCTTGACAGCTCAGAGGGGGCGGAATGCTTGGGAGGCGTTCCGCCAGCTGATTGAGAGCCTTTGTTCTAGAACGGCAGGGTGGCAGACAGGAGAAACAAAGGATTTCCTGATTTCTGATTGCAGATGTGTATAGACATGAAAAGGGGGCTATTGATGGTATTTCTGGTGCCCTTGCCCTTTGCAGAACTATAAGTTACTATCCCTTACTTTGGGGGGGGGGGTGCTCGACATCATTAGTTGTAGTTTCCCACGGTCTTCAGCCTTCCTTACCAGATTGGAGGGGCCTCGTTGAACTGCAACTCCCAGGATCCCATAGCGTTGTGCCATGAAAGTTCAAATGGAATCATAGAATCATAGAATCAAAGAGTTGGAAAAGACCTCCTGGGCCATCCGGTCCAACCCCATTCTGCCAAGAAGCAGGAATATTGCACTCAAATCACCCCTGACAGATGGCCATCCAGCCATGGCCCTGGTTTTCATGTTGTATATAATTGTGTGGTTTCTTCTATGTTGTCTTTTCAGTCCTTGCAAAAGAGAACCCTGGATGTCTATGAAGAGATCAAGCATCTCAAATGACAGATCAAACCATCGCTCCCTCTTCTACTTTGAGTGTGGATTTTCCCATTCAGGTAACATCCGTTCTCCCTTGACTGCAAGACGGATTCAATGCCCTCCACTGAAAACACCTAATTATGGGTATGTCCACACCATAGGATGAATGCAGTTTGACACCCCTTGGACTATGTATTGTCAAAGGCTTTCATGGCCGGAATCACTGGGTTGTTGTAGGTTTTTTCGGGCTATATGGCCATGGTCTGGAGGCATTCTCTCCTGACGTTTCGCCTGCATCTATGGCAAGCATCCTCAGAGGTAGTGAGGTCTGTTGGAACTAGGAAAAAGGGTTTATATATCTGTGGAATGACCAGGGTGGGACAAAGGACTCTTATCTGCTGGACCTAGGTGGGAATGTTTCAACTGACCACCTTGATTGAATCAAGGAACATGAAAGGCACTGCAGACTACTTCAACCAGAGAAGTCAGCCAGAGCAGAGCACCTGAAGAACCAACCTGGACACAGCATATTATTTGAGAACACAGAAATGCTGGACCACACCAACAACCACCATGTCAGACTACACAGAGAAGCCATTGAAATCCACAAGCATGTGGACAATTTCAACAGAAAGGAGGAAACCATGAGAATGAACAAGATCTGGCTACTAGTATTAAAAAACTCTAAAATTACAACAGCACAACAAGAGAGGAAACAAACAAGGACATCTAATCACCTCTCAACAAAAGTTTGCTCCAGGCACTGCCAGGCAATCAAATGCTAATCAAGGTGGTCAGTTGAAACATTCACACCTAGCTCCAGCAGACAAGAGTCCTTTGTCCCACCCTGGTCATTCCACAGATATATAAACCCATTTTCCTATTTCCAACAGACCTCACTACCGCTGAGGATGCTTGCCATAGATGCAGGCGAAACATCAGGAGAAAATGCCTCTAGACCATGGCCATATAGCCCGAAAAAATCTACAACAACCCACCCCTTGGACTGCTTGCGGCTCAAGGCTATGGCATCCTAGAAGTTGTGGTTTTGCAAGTTCTTTTGCCTTCTCTGCCAAAGAGTGCCAGACTTCAGTTTCCAGGATTCCAAAGCACGGAGCCAAGGCAGTTAAGGTGGTATCAAACTGCAGTCCTTCTATGGTGTTAGATACACCTCCTAGCTTCTCTTCTATGTATTTGTATTTTGCAGTGTGTGCAAAATGATGACAATCGATATCTCTTCTGTGGGAAGGTAACAGCGCTCCATGTTGTCATGCTGGCCTCATGCCTAGGAGGTGCCTATGGACAACGCCGGCTCTTCAGCTTAGAAATGGAGATGAGCACACACACGCACACCCTCAAGAGTCCAACTCGACTAGACTTCATGTCGGGGAAAATCTTTACCTTTATCTTTTACTGCTACTATATCCCTTATTAATATCTTGTTGAAGCTGTTTGCAATTTATAATGTAGATTTCAAAGTATGTATGTATGTATGTTTAAAACACAGTAGCTATATTCCTAGTGTAATGTATTCCTGTATGTTGTAAGGTAACAACATTCCTAGAGAGGTCATAAATCAAGTGTATAGAACAAATGGAGGCAGCATCGTACGTCATACGTCACTCTGGAATGCAAGAGGTGTGGACTAGTACTGATAACAGTTTGTGTGTTCCCAATGTTACACTCGGACAGTAAAGAAGCAAGCTTACAATGTGTTAAGTAGCTTCTGATGTATATAGCTGTAAAATAAAGTAGTTTATAGCCTAAGGTGGCTGTGATTGATCTGTTCCTGCTTTGCTGTGCTGTCGATACCACTGACATATCTCATCCGTATCCAGGCCCTGCTTACCCTGCCAGCTCTGTTAACATCTTTGATAATAATCAACATTCCCTAAGGAATTTTGTCAGTTCTGGGAAACTGATGCTTCTGTTTGATGCTTTGCTCTATGTTGATATAATTTATCATGCCGCATTATCACAGGATGTCTGCACCCGACACCACTGGAGAAATTACACTGCTTAGCCGGGATTGCACCACCTGACATCCACCGGGAAGTGGCAGCCAATAGTGAAAGGACCAAGGCAGAGACATCTCCAGCTCATCCCCTTTTTGGGTATCAGCCAGCACATCAACGACTTAAATCTAGAAATAGTTTTCTAAGATCTACAGAGACACTCGTTGGAACAGCAAGCAAGCGAGAGTCCAAAAGTGGCAGGCTCAAACCCAGAACCTCAATCCATGGCTGATACCAAATGAGAGACTCCCCCCTGGGCTCACAGAAGACTGGGCGACTTGGAAGGCGCTAAACAGACTGCGCTCTGGCACCACGAGATGGAGAGCCAACCTTCAGAAATGGGGCCACAAAGTGGAATCCACGACATGCGAGTGTGGAGAAGAGCAAACCACTGACCACCTGCTGCAATGCAACCTGAGCCCTGCCACATGATACACCATGGAGGACCTTCTTGCAGCAACACCAGAGGCACTCCAAGGGGCCAGGTACTGCTCAAAAGACATGTAATCAACTACCAAGCTTGCAAACTTTGTGTTTTGTCTGTCTGTCTGTTTGCTTGTTTGTTTTGTTAAAAATGTAATATAACTGTCTGGTTGCTCCTGACACGATAAATAAACTATGCGGATCTTTGTTGCCAGTGTGATGTCTCTACTCTTTACTATTTTATCGAGGCTGGACATTGCTCTCCTCCCAAGAAGGAAGCGTCTTCTGATTTCCTGGCCACAGTCTGCGTCTGCACTCATCTTTGCGCCTAGAAATACAAACCCTGTCACGGCCTCCATGTTTTCTCCCTCTATTTCCCAGCTGTCAATCATTCTTGTTGCCATCATCTTGGTTTTTTTTATGTTTAGCTGCAACTCAGCTTTTGTGCTTTCTTCTTTCACCTTGGTTAGAAGGCTCCTCAGCTCCTCCTCGCTTTCGGCCATCAAAATGGTATCATCTGCATATCATAGAATCCTAGAATCCAAGAGTTGGAAGAGACCTCCTGGGCCATCTTCCAGTCCAACCCCATTCTGCCAAGAAGCAGGAATATTGCATTCAAATCACCCCTGACAGATGGCCATCCAGCCTCTGTTTAAAAGCTTCCAAAGAAGGAGCCTCCACCACACTCCAGGGCAGAGAGTTCCACTGCTGAACGGCTCTCACAGTCAGGAAGTTCTTCCTCATGTTCAGATGGAATCTCCTTTCTTGTAGTTTGAAGCCATATCTAAGGTTGTTAATGTTTCTTCCAGCAATCTTAACCCCAGCCTTGCATTCGTCGAGCCCTGCACATCACATGATGTGTTCTACATACAAGTTGAATAGGTTGGGGGAAAGTATACAACTCTGCCATACGCCTTTCCCAATCTTGAACCCATCTGCTGTTCTGTGGTCAGTTCTGACTGTGGCTCCTTGGTCCTTGTACAGATTCCTGAGGAGAGAGGGAAGGGGGCTTGGGATGCCCATCCCTCCAAGAACTTGCCACCATTTATGATGATCCACACAGTCAAAGGCTTTAAAAGAGTCAATGAAGCAGAAATAGAGGTTTTTCTGAAACTCCCTGCCTTTCTCCATTCTCCAGCATCCGGATATTGGCAATCTGGTCTCTGGTTCCTCTGCCTTTTCTAAACCCAGGTTGTCCATCTGGCCACTCTCTCTCCATGTCTTGCTGGAGTCTTCCTTATCAACTTGACAACTTGACAACTTCTAGATGTCAAGCTATAATTTGTTTTTATATGTTGGGTTATTATTTTTGGCTATTATATGTGTGTATTTGTTGTTATGTATTGGTTGTTGCGTTCAGACATTGAATGTTTGCCTTTTTTGTGATTGGAATCCATCCTGATTCCTTTCGGGGAGATAGGGCAGAATATAAATAAATTATTATGATTATTTTACTGACACAAAAGCACCGTACATCACAGCAAACGAGATCTCTCTGCTGGATTTCGTATGACAAAATCACAAGTCAAACCCTTTCCAAGCGTCTAGGACTGTGTGATGTATTTTTGAGTGATGCATGGAGATCCAAGACAGGTGACCTTTTTTGCTGTTGACAGATCGTGATTTTGTCAATGTTTATTGTTTCCAAATGCCGGCTGAGATCTTTTGGCATGGCACCCAGTGTGCCCATGACCACTGGGACTACCTGGACTGGTTGATGCCCTCAGAGCCTTTGCAGTTCGATTTTGAGGTCCTGAGAACAGCTGAGTTTTTCCTGTTGTTTTCCCTCAATGAGACCGTCACCTGGAATGGTGACATCAATCATCCAAACATTTTCCTTTTCCACAATCGTGATGTCTACCCTAGCTAGTAAAATTAACATAAAAATGGCTACTCTAAGTTTGGCTGATATCCGAACAGAGGGTGGGCCGGAGATGTCACAGCCTTTTTCTTTTCATTACTGGATGCTACTTCTGGTCGGATGTCAGGTGGGGCAATACCAGCTAAACAGTATAACTTCTCCAGTGGTGTAGGGTGTAGGCACCCCGTGATAATGCGACATGTCTCATTAAGAGCCATATCCACTGTTTTAGCATGGTGAGATGTGTTCCACACTGGGCATGCATACTCAGCAGCAGAATAGCAAAGCGCAAGTGCAGATGTCTTTACTGTGTCTGGTTGTGATCCCAGGTTGTGCCAGTCTGCTTTTGTATGATATTGTTTCTAGCACCCACTTTTTGCTTGATATTCAGGCAATGCTTCTTGTAGGTCAGAGCACGGTCCAAGAGTGACTCCCAGGTGTTTGGATGTGCTGCAATGCTTTGGCATTCAGTGGGATTCCTTCCCAGGTCATCCTAAGAGCTCGAGATGCTTGTCTCTTCTTGAGGTGAAAAGTGTCACTGGCATCGGCCGCACAGCAAGGCAGGAAACACACTCAATCACAGCCGGCTTAGGCTATAAACTACTTTATTTTACAACTATATACATTAGGAACCTACTTAACTCTAAGCACATCGTAAATCTGCTTCTACACCGCCCGATGGTCACATCGCGAACACATGAGCTGCTGTTATCAGTACTAGTCCACACCTCCTGCATTCCAGAGTAACGTATGACACACGACACACAATGCTGCATCCATTTGCTCTATACACTTGATTTATGACCTCTCTAGGAATGCCGCTCCCTCCATGGTTCAGTTAGCTCTTTCCACACAGGAATACACTATAGCACATAGCTACTGCATTTTAAACATACATACTTTGAAATCTGCATTATACATTGCAAACAGTTCCAACAAAAAGCACATGTCTGCATTTTTTATGGATTAGGAATCTGCTCGTTTCCTCTGTAATAGGCAGTAAGAGCACCTAAAGCAGTGTTCCTCAACGTGGGGGTTGGGACCCCTGGAGGGGTCATGAAGGGGTGTCAGAGGGGTCGTCAATGACCATCAGAAAACACAGTATTTGCTGTAGGTCATGTGGGTTCTGTGTGGGAAGTTTTACCCAATTCTATCATTAGTGGGGTGAACTATACATCCCAAAACTACTAAATCCCCAAACTCCACCATTATTCACATTTGGGCATATTGAGTATCCATGCACAGTTTGGTCCAGATCCATCATTGTTTGAGTCCGCAGTGCTCTCTGGATGTAGGTGAACTACAACTCCAAAACTCAAGGTCAATGCCCACCAAACCTTCCCAGTATTTTCTGTTGGTCAGGGGAGGTCTGTGTGCCAAGTTTGTTTCAATGCTATCGTTGGTGGAGTTCAGAATGCTTTTTGATTGTACATGAATTAAAATACATCCTGCATATCAGATATGCACATTACAATTCATAACAGCAGCACAATTACAGTTATGTAGCAACAAAATAATGTTATGGTTGGGGGTCACCACACCACAAGGAACTGTATTAAGGGGTCGCGGCATTAGGAAGGTTGAGAAACACTGACCTAAAGCTTCAGAAAGCTTCTGTTCAACCATGTCAAAGCTCACTGCATGAAGGTACAAGTGTAAAAGCATAATCATAGGCTTGGGCGATCAAGGAAAAATTTGGTTCTAAACTCGTTTCGTTTATAGGGAGCACTGGTGTTTCGGTTTTTTTTTACTTACAAAATTTCCAATTTCAAAAATTCAAAATTTACAAAATTTTGTTAATTACGAATCGATTCATTAATGAGGTGGGCGTGGCCTCACCGGCTCCTCCTGGAGGCCACGCCCACCTCATCCCCCTGTCACCCATCGCTCTTTGCAGGCAGCAAGGGCAGGGGAAATGTAAGATTTCTAAAGCAATCTTACAGTTCCCCTGCCCTTGCTGCCTGCAAAGGGCAATGGATGGCTGGGGGGCGTGGCCTCGCCGGCTCCTCCTGGAGGCCACGCCCACCTTGCAAAGCCGGCCTCGCAAAGCCAGCGGATGCAAAGAGGGAGGAGGTGGGGTGGGAAACAGCTGTTCCTCAAGGTCACGCCCCCTGCTTCTAATTACGATTCACTGGCGGATCGTAAGGAAGATGGCGGACACAACCTTCGATATGGGCAAAACACTTCCAGGTTGCTGAAACACGTCAATATCGCTTCTAATTATTAAAAAATAACGAAATTAAAACGAATAACGAAAATAACGACTTGGATCGCCCAAGCCTAATAATCAGGTGTTTTTATACACAAGAACTCTCATGCATTAACATGGTTACATTTTGAAAACTCCCTCCCTTCCCTTGATTGGCCAGCGCAGAGAAGCCAGCCGGTGTCCACAAAGGCACCATCAAGGCAAAGTCCCGTGAAACATGGAAAAGTCCTGAAACCATGAACATGAAAACATGAAAACTGTAAGATAATCCAGGCAAACAAATGCAAGCCCCTTGGCGAAGATGAGAAGTTGCTCTGACACAGGATTGCTCTCAGACATCCTGTTTAATGCCCTTTACAAACATGAAGGTGTTTGGTTCTTGTGGGTTTTTTCGGGCTATGGAGCCATGTTCTAGAGGCATTTCTCCTGACGTTTCGCCTGCATCTATGGCAAGCATCCTCAGAGGTTGTGAGGTCTGTTGGAATTAGGACAATGGGTTTATATATCTGTGGAATGGCTGGGGTGGGGCAAAGAGCTCTTGTCTGCTGGAGCTAGGTGTGAATGTTTCAGCTGATCACCTTGATTAGCATTTGAAGGCCTGCCTGAGCCTGGGAAAATCTGTTGCTGGGAGGTGTTAATCTGTGCCTGGTTTTTTCCTCTCTGTTGTTTAGCTGTTATAATTTTAGAGTTTTTTAATACTGGTAGCCAGATTTTGTTCATTTTCATTTAAAAAACTCTAAAAAATCTCACATTGTTGGCTCATGTTTAACTTGTTGTCCATGAGGACTCCAAGATCTTTTTCACATGTCCTTAAAAATTATTATTATTATTATTATTATTATTAAACTTTATTTGTATCCCGCTAGCATCTCCTGAAGGACTCGATGCAGCTTACATAGGCCAAGGCCTCAAAACACAACACAACAATACAACGCCTAAAGCAAATTAAAAACAGTTACGCAATATTAACAAGGAGCAATAAACAATACATCAAGACACTATAAAACTGGGCTGGGCCAGAGTAATGGGTACAAGATTAAAAGTGCTGATGTGGCAGGAGGTATACGAGGATTATAGGGCAAGTGCAATGTGCGGTGTGCAGCGATCTTAGTTCTATTAAAGTGCTTCTGGGACTTGGTATTGGAGATTCCTAATCTGGGAAGGCACATCAGAACAGCCAGGTCTTCGAGTTCTTTCTAAAGACTGCCAATGTAGGGGCCTGTCTAAGATCTTTAGGGAGGGTGCTCCAGAGTCGGGGGGCCACCATGGAAAAGGCCCTGTCTCGTGTCCCCACCAAGCGCGCCTGCAACGCAGGCGGAATCACAAGCAGGGCCTCTCCGGATGAACGAAGTGCGCGCGTGGGTTCATAAACGGAGAT
Source organism: Anolis sagrei (assembly GCF_037176765.1). Lineage (NCBI taxonomy): Eukaryota > Metazoa > Chordata > Lepidosauria > Squamata > Anolidae > Anolis > Anolis sagrei. Next base: position 108,318,924 of record NC_090034.1, read on the forward strand.
GCGGTCACGCAGGTAGGCTGGTCCCAAACCGTTCAGGGCTTTGTAGGTGAGCACCTGCACCTTGAATTGGGCTCTGAAAATAAACGGCAGCCAGTGGAGCTCCTTGAACAGGAGGGTTGACCTCTCTCTGTAAGGGGCCCCAGTTAACATCCTGGCTGCTGCCCGTTGGACCAGTTGGAATTTCCGAGCCGTTTTCAAGGGCAACCCCACGTAGAGCGCATTGCAGTAGTCCAATCTAGAGGTGACCAAGGCATGGACCACCCCGGCCAGGTCAGCCTTTGCGAGGTACGGTCGCAGCTGGTGCACGAGTCTCAGAGGCTTTCTTAGAAACAGAGCTGTTTACTGTAAAAACCTGTGCAGGAAAGAAAACTAAGAGCAGGAAGCAAGGCCAACATAAAAATGGGCGTGGAGCAGCAGCCCATAAAAGGCTTTGATGTTGGAAGCAGAAGAGCTGTGAGCTGCTTCAAGAGCCTCTCTGTCGACAAGGCAGAGCGGTCTGGGTGCCACGGGCAAACCACCAAGTGCCCAGCCCCTTCGTAGAGGGAACTAGGGCCATCTGTTTAAGAAGAAGGTAGGTGAGACCCAGAGGCGGCCCTAGGTAATTTTCAATGGCAAGCAAACAGTATTTTGCCCCCCCCCCCCCCACCAATCACTGATATGTATTTTCTGTTTGTCGTGGGAGTTCTGTGTGCCATATTTGTTCAATTCCATCATTGGTGGAGTTCAGAATGCTCTTTGATTGTAGGTGAACTATACATCCCAGTAACTACAACTCGCATATGTCAAGGTCTATTTCCCCCCAAGAGCGCCTCAAGAGCACCCCTGGGCAAAATCAACTATACTGCGAATGCTTACTTTGCGTAATGGGTTGAGCCGCCCCTGGTGAGACCCATCCCAGCACTTGCTGACTTAGGTGGACGGGGAGCTCAGCAGCTTGTCTTCATATGGCATTGGGACTGCAATGTCCAGCAGCCCTCTTCCTGGCAGAGTCATCAACCAGGGGGACTCAATGCTCCCATCTGTTTGTTAAGGGGAGGATCTGGCTTTGAGGTCTGGATGCCAGAAATGAAAGAGAAAAGATAGACATATTTAATTTCCAAGCAGGTACTGCCAGCTGCGTGGGAGGTGGTTGTGGCTCCTGGGTCTTCATTCCAGAGACCAGAAGAGTCTCTGCTGCCAGCCCGGTAGGACATGACCCCCTTCCTCTTGTAGGTCCCTCACCCTCAGCCAGCTCTTCCTCAGCCTTTCTTTGCCAAGTGCTATGGAGGCCCCAATGTGCCTGATAGAGAGCAATGACGGAGAGGAGCTTCGGATCAACCGGGAGGCCCTGCAGATTCTGCAGCGCATCCGTCATCCGGTGGTGGTGGTGTCCATCGTGGGGCTCTACCGGACGGGCAAGTCCTACCTCATGAACCGCCTGGCCGGGAAGAGAACAGGTGAGGAAATGGGGTAGGAGGTCTTCACAGGGTGCCCTTGTGGCCCCTTGGTCCCCTTGGCATCGAGGTGCCCAGTGCTCCTCCTGTGCCTTCGTCAGAATTTAAGACACAACTACAGACCTCGTTTTTCCTGCAGTCAATTTTAACCGGCATTTTACACATATGTATTTCTTGTATGTATTTTAATTGTGCTTTGTTTTACCTCACTGTTTCAACAGTGTTGTAACTTGCCTCGAGTTACAAGGAGGGTTGTGTAATACATGAAAAGTACCATATATGCTCCAGTACAAGCCGAGTTTTTCAGCCCTTTTTTTAGACAGAAAAAGCTCCCCTCAGCTTATACTCAAGTCAAAGTTATTTATTATTTTATTCTGTTATTATTATTATATTTATTACTTCACTCTATTATTATTATTACATTTAAAATATTTTACTCCATTATTATATTGATTATTTTACTCTATTATTGTTATTATTACATTTCCATTATTTTACTCTATTATTATCACTATTACATTTTTTATTTTACTCATTTATTATTATTATTATTATTATTATTATTATTACATTTATTATTTTACTCTATTATTATCACTATTACATTTTTTATTTTACTCATTTATTATTATTATTATTATTATTATTACATTTATTATTTTACTCTATTATTATCACTATTACATTTTTTATTTTACTCATTTATTATTATTATTATTATTATTACATTTATTATTTTACTCTATTATTATCACTATTACATTTTTTATTTTACTCATTTATTATTATTATTATTATTATTACATTTATTATTTTACTCATTTATTATTATTATTATTATTATTATTACATTTCCATTATTTTACTCTATTATTATCACTATTACATTTTTTATTTTACTCATTTATTATTATTATTATTATTGTTATTATTATTACATTTCCATTATTTTACTCTATTATTATCACTATTACATTTTTTATTTTACTCATTTATTATTATTATTATTATTATTATTATTACATTTCCATTATTTTACTCTATTATTATCACTATTACATTTTTTATTTTACTCATTTATTATTATTATTATTATTATTATTATTATTATTATTACATTTCCATTATTTTACTCTATTATTATCACTATTACATTTTTTATTTTACTCATTTATTATTATTATTATTATTACATTTATTATTTTACTCATTTATTATTATTATTATTATTATTATTATTATTATTATTACATTTACATTATTTTACTCTATTATTATCACTATTACATTTTTTATTTTACTCATTTATTATTATTATTATTATTATTATTACATTTTTTATTTTACTCATTTATTATTATTATTATTATTACATTTCCATTATTTTACTCTATTATTATCACTATTACATTTTTTATTTTACTCATTTATTATTATTATTATTATTATTATTATTATTACATTTCCATTATTTTACTCTATTATTATCACTATTACATTTTTTATTTTACTCATTTATTATTATTATTATTATTACATTTTTTATTTTACTCATTTATTATTATTATTATTATTATTATTACATTTCCATTATTTTACTCTATTATTATCACTATTACATTTTTTATTTTACTCATTTATTATTATTATTATTATTATTATTATTATTATTATTATTACATTTCCATTATTTTACTCTATTATTATTGGAAGGATACGTAAGCACATTGACATTGAAGAAGGTCAGAATAACAGTTTAATCAGAATTGGACCATCTTATCTTAAATTACAATGTTATGTAAATATTCAAAAACATTTAGCCTACAGATGCCTCAGTTAATGCAATTTTATTGCCATCTATTTTCATTTTGAAATATACCAATAGCTGCTGCATTTCCCACCCTCGGCTTAGACTTGAGTCGATACGTTTTCCCAGTTTTTTGTGGTAAAAGTCACTATTTAACATTATTTAATCTTGAAGAATCCCCCGTTCCTGGTTTGAAGGTGTTGCATTGTTCCCTCGCTACTTCGCGGTTCGCTTCTTGCGGACTCGCTGTTTCGCGTTTTTTTAAAAAAATGAATTTAAAATATTTATTTATCATTTATTTCGTGCATTTCTACCCCGCCCTTCTCAACCCCCAAGGGGGGATTCAGGGCGGCTTACAAAGGCACAATTCGATGCCAGCATAAACATAACAATGGATAAAACATGTAAACAGCAATTATAACAATTAAGACAGTCAGTTTATACATCAAAATCAATAAAAACAATCTAATGCTCAGCGTTCGCCATCTCAGAGTCCGCAAATTCATTCCACATTGTCAAGTACTCTCAATTGTGGTCATCATTGTCCTTATCTAACCGCCAGATTGCCCGAAAGCCTGGTCCCACAACCATGTTTTTAATTTCCTTCTGAAAGAGAGGAAGGATGTCGATGACCTAATTTCCCTGGGGAGTGAATTCCACAGGTGAGGGGCCACCACTGAAAAGGCCCTGCTCCTCGTCCCCACCAATCTCACTTGTGATAGAGGTGGGATCGAGAGCAGGGCCTCCTCAGATGATCTCAAACTCTGGGGTGAGACGTAGAGGGAGATGCGTTCGGACAGATACGCTGGACCGGAGCCGTATAGGGTTTTGTAGGTAAAAACCAGCACTTTGAATTGTGCTCGGAACTGGATCGGCAGCCAGTGGAGCTGACATAACAGAGGGGTGGTATGCTCCCTGTATGATGCTCCGGTGAGTAATCTGACTGCTGCCCACAGGACTAATTGAAGTTTCCGAACAGTCTTCAAATACAGTACTGAGGGAAGTAGTGAGGAAACACTGGAGGAGGAAGGAGAGGCAGATTGATGGATGGATCTCTGTGTAGGCTCAGCTTCCTCAACATCTTCACCCTCTTCCTCCTTGGTGTGGCCTGGATCCAGCCCGAGCGGAAAGCCTGGGTTGGTGGCAGCAGTAGCAGTGTAGGCTCAGCCTCCTTGCCCTCTTTATCTTCTCCTCCTCCTCAGCACTGCCACGCAGGCTGGGTGCGAGCTTGAGGTGGAGGGAAAGCAGCATCCAGTCAATGGCCAATCCCAGCTTGAGATCATTGCCGGCCGGAGAGAAATCTCTCTCCCTCTCCTCTCTTTTTCTCTTTTTTGCCCACGCCTGGAAGGAACAGTGGGTGCGTGCTCCAAAGAGAGAGACTGATTGATTGAGAGAGGAGGGTGGATGGGGGGCATACGTATACGTATGTATACTGTACATATACCGTATAGCATCCCTACTTTGCGGATTTTCATTTATTGCAGGTGGTCCTGGAAAGCAACCCCCGCGATAAGTGAGAGAACACAGTATTTCCTGTTTAACTAAAAGGATTTGTTCTACTCCAGAAACTTTGTTTTTGTTGCTACTGCAAACTAGTTTGAATTGTTTGAGACCCAATGATGAGCTACTCCTCTCGACCTCCGAAGAGGGACTCAGGCCGGCTAACAGCAGAGGGTTAAAATACAATAAGATAAACCACAGTAAACATCATAATACAATAGTACAAAAATATATTAAAATACAATTATACAACTTACAAAAGTCAGTTCATTAGAATAAATCATAAATTTATCGCCATCTGCCCGTGTGGTCAGTAGGCCTGGGTAACAACGGAAAAATTTGTTTCTAAAATCAATTCGTTTTTTGGGGTTTTTTGCGTTTCGATATTTAAAATATTTCCGAAATTTTAATTTTAAAAAGTTCGATATTTACGAAATTTCGTAAATGTAAAAAAATTACAAAACAATAACGAATCGATTTCTGAAACAATAACGAATCGATTCGTTAATGGCGGACGCGACCGCGCAATACGCTAAAAAACCTCCAAATGGGACAGGGGGAACTTCTGAAGCTTAATTAAACCAAAAACAACTATAAAAACCCTTAGAAAACCAAAAACAACTATAAAACTTGCCCCAGACATGCGGAAATAATAACGAAATGACCTCAAAACGATAACGAAACGAATACAATAACGAAATACAAAACATTTACGAAACGATTTAAAAATTCGTTTTTTTAAAAAATTGATCCAGACTGGTTCGTTATTGTTTCGTAATTGGAAAATTAACGAATTTTTTAACGAATTACGAAATTAACGAATGAAACCGCCCAGCCCTAGTGGTCAGCAGTCATTGACTCAATCATCATTCTGCAAATGCAGTATTCCAAAGCCATGTTTTTACCAGCTTTCTAAAAATCAGGAGAGAAGGGACAGATCTAATCTCCATCAGGAGGGAGTTCCAGAGCCGAGGGGCCACCACCGAGAAGGCCCTGTCCCTCATTCCCACCAATCGCGATTGCGAAAGAGGTGGGACCGAGAGCAGGGCCCCTCCAGAAGATCTTAGTAACTAGAGCTGAATATGCTACAGGATGATGTCCCTCATGCAAAAGCAAAGTTTTTGCAGTTGAACAAACTTTTCCCATGTTTTGGTGGTAGAATCAATTAGGAAATCATGACATTTATAACCCAGGAACAAAAATCATAGTGTTACATCTTGTAAAGTTGTTGTAGTAAGCCTTGCCCTGTATGGAGGGGAACCCTCCTTTTGTCTCTCGCCAATCTTCCTTCTGGCACAGGTTTCTCCCTGGGGTGTGAGATGCAGGCCAACACCAAGGGCATCTGGATGTGGTGCCTCCCGTATCCGGATCGGAAGGACCAGACTCTGGTGCTGCTGGACACGGAGGGCCTGGGCGACGTGGATAAGGTGGTCATGGAGGGGGGGCTGCGGGGAGTGTATGTGTGTGCTTTGAACCCTCTTGGAAACTACTGGCCACCAAGATCTGGCTCCCTGTGAGGAGGTCCTCAGGTAGACCCCAGCCCCTTAATGGGAGTTGTGTCAACACTGGCAAACTCCTTGCAGGAATCGCTTCGCTCTTGATTGACAGCAGGTCTCTTTTATTACTATTATTAAACTTTATTTGTACCCCGCTAGCATCTCCCGAAGGACTCGGTGCGGCTTCAAAGGCCAAGGCCTCAGCATAACAACAACAAACAATAACAATGCAAGCAAATTAAAAACGTAAGCAATAACAGAAACAAAACATTACATTATTACACAATAAAACCAGGGCCGGGCCAAGGATGGGTACAGGTTAAAAGTGTTGGGTGTGTGAGGTGGTATGTTGGAGTTCTGAGCAAGTGCAATGTGCCATGTGCCATGCATCAATAGGAGCATAGTGTCTAGATCTAAGGAAGTAATGCTCCCCATGCTCTATTCTGCTTTGGTTAGACCACTTTACCTGGAATATTGTGTCCAATTCTGGGCACCACAATTCAAGAGAGATATTGACTCTAAGCTGGAATGTGTCCAGAGGAGGGCGACTCAAATGATCAAGGGTCTGGAGAACAAGCCCTATGAGGAGCGGCTTAGGGAACTGGGCATGTTTAGCCTGAAGAAGAGAAGGCTGAGAGGAGATATGATAGCCATGTATAAATATGTGAGAGGAAGCCACAGGGAGGAGGAGGGAGCAAGCTTCCTTTCTGCTTCCTTGGAGACTAGGACGCAATGGAACAATGGCTTCAAACTACAAGAGAGGAGATTCCATCTGAACATTAGGAAGAACTTCCTGACTGTGAGAGCCGTTCAGCAGTGGAACTCTGTTGTTGACTGTTGGTGTGATAATTATATTTTTTTTCACTGATAAAACAAGCAACAACTATAAAACTTGCACCAGACATGCGGAAATAATAACGAAACGATTTCAAAACAATTTCGAAACAATTACGAAACAATTACGAAACAAATTAAAAAATTCGTTTCGATTTTTAGTTGCTCCTGAATGGTTCAATATCGCTTCGTTATCAAAAAAAATAACGAATTAATAATGAATTACGAAATTAACGAATGAAACCGCCCAGCCCTAGTAGTATGCTCCCTGTATCCCACTTGTGTTAGTATTCTGGCTGCCGCCCGCTGGACCAGTTGGAGCTTCCAGGCAGTCTTCAGAGGCAACCCCACGTAGAGAGCATTGCAGTAATCTAAACAGGATGTAACCAAAGCATGGACCACCGTGGCCAAGTCAGACTTCCCAAGGTACGGCCGCATAACACCAAAACATCAAAACACCAAAATGCCAAAACTTCTTTCCCTAAGCACAAAGCCAAGGACCAGATCTCTGTTTTCCATACAGCAGAACCTGACTTCCTGCACAAAATCTAAGACCCCAAAAGTGGACTTCTTCCAAAGTGACCAGAACTATGCTTTCCCATAGCATATCTGTCACTCTCCTTAGGTACACTATCTCTCTCCTTCCCATGGAGCAGAGCATGGCGGATGAACCAGACTCCTCAGGTCTGCCACACTTTGAGTATTATTAGACCGAGTCTTTTATAGGAATATTCTGCTGATGTCATCCCAAAGTTGTAAATGAATGATAGACGTCTTCCATCCTGGCTCCATCTCAGTTTCCTGGCCAGATGTTGATCTTCTTGATTGGTGTTGATCTGATGTTGACTTCCTTCTTAACATAAGGAAGGTTGCAACCATTTCTGTTATCACTGTCCCATTCTTATCAGAGATTACTTTTCAGATCTCATTAGCAGGTTTTATCCACATTCCAGTAAGCAGGTAGTTACTCATTCCAGGCCTTAATGTTATACTGATGTTTCCAAAATTATTAACTTCAACCACACATCCTTCCATTCATTCCCACGCATCATATTAAATTCATATTTGTCAAATCTGCACATTGAATTTCTTGTGACACACATACAGTACAACATAAGTCAAAATGAACCAGCTGTTAAAAAGTTTCCAATCCAGATCCAATACCTGCATCACCCCTACAGTTTACCTCAATCAACTTTAAATGTGCAATTCTCAGCTGTGTTGCTTTAAATAGGAAAAGGACTGTTCTATATGTTATTTTAGCAATACAAATGTAGTTTTAATATACGGATCCCAATGTGTTTTTTTTAAAATAATGTATGGCCCAGGAGATTGGTTTCTCTCTTTCTTGTACAAGTCACAACTAAACAGTACATATGCAATATCTTCTACCTCTACCTGGGCACCACAATTCAAGAGAGATATTGAAAAGCTGGAATGTGTCCAGAGGAGGGCGACTAAAATGATCAAGGGTCTGGAGAACAAGCCCTATGAGGAGTGGCTTAGGGAACTGGGCATGTTTAGCCTGAAGAAGAGAAGGCTGAGAGGAGATATGATAGCCATGTATAAATATGTGAGAGGAAGCCACAGGGAGGAGGGAGCAAGCTTGTTTTCTGCTTCCTTGGAGACTAGGACGCAATGGAACAATGGCTTCAAACTACAAGAGAGGAGATTCCATCTGAACATTAGGAAGAACTTCCTGACTGTGAGAGCCGTTCAGCAGTGGAACTCTCTGCCCTGGAGTGTGGTGTAGGCTCCTTCTTTGGAGGCTTTTAAGCAGAGGCTGGATGGCCATCTGTCAGGGGTGATTTGAATGCAATATTCCTGCTTCTTGGCGGGGGGTTGGACTGGATGGCCCATGAGGTCTCTTCCAACTCTTTGATTCTATGATTCTATGATTCTATGATTCATGCCCCACAGATTAAAAAAAAAAGTTCATTCTATGGAATTTGGTTAAACCTTCTATGTTTGACCATTGTATCCAGCTGTTCAAATCTAGTTCTGGTAAATACCCTTCTGGGGTATTTAGACATTTCTGTCTTTAGATATTGGAAAAGTATGTTGAAAATGACTTAGCTGTTTCAATGAGCCAGCGTTAATGAGGGTGGCAATGTCTTTCTGGGCTTCTATAACCAGTATTCTGTAGCAAATAGATCATCGGAGTTGCGGAGTTCTGCAGCATCTGCAGCAAATAGATCATCGGAGTTGTTCCGGGTCGTTGGGGAACTCCTTCAGCCACCTGTGGTGGAGGAGATTTTTGACGACCCAGCAATGCGGTGTTGCGATTTTGCACACCATTTTGCAGACAAAGTCGCTCAGATACGCCTTGAGCTCGACTCCAATTTCATCACAGTGCCAGGGGAGGTGACTGAGGCATCTGCTTATCCGATTTTGTGGGATTCTTTTAGGCTTGTTCTTCCTGACACCGTGGAGGAGGTCCTTGGGGCTGTGAGGGCAATCACGTCGACTCTGGACCGTTGCGCATCTTGGCTAATTAAATCGGCCAGGGAGGGGTTGGTTGATTGGTTTGTGTTGATCATTAATGCATCGTTGGAGCAGGCCGGTTTTCCATCTCACCTGAAACAAGCTGTGGTTCGTCCACTCCTCAAAAAGGCTTCCCTTGACTCCACGGTGCTGAACAATTACAGACCGATCTCCAATCTCCCTTTCTTGGGCAAGGTGCTAGAGCGGGTGGTTGCCTCCCAGCTCCAGGGCTTTTTGGATGACATCAACTACCTAGATCGGTCACAGTCTGGTTTCAGGCCTGGTCACGGTACCGAGACAGCCTTGGTCGCCTTGGTGGATGACCTCCGTAGAGAGCTGGACAGGGGGAGTGTGACCTTGTTGGTTCTCTTGGACATCTCAGCGGCTTTCGATACCATCGATCATGGTCTCCTTCTGGGTCGTCTCTCTGGGATGAGTCTCGGGGGCATGGTTTCGTCGTGGCTCCGATCCTTCCTGGAGGGTCGATCCCAGATGGTGAAGCTGGGAGACGCCTGCTCGGACCCCTGGCCTTTGACCTGTGGGGTCCCGCAAGGCTCTATTCTGTCTCCCATGCTTTTCAACATCTACATGAAACCGCTGGGAGAGGTCATCTGGAGTTTTGGAGTTAGGTGCCATCTCTACGCAGATGACATGCAACTCTACTACTCTTTTCCACCTAATTCCAAGGAGGCCTCTCGGGTGCTGGACGAGTGCCTGGCCACTGTGTCTATCTGGATGAGGACGAACAAGCTGAAGATCAATCCTGACAAGACAGAGGTCCTCCTGGTTGATCGCAAACCGGATCGGGATATAGGGTGGCAACCTGTGCTGGACGGGGTGACACTCCCCCTGAAGCCACAGGTCCGCAGTTTGGGAGTCCTCTTGGATTCAACACTTACGCTTGAGGCTCAGGCATCGGCGGTGTCTGGGAGGGCTTTCACACAATTGAGACTCGTGCGCCAGCTGCGACCGTACCTCGCAAAGGCTGATTTGGCCAGGGTGGTCCATGCCTTGGTCACCTCCAGATTGGACTACTGTAATGCGCTCTACATGGGGCTGCCCTTGAAAACGGCTCGGAAGTTCCAACTGGTCCAACGGGCAGCAGCCAGGATGTTAACCGGGGCTCATTACAGAGAGAGGTCAACCCTCCTGTTCAAGGAGCTCCACTGGCTGCTGTTTATCTTCCGAGCCCAATTTAAGGTGCAGGTGCTTACCTACAAAGCCCTGAACGGTTTGGGACCAGCCTACCTGCGTGACCGCATCTCCATCTACGAACCCACGCGCTCACTTCGTTCATCCGGAGAGGCCCTGCTCATGATTCCGCCTGCGTCGCAAGCGCATTTGGTGGGGACGCGAGACAGGGCCTTTTCTGTGGTGGCCCCCCGACTCTGGAACACCCTCCCCAAAAATCTTAGACAGGCCCCACATTGGCAGTCTTCAGAAAGAACTTGAAGACCTGGCTGTTCCGATGTGCCTTTCCCGATTAGGAAATCTCCAATACCAAGTCCCAGAAGCACTTTAGTAGAACTAGATTGCTGCACATCGCACACTGCACTTGCCCTATAAGCCTTATATACCACCTGTCACATCAGCACTTTTACCTTGTACCCATTACTCTGGCCCAGCCCAGTTTTATTGTGTCTTAGTGTATTGTTTATGGCTTGTTGTTTATATTGCTTTAATTGTTTTAATTTGCTTAGGTGTTGTATTGTTATGTTGTGTGTTGAGGCCTTGGCCTATGTAAGCTGCATCGAGTCCTTCGGGAGATGCTAGCAGGGTACAAATAAAGTTTAATAATAATAATAATAATAATAATAATAATATTCGCTGTGCTACCATTTTTGAATCTAGTTCTCCTATTTATTTTATTTATTTATTTCCCTATATTTATACCTCGCTTAGGGCAGCCTCACAAACACCATACGGCAGTGTTCCTCGACCTGGGGGTCGGGACCCCTGAGGGGGTCACAAGGGGGTGTCCAGAGGGGTCGCCAAAGACCATCAGGAAACAGTATTTTCTATTGGTCATGTGGGTTCTGTATGGGAAGGTTGGCCCAATTCTATTGTTGGTGAGGTTCCAGAATGCTCTTTGATTGTAAGTGAACTAAAATCCCAGTGACTACAACTCCCAAATATCAAGTTCTATTTCCCCCAAACTCCCATCAGAGTTTACATTTGGGCATATTGAGTATTTCTGCCAAGTTTGATCCAGATCCATAATTGTTTGAGTCCACAGTGCTCTCTGGATGTCGGTGAACTACAACTCCAAACTCAAGGTCAGTGTCCACCGAACCCTTCCAGTATGTTCTGTTGGTCATGGGAGTTCTGTGTGCCAAGTTTGGTTTCAAGTCTATTGTTAGTGGAGTTCAGAATGCTCTTGATTGCAGGTGAACTATAAATCCCAGCAAGTCTAACTCCCAAATTACAAAATTAATCCCTCCCCCCAACCCCACTAGTATTCAAATTGGGGCTTATTGGGTATTTGTGCCAAATGTGGTCCAGTGAATGGAAATATATCCTGCATATCAGATATTTTCCATTATGATTCATAACAGGAGCAAAATTACAGTTATGAAGTAGCAACGAAAATAATTTTATGGGTTGGGGGGGTCAACACAACATGAGGAACCGTATTAGGGGGTCATGGCATTAGAAGGTTGAGAATCACTGCCATATGATGTCATAATAATAAAACAATTAACAATACATTGAAATATTAAAAATATTAAAACAATAATTAAAACAATTGATTAACATACGCCTATTAAAATCTGAGTCCTAAATTCCAGTCTGAGTCAAATCATTGCCATAAGTGTTAAAATCTTCTTTTACTTGGTGCATATGGATGAGTGGCACTTGATTACAGCACATGGTAGCTATTGTTATTATTACAGAATCCTAGAATCAAAGAGTTGA